>NW_025962321.1:451479-1086856 GCF_017589495.1 Alosa alosa
AAATGAAAATATAAACATTTACAATAATTAATTATTGAATTTCGGATATTTATTTTATATGATTTATTATTTTTATAAATATGATTAATTATAAAAATATTTTTATTAATACTTACAAATTCCATCTTTATTTTTTATTCATCTTTTTTTTTAATTTATTCTAAAATATTTACACTATTGAATAAATTTTTATTGTTAAGATATCAAATATATATAACAATGCTTATCTATATTAATTGATATATTATATAATACTAATATATCTTAAATATAACTTTATAATTGAAAATACAAATATTATTGTTAATTAATAGAATAATAAATATAGATATAAATTTATTGTTACTACATATCTATAATTATTTTATATTAGATTTTATACTATTATACTATATAATCTAAAAATAGTTGAAAAGTAGAAATTTAAAATTTAAGAAAAAATATATTTTAATTATTATTAATTTTAGTATAGATAAAGATTAATAATACATATTATCTTTTTTATTTTTATATTATTAATTCTTTTCATTTTATTATAATAAATTAAAAAACACATGTTTTTAATTTTTATAAATTATTTTTACCTCATGGTTTATTTATTTTTGTTAAATTTTTATTATTTATTTTTTTTTAAATATTTTTTACTTTAAAATCTATATTAATTTTCATATTAAAAACTCTGAAAAATAATTAAATAATAATAATTAAATTTTTAATCTATTTAATAAAAAATATTTATATAAATTAAAGATATATAAGTATTATTATTTGATATACTATATAAGGTGTTAAATTTATTTCGTTATAAAAAAATAATTATTGGAATTATTTCAATATACTATTTTTTTATTATATATATGAAAAAATATCTTTATAAAAATTATATTTTTCTAATAATACTTAAATTTTTTCATATTTTTATAAAAAAGATATTTTATAATATATAGTTATTAGTATATATAAATTTTATTAAAGTAAATATAAAGACCAATTAATAATTTTAATGTTAAATTGATTTTTTATAAATTTCTTTAATATTATTATCTTTTTATATATTTTATTATATTAAAAAATAAGTTGTATAAATAATTAATATTTTATTGAATAAAAATTTAGAAGAGATCTCTATAAATTCTAAAAAGTTTAATAAAATATTGATTTAATCCTATTTTATTGTTATATATTAAAAGTTTTAAAATAATTTTTATTTTTTACTTAAATTTTTATTTTTTAATTATTTTATAAATAGAGAGGATATTATAAAAAATTTACATATAAGATAATATATAATGTAATGGATATTAATCTATATTTTATCATTAGTTAATAATAAATTTATTATTAATTAATATAAGGAGTAAATATTAGTATATATATTTATTATTTTAATAATAGAAAAATAATATAGATAAAATATAGGTTTATATGAAAAATATGTAGAAAAATAATTATTATATTATATATATAATTTTTTTATAATTAAATTATTATATAAAATATTGTAAAATCTCAAAAATAATTAATTAAAAAATTTATGTTAACTTATTTTTTTCTTCATTAATAGATATTCTATCTATATCATCTGTATCTATATCATCTGTATCTATATCATCTGTATCTATATCATCTGTATCTATATTTGCAACTAAAACTAAATCTGTATCATCTGTATCTATATTTGCAACTAAAACTAAATCTGTATCATCTGTATCTATATTTGCAACTAAAACTAAATCTGTATCATCTGTATCTGTATCATCTGTATCTGTATCATCTGTATCTGTATCATCTGTATCTGTATCATCTGTATCTATATTAGATCAATTAATTAGTATAATATCATTATTAGAAATCATGTCATTTTTATTAATATTGGATATTTTCTTTTGATTAGAGTTTGTTTCTAATGTTTTTTTTAAATTTTCCTATTTCTAATTTTCCTATTTTTTTATTGTATTTAAATTATTAAAAATACTACTAATATCTTCATTTTCACTTAATATAATAATAATATCATATTTATTATAATATTGTTTTGTTATTTTTTTTAAATACTTTAATTCTGATAATTTTAATAAATCATTAATTTCTATATTTAAAAAATAATACATAAGATTTATAATAAAATAACTACTATCATAATCAAATTTATCAAAAATATCAGAATTTATCATCTATCGTCTAGTGTTTATCATATCTATATCATATATGTTATTTTTTATAAATGTATCATTTGTATTATCATATATGTTGTTTTTTATAAATGTATCATTTGTATTAGTCATAAAACTATTAAAAATCATATCTATATTCTTAATATTTATACTTTCTTGTGATGATATAAAAACAATATCAATATTTTTATTTTTATTATTTTTATTAAATTCTTTAATTTTTTTGCTTAAATATACTAAATTAAAAAATATTTTTGTTTTATCTTTTTATATATAAACTAATTAAACTCTATAAAATAAGTACAATCACAAATACTATTATTATTATTTTCATTTTTTATTATCTCAAAATATGAATTAATTATTGTTATAACTTTTTTTACTGAATTATTATTTAATAACTACTACTATTCCCATTTATATAAATTTTCTAACTATATTTTTATATTTTTATTATTTTCTATCTCGTTTGTATTTTTATTATTTTCTATTTTTTGTTTAATAAAAATTGAAGATATAAAATCAGGCTTTTTTATATTTTTCTACATTATATTATCATTAGTATCTAATGATATTTTCTTACTATCTCTTGATATTATATGTGATATATAATATATATTAATTAAAATCATATTATATATAAATATTTGGTATTTTTTGATTCTTAACATATTTTATATTTATGATATTTTTAAATTATATGTGTTATTTTTAAAGAATAAATTTAATATAATTTTATGGATATTAAAATTTAAAACTAAAAACTAAATTAATTTTATCAAACATAATATTTAATAAAATAATACTGATTAATATATAAAATCAACTTTTGATTTATATTTTTAACTTTATTATATTATTATAGTTTAATTTATTTTTTATTTTTATTAAAAATAATATCTTCGATTAATTATATTTAATTAATTTTTATTTCAATATAATATAATACATAAAAATAAAAAACATAAACTTATAAAATATATTTTATATTTAACACAAAATATATAAAAAATATAAAGATTATGTTAAGAGAAAGAAATACAAGTAACGACATTATATAGAATCCAAACAATGGTATTATTACTAATGCAAGTTTAATTAAAATATGTATATAATGTTTTAAAACATTTATTAAAATTCACTCTATGAATTATTTTGGCAATATATATAGATTCAAAAGTATATACAAATTATATTATATACTATATAGAGGAATAGATGTTAAAATGGAATAAGTATGAATGAGATAGAATAACTTAGAATATGCCATTAGATATAGAAGAATGAATAAGACAACGTAATGATTATTATATAAAGAATGACAATGTAACTATAGATAAACAAATAAATAAAAAAAATGATTAGATATAGAATAGAAATATAATATAGATAGAAATATAGTAATTAACAATTATAATAATAATAAAATTAATGATGATATTAATTTAGATAAGATTAATGATAAGATATATACTAATAATAAAAAAAAAAATTTTAAATATTAAAAATAATATATAGTCAAGATATAATACTGTTAGTATGATGAATAAAAATAATATAAAGAATATTATAAAAAAAAGAAGAGAATTAATAATAGAAATAATACTAATGATAGAAATATAATTAACTATAGTAATAGATTAAAAAATAAAATGATAAAAAAATATTAATAGAATGAATACTGTATCATGGCCTATAATTGAAGAAATAGATAAATTTATTAAAATTGATATGGAAAGATAGTTATTAGCATATACAATATTATTTAGAATGTAGAATACTAAAATGAGAAATGAATATAATGTTAATAAACATATATATAATACTAATGAAAATAATGTTACTAACAATATTAATAATAATAATAATAACAATACTGATAATGATACTAATGATTATGATTATATAAATAAAAATAATTATAAGTATAGAAATTTAATTAATAATTATGGTATATCATATAGTGATGAAATAGATGATATTATTGAAAATAGAAACATTATGAATAATATATTTAATTAGAAATCAATTAAAGAAACTGTAGAGAGATAGGATATTACTATATATTATGATCACAGGATTCTTGATAAAGAATATATGGAAGAAATAAATAAAAATATTAATTCTAATGTTATTAATGATAATAAAATATATGATGATATTAAAAATAATACATGTTTAAATATTCCATATATTAGATCTGTAGGTTTAGAATTAGAAGTTTGAAATATAATGACAATATATGTATAAAATAATAATTTAATAAAAAAATCTATATCCATATCCATATCTATTCTATATGTATATAATATAATAAAATAAAAAAGAAAACAAAAAGAAAGAAAGAAGAAAAAGAAAATAAATAAAATAATTTAGAATTTATTTTTTATATATTTTTATTCATTTTATAAATAATAATTTAATTAAATTTAATTTAATTATTTTTTAATAAATATAAGTTACATAAAAATATAATGGAAAAAATAAATTTATGAAAATTTTTATTTTATGTATAATTCAAAGTATATAAAAAATATGAAGAAGAACATAAGAAGTATATTGATCTATATAGGAATTACAATAGGTATGAATATAAGAATATATTCTTTACCTATTGAGAACAACAGATGTTATGTATATAATAATGAATAGATTGAAGATAAACAAGCTACTATTAAAAAAGAAGATAACAATGATAATGCATATTTTATTAATATATTAGGTAATAATAATGTTAAATTTGATTTAGTATTAAATGATATTAATAATACTAATACTACTATTAAGATTAGTAATAAGATCAATAATAAAATATATATTAATTATTATTAGAAACATTTTTTTATAAAAAATAATATATTAAATTAAATAATTAATATATTATTTAATTTAAATATTTCATAATTAATTTTAAAATTTATATATTTTTATTTTATTGATAAATTGATTTATTTTAATTTAGCAACGAAATATTATCTTAAAATTATTCATACTAAATTTGATTATTATCTAGCATCTATTTTATAGTTATTATATGTTAATATAAAAATATTATAGAATACATCTATATAGATTAAAAAAGATTATTAGATGATAAATTTATATTATAAAATATTTCCAATATTATAATCTTAAATAAATATGGAAAAATATGCTAAATTATTGAGATTAAAATCTTTAGTGATATTTGTGGGGGTCCATATCCATCCCGGGCTATAAATGATATTTTATCATTATATTTTTTTATTATTTAAATTAAAATAAATAATTAATTATATTATTTTTATTAATTTTAAAAATCTAATTATCGGTTTGAATTTTAAAAATCTAATTATCAATAGATATTATAATACCTTTTTCATATCTTTCATCTAAACTTAATAAATATCTCTTTTCTATTGTATTGATAAATTATCTGGAATATTATTGTTTTTAAATAATTAATATATTCTTCTATTTGTTTTTTATTTAATTTTATTATCATTTTTTTAAATTTGTGTAAAATAATTAATAATTTATATATAAAATATATATATACAATTAATTATAAAAATATATAATATTATCGATATTTAATTAGTATTTAATTTTATTATGTTTTTTCAATTTATATGGAATGGGATGAATGTGGATCACTACTAAAATAAACTCTAACATTTTCAATATTTTTATTGAAAATATTTATAAATTCTAAATAATAACTAAATATTTTCATTGTTTTTTAATAAATATTATTATTTTTGTAATATTTATATGATTTTGATATAATATTTTACCCAGGATGGATCTAGCCCCAGGGTTATACACAAAAATAAATTTTAACCATAAAAAAATAAATCAAAAAATTAATTATTTTTAATTTTAAAAAATATATTTTATAAAACTTTTCATATATTTTTATAATTAATTTGATTATAATCTTATAATCTTAATATTATTAAAAATATAGCCCGGAATGGATGTGGAACCCAACAATATTTATGGTGCCTTTAAGGAAATAATTAAAAATAATAGTATCTTATATTAGTAACTGAGATAAATATATTATTACTATAAGAAGTGAAGAAAGTTGTTATTCTTAAAGAATAGATGTCTTTAATAGTATTATAAAAAAGTTTAATTATTTGATTTTAAATCTAATATCTATTAATATTAAAAAGTAGATAATTCATAAATTAATATATAGATTATTAGATATTATTTAGAAAAATAAAAAAACATAATTATAAGATGATAATAATTAAATAATTATGATATTATATAATTTTTTATATTAATAACTTAAAAATTTATTAGACATAAAAAATATATATAATGTTATATCACCATTTAAAAGAATATTTAAGAATAATATTTTATCATGGAATATTATACAAATTTTATTATTTTATTATTTTTATAGGAATAATAATATTACAAGAAATTCTAAGTAAAATTGCAATAGAAAATATTTTAGATTATAATCTATAGAATTAGTTAATTTTTAAAAATAAAATATTGGATTTAAATTATTTTATAAAAAATCCTGATAATTTTGAATTTAGTAAAGTTGGAAATATTAGATTTTTTAGACATGATTTTGAAATTAAAAAAAATAACGAATTATTTTTAAAATCTAATAATAATTAGAATTTATATACTAATTTTAAAGAAGTTAACTTAACTATATGAGATAGATGAAATATATATAATATGCTAGTTTTAAATCATTCATCATATATTTGTTATAAAATAATAGGAGAATATGGAATAATAAGTGAAAAATATTTAGAATCATATATTTCATATTATTTTAGAAATAAAATTAAAACAAAACATGATATGAATGATATTTTTTTGAATGATGAAGGATATTAGGATTGAATTATAAAAAATCCAGATAATGATGAAAATTTAGGATTTTCGGGAAATAAATATAGATCTGAATTATTAAATAGATATTTATATATTTTTTATTATCAATAGTTATTAATGGATTATAATATAAATGAAATTATAGAAAAAACCCTAAACTTTTTATTAAAAATGGTAAATTAAATTAGAATATAGATGATACAAATATAAGAGATATAAGAAATACTATAAATTCATTTATAAATATTAATACTAAATTTTCTAATAAAAATTATATTGTAAAATTATCATATTTAGATGGATATTATTTATTATTTAGTTATTTAATTTTTATTACAGTATTTAAAAATACAAGAATATTGATTTTTTTATAGAGTATAGGAGTACCTAAGTTATTTGGAGTATATACATTAATATTGATTTTTTTCATAACAAATTTAATATTAGTATTGATAAAATGTTTAATAATAGATGCGAATAGATTTATAATGTTTCATGTATTATATTTTATTTATTTCATTTATTATATATATTTTTATGTATTAATATTGATTTATTTTTTAATAAATTCATGAAAATCATTATTTTTATTTTTAGGATATTTATTTATATGTTTAGGAATAATAACAAATATAATACCTAACTTTACAAATATATTTTTTGAAATATTTATACCAGGTTTATCTATTAAAAAAGTATATATTATATTATAGAAATTTTATATTGATTATGCATTAAATACGGAATTAATAAAACTTAAAGGAGAATCTGTAAAAGCTATATATTTTAAAAGTATATTTATTACTATAGATAATAAATATAATTTAATAGTATATATATTAAAATCTTATTTACACCTTCTAATTATAATATTATTATTTTCTATGGAACATATTGATTATATTATTTTCTATATAAAAAAGAAAATTAAAATATTTAAATGAATAAAAAATAAAAAATATTTTATTAAAAAATCAGATGCAATGGTATCTATTAATAATATATGTAAAAGATATCCAGATAGTACTATATATAATTTATAGAATTTAACAATAGAATTAAATTAGAATGAAATATGTGTATTATATGGCCATAATGGATCTGGAAAAAGTACATTAATGAAAATTATTACAGGTGAATTATTATAGACATATGGAGATATTTATGTAAATAATAGAGATACTAGAATACATGAAGATTATTTATTATCTTTAATAGGATATTCTCCATAGTATTCTGAATATATAACAGGAGAAAGTTTAGAAGAGCATTTAAAAATAATAGCAAATATAAAAAAATTTCCATATACTCATGCATATAAAAATATGAAAGAAATGCTAACTTTTTTAAAAATGTTGGATTTAGAAAAATAGTCATTAGATACTATGTCAGGTGGATAGTTAAAGAAATGTTCATTAATATTAGCATATTCATGTGATCCTAAATTAATTTTATTAGATGAGGTAACAGCACCATTAGATTTAGAAACTAGAAATGATGTAATAAACCTTATAAAAAATAAATCATATGGAAGAGTAAGTATAATAACCACTCATATAATTTCTGAAATAGAAGAATATAATGATATGTTAATTATATTAAAATAGGGTAAATTAATAGAGCATAATAAAATATCTATATTAAAATCTAAATATAATTTGGGGTATGATTTTAGTATAAATGTTAATAATATAAAGCTAGTAAATTATTTAAAATCTAACAATATAAAAAATAATATAAAAAAATACAATAATAATATAAATATAAAATTTACATTAGCTAAAGAAAATAGAGAACATATAAATAAAGTATTTGAATATGTTTAGAATAAAAATGATTGAAATATAAAAATATCTGATATAAACGCAATATTAACAGAAGAAAAAGAAAAATAGGAAAAATAGGAAAAATTTGAAATAAATAAAAATATTTTATTATATGAATTAAAAAATAAAGAAAAAATGCAAAATTTATGATTTTTATCACTAAAATTAAGATTATTAGAATGAAAAATATATATTATTATATTATTATTTTCATTTTTATTTTTTTCAATAATTTTTATAATAAAAAAATCAAATACATTTATATTAGAAAAAACATAGCCTATATTAGATTATAGTAATGATGAATCAAAAACCAGTACTGCATATGTTATTAACAAATTTTAGGAAAAAATTGATATAATTACATATAATAATACAACTTAGGAATATTTAATAAATGATTTTATAAAAGATGCTAATGAACTTTTTTAGTATACTATTAATATAAATGATTTTTTTAAAAATAATAAAAATATATTACTTTGTGAAATTAAAGAAATTAATTCTAATAATGTTAGTAAATCTATTAAAAATAATATGGAAATAATTTTAGAAAGTAATAATTTTTGTACTATATTAAAACCAAGTATGAAAAATTTATTTAAACCCAAAATAACAGTAATATTAGAAGTTAATAATAATAATAATAAAATTTAGCCGCATTTTATAGGAATAATACAAAATATTGCTTCTTTAGATTTTTTAACAAATATATTTTATACAGCTATAAAAATGCATTATAACAATAATAATAAAACAATAATAAATCTTATATTTAAATCAAATATTCCATATGATAATGAGGATTTTTTAAGATAGAAATTTGTATTAATATCTTCTGATATATTTTATGGTATTTCTGCATGAATAGTTGTATTATATGTATTTTTATTAATAATGTTCTTTTAGACAATTTTTTATTCTAATTTAAAAGATAATGGGTATATTGATATAATAAAAATGATGAAAGGTAGTTTATTTTATTTTACTATTATAAATATTATTATAGAATCTATAATATCATTTTTAATTTTTTTATTATGGACATGAATATTTAGATATATGTATCATAGAATACCAGATAAATATTATTCAAGATTTCAATCACCACCACCTTTAAACTCAGAATTAATAAAAAAATATAATGAATCAATTCCTTTAAATAGAAAAAGACATAGTTTTGAATTTTTCTTTATGTGAAATTTAAGAAATATTCCATTTTATATATTATACCCGATAGTTTATTCTTTATTATGTATTATAATATCAGAAATTTTACATGATATTAAAATTAAAATCATATTATTTTTAGGAGTATTATTATCATTTATTATATGATCAATATTTAGTAAAAATTTTAATACTAATTACTGTGATTTTTGTCATTGACATAATAAAATAAATGAATATTTAAATTTATATAAAATACAATTATCAATTCCTTTACTTAATTATTTATTTTATTTAGCTATACAATGTCATTATTTAGAAAAAAGAATAGGAATATGAATTGGATTAATTATAACATTTATATTAGAAATATTAATTTTAGTTATTATTAATATATTAGAATCACCTTGAGAATGAATAAAATCATATATTTATAGTAGTTATATAATCGATAATATAAAAGAAAGAAAATCAAAAAAATATAATGATAAAATATATAAAGAACTTTCATCAAAATATATATTTGATAATAGTTGTAGTGATGATATTTTATCAATAAAAAATATATCAAAATCTTATACAGATATATGGTGTAATATAAAAAATATTTTATTAGATATTTCATTCTCTTTACCAAAAAATAAATGTACAATATTATTGGGTAATAATGGTGCTGGTAAATCTACTATAATGAATATACTTACAACAAAAATATTAGTAACTGAAGGTAATTATTATTTAAATAAAAATAAATATATAAATAATAAAATTATATTAAAATATTTATTCTATTTAGTATAGTTTGAAAAATTTTTACCAGATTTATCATGTAAACAAATATTTTATTTAATATCAAATATTTTAGGTTATAAAAATTTTAAAAAAATATCAAATACTTTAATAGATTTGTTAGGTCTTAATTCTTATGTAAATAAAAAATTAATAAATTATTCTGGTGGTAATAAACGTAAAACTGCAATAGAATTTTTATTCTATTTAATAAAGATATAGTTATATTAGATGAACCAACTGCTAATATAGATGCTAATAGTAGAAAAATAATTTAAAAATTATTAAAATTATATAAAAATTAAAATAATAAATCTTTATTAATATCAACCCATATGCCAAATGAAATAAAAAATATAGTTGACAATATAATTATTATAGAAAAAGGTAATATAGTTTTAAATAATACTTATAATAACATTAAACATAAAATTGAAAATAATTTATTAATTAATATAGAACATTATAATAAAGAAGAATTTTTAAATTATATTAAAAATATACAAAGTGAGAATATAAAAATATATTTAGAAAAAAATAATACAACAATTTTATAGGTAAATAAGTCTTCAAATATTAAAAAAATATATAACAATTTATTAAAATTAGAAGATCGAAAAAATAATATTATCATTTTCAATATTATCAATTCCTTTAGATACAATATTTTATAATATGGTAAATAAAATTTCGTTTTAATTACATTATTTTTCATTTTTAAAAACATATTTTAATATAAAAATTATAAATAGTTTAAATTCTATTAATAAAATAAAAATAATGAAAACTAAATAGTTTATTTAAAATAATATCTACAATTATTATTTAAAATTATTAAAAAAATTAATTAAATATTATTTATATAAAAGAATAAATAAAATTAATAATATTTTAATAATAAAATTTCAAATTAAATAACTTTATAAATTTTTTATAAAAATTATAATTCAAATAAAAATCAAAAAATTATAAAAATAAAAGATTATATATCTAAAAATCACATATTTTTTATATTAATTTTTAAAAATATTAATTTAAAAATTATTATTATACTTTAAAAGTCTCTCTATAAAATAATCAATAAAAAAATTTAATTTTTTTATTGATTAATTACTAATATATAATTAATATATTAAATTATTTTAAGTTAGTTTCTATATATTATTTTTTATTTAAAAATTATATATATTTATTTATTTTTCTCAATTTTTTTTATATTTAATTTATTAAATGATGATAAATTTTAGAAACTTTTAATATTTTTGATTTTTCATTTTCTTCTATTTTTCTATCTTATTTTTTTATGATTTCATATACATGATTGTGTTAATTTTGAATTTAATACATCTTCTATATATATTTTATTTTATCGTTGTTTTTTTTGAATTTTTATTTAAATTTAAGTAGTTAATAATTAATATATTTTTTAAATAAAATAATATAAAAATTTATTGATATATTTTCTTTAATATTTAAATATTTTTATAATTTATTAATCGATATAAAAAATAATATTTATAAGACTATTAAATATATAAAATAATAAAATAATTTTTATATAAAAATTAATATGTAAATAATAGAATTATTATAATTTAAATTTAGTTAGAGACGTCTATTTAATATATATATATATATATATATATATTAATCTAAATAAAGAAATAAAAATAATTAAAATTAATTTTTATAAATTTCCTAATGATATCTTTAGATAAAATATTACAATTTATTAAAGATAATATAAAATTAATTAAATCAAAAATAAAAATTAAAGATAATATTAATAAAGATGAAAAGCTTAAATATAATAAAAATATGTGAATATTTTTTAAAAATAATATAATAAAAAAACAGAATTTAAAAGTACATTATATAAATTAAAATAAAATAAGAATTTGATAAAATTTATATACGTTAATTATTAAATTATTTATATAACTAACCGATAATAATAAATAAATGAGATTAATAAAAATGGAATTTATAGTTATTATAATTATAAAAATTACATTATAGAATGAAACAGATAAAGAAAAATTAGTATAGTATAAGAATAATATCAATAGTAGTCTTATTAGTATTAAAACTGAAATAGATAAATTAAAAAATAAAATTAATAAAGAAAATACAGAATTTGATAAATTATTAAATTATGAATATTTTATTAATTTAGATTTTCATAATAGTATACTTAATATATTAGATAATGTTTCGGATAATATTTTTTAATATCTAATTTAAATAAAATAAAAGATAATGATAAAAAGGAATTAGATAGATTATTAAATAAAATAAATAAAGAAAAAAAAAAATTATTTGATTATAGAAAAATAGAAAATGAAATAATAAATAAAATAATAAATTAGATAGATGAAATAATAAATTTATTGGATTTAAATGAAGATAATAATATTGATCTAGATTTAGATATTATCACAGTAGACAACAAACATATATTTGAACAAGATGATAAATATTATATAAAAAACGATGATGATGATAAATTATTATTAGATATAGATAAAAAAATAAAAATTAATAATGATATAGAAAAAATTAATAATTATTTTAAGATAGATTTTGATGATAAAAATTATAAACAAATAGTATTTTTTAAAAAAGATATATTAGAAATTTATAAAGATTCAATGGAAAAAATAACAAATTTACTTTATAATAATAACAAAAATGAAATTAAATATGTGTTTTAGAATACAAAAAGTAATAAAATAAACATATTTTCACATATATGAAATAAAATTAATAATAATCTTAATAATAAATATATAACAATAACTATAACACTTAAAGAACAAAAATCAAAATTAATATATTTATATAAGAATTTTTATGAAATATATATATATTTATTAATTAATAATGAACATATAAAGAAATTAGATTTTAAATATGGGATTTTATTAACTCTAAAAAGTTATATGGATGATTTAGATGAAATACAATGAAGACATAACGGAATAATAAAAGAAGAAGATATTAATGAATTTGATAAAAAATTAAAATTATATTGTAGATTTTTAGAAACTATAATAAATGATTATATTGATAAGAACGATAAAAATTTAAAAAATAGAATAGAAATATTGTGAAATGAAATGAAAAAAATCATTATAGATTCTACAGATAAATCTTATAAAAATATAGAAACTATATATAACAAAATTTCAATAAAGATAAAAATTAATAAAAATTCAATTTTATTTAATAATGATTGAAAAAATAAGATAAATATTAATATAATTATATCAATTATTAAAAAATATATAAAATATATAAAAACTACAGAAAACAAACTTGAAGACATATATAAAATAATTTCATGTATAGATATAGAAGAAGGTAATATTATACCATCGATTATAGAAGAATATGAGAATATTATTAATAATATTAAAAAAACTTGAAAATCATGAGAAATAATGATTCTAATTATATGTCCTATAATTTCTTTTATTTTTATTATTCTTATCATTATATTATTAAGTAAGTAATTAAATCTAAAGTAATATTTATTTTATTATATCAAAATTATTAATTATAAATACATAAGAAATTATTAAAATTAAAGAATTAATGGTATATGATAATTATTTAGTTAAATCTAATATAATTAATAGATTATTATTTAATACTATTTAGACTTTAATAAGAATCAATAGTGCTTTATATATAATTTGAATAAATAGAAAAATTAATTTTTATAATTTTTTAAATATATAATATTAGAAATTAGAATTTTCATCAGATGCGATTAAATTAATATTTTATAGAATTCTATATAAAATTGAATAGAAAATTATAAGAAAAAAGATAAAAATATTATTTCTATAATAGATAGTATTAATATGAAAATAAAATATATAATTAATAATATAAATTGTGAAAAATTAAATAAAATAAAAAATATATGAAAAGAATTTTTTTAATTTTATCAATGGATTTACTATATTTAATATATATTAATAATTTTAAAATTTATAATGAAATTATTATTGATATTCTGAATATAAAAGAGAATGAAAATATATATAAAAATATAAAATATTATAATATTATATAACAAAAAGAAATATTTTATTTAAAACTTTTATACCATAGATTCAATATCAATATTTTGGAATGATTGAAAATTGAAATATAAAAAATCATTGATGAAATAATAATATTCATATTTGATATTATTGTCTATAATATAATCATATATATATATATCTTTAAAGTAGTAAATGATATCTTAAAAATTTAAAATTTAAAATTAATTGATTCAGTACTTACTATGAATATATTGTTTAATGATTTAAGTTTTATTATTGAAAAAAAATATTAATCTTGTATAGAATAAGAAAAAAGAAATAATGAATGTAGATTTTTAGATTAGATAGTTTTTAGTTATATAAAATAATATAGATTGATAATATATGAAAAACTAACCATTATAAAAAATATTACATATAGATTTGCAATATTTTAGGATAAATCAATATATATAATATTAAATAATATTAAAAATTTATTAGATTAGGATTTATATTTTCCTATAGATAATTCAGATGATAATATAAATTTTCTAGATTATTTAATTTTAATAACAAAAAAATATAATGAAAATTTATTAATAGATATTAAAGATATATTAGAGAAATGTAAATGAAATTGTAATAATAATAATCAAAATAATAATAAAATTTATATAGAGCTTAATGATCTTATATATTCTTATGATATTTTAATATATGTAGGATTTAATAAAGTTTTAAATATTTTATTTAAAGAATTTGATAATAAAATAAATGAATATAAAAAATATATAGTATTTTTATTTAATAAGTTTATTAGAATTAATTAATATATTAAAAAATAATTTTTCTTAAATTTAATTTTTCTACTTTTCATCTATTTCTTGATTATAATGTATACTATATAAAAATCTAATTTATATAAAATACATATATCTATTAGAAAATAATTTATATCTATATATCTTTTTATAATATTTTAAATGTTTTTATTATTTTTGACTATAAAGTTAAATTTAAGTTATATTAGTATTATAACATTTATCAATTAACATAGTTGTGTATTATTTATATGTTAATTTTTTTATTGATAAAAATTTATTAATATAATAAAAATAATAATATATAATGATTTAATTTAGTTATTTAATATAATATAATATAAGTATATCATTTTTTATTAAAATTATAATTAAATTTTCATATATTATTTATCTTTTTTATAATCATTGATATAACTATATATTAAAAGAAGAAGAATTAGATGTTAGAATTAATAATACTATATGAGAATATATTAATTAAAAATATCTTCTTTATATAATAATATAAATTAAAATAATCAAAATATTAATATTGTAATGAAAATTTGTCATTAAAATATGATAAAGTAAATTTTAAAAATAATAGATAAAAGTTAGATTATTAAAAAATAATAATTTATATAATTAAATAAATTTTTTATGAAATATAATAATAATCAAAAATATTGCAAATATAACTAATGATATTATTATTTATTTTTTCAATTAATTTTATTATTAAATAATATATTTGATATATTTTAGATATATTATTTTATATTTCTTTTTAATATAAATCATAATTTAGATTTTAAAAAATTATATATACTTATATTTAACTTTTAAAAATAATTAACTAATATTATTTTTTATATAAAATATTATTTTTAACTGATTATTTTTAAAAACCTGATATCTATTTATTTTTATATTAACTATTAATTATATTATATATTCTTTTATATTATATTATTATTGAAAATATTTTTAAATTTTTATTATTATTTATTATTATATTATATAATATTTTTTTTAAAGAAATTGCTAAATATATAATAATATCATCAAAACTATTTATACTTCTAATATATTATTTAATAATTTTAAAAATTATTTTTTAATCTATTTCTATTTTATTTAATAAACAATATTCTTTTTATTCTAAATATATACTAAATCATATTTTTATTATTAGATATTTTTTTTATATAATTATAACCAAATTTCAATAATAATACTTTATTTAATATTTTTTCATTTAATAATTTTAATTAATTTATCAATTTTAGATTATTTTTATCTTCTTTTAATAAAATCATATTTTTAATATTTTTAATAAATTTTCTTTAAAATTTATTTATTGTAAATCATTAAAATTGTTAATAATAATATTTTATATTAATTTAATTTATCTTTATTTAGAATATTTTTTATTTTATTAATAATAAATATAATTTAATATTTTATCTTAAAATTCAAATTTTTATAAATAAAAATATTATAAAACCTTATAAATTTATATGAATATATATATTAATTAAAATAAATCTATTTTTTACAAATTATAATGATTATAATAATAACTAAAAATATTATAAATATTATAACTCATTTTTTTAAATTAATTTTAGATAGATTTTCTTTTAATAAATCTATTATATTTAATAAATTATTTTTATATTTTTTTATATTTTCTTTTAAAATAAATTCTAATTCACTTCTTAAAAAATCATTTATATTATATTTAATATTTTTAAATAATCAATATTTATTAGGAATTGATTTGTTTTTAATATTCTCAATAAACTACTCATATTCTTTGTTAAATTCAATAATCTACTTATCTTCACATATATTTTTTATATGGGTTTTAATATTATTCATTTCTTTTATTGTAAATATATGTGTGCCATGTAATTTATTCATAAATTCATTTAATATATTATCATTTTTATAATTCTTTATCATTTTCTATATCATTTTATATAAACTATTATTTTTTAAGTTATCAGGATCAAATGAAATTCTTCAAAAATTTATTTCTATATTAACTATAAACTATTCTATAGATTTTAAAAAAATTTCAATATTAATATTAAATATATTTTTAAATTTATTCTTATTTGTTAATATATTATTTTTAATATTTGATTTTAAATTTTCAATTAGATTTTCATCTTTTTCTAAAGAAATTACTAAATATAAACATATATCACCTGAATTATGGTTTTTTACAAAATTTTGTTTAATAATATTATATTTAATTTCGCTTTTGTCCTTTATTTTTATATTTTTTAATAAATAATGTTCATTTTTTAATAATTTTATATAAAATCATATTTCATTATTTTTAAATAATCCCTTTTTTATCTAATTATGATAAAAACTTAATACAGCCTTATCCAATATTTCATTTATTTTTTCATCTGATAATATTCAATCTAATTGTTCATTTAATTTAATATCTTTAATATTATCTAATAAATTTTTTAATTTATCCTTTTCTTTATCATTAATTTCTTTTAATGAAATCATATTATTAATATTTTCTATTATAATATTTATTTTTTCTTTTATTAATATATGATTAATTTTAGAATTATTATTATATCATTCATTAATATTAGTATTTATATTATTTAAATTTCATTTTTCTTCATTTAAAAAACTATTTGATATATTCTTTATTGATGTTATTTCTGTTAATATATTTAAAGCATTATTAATAATTTTTTATAATTTTTTAATTTATATTTATTATCGTATTTGTTTTTTATTATTATTATTAATAATAATAATATTAATAATTTTAAATTTTTTTGCATTTTATATATTTTAAAAGTCGAGTTTAAATATTCCAGATTTATAATAATTTATCCGAATATCATAATTCATTATAATTTTATAAATATAAAATTAAATATTTAAAATATTTTTTAATATATATAATTTGATATTATTCTTTTAAGAATGAAAATTTATATTAATAAATTAATATAAATAAAGAATATTTTTATGTATATCATAAAAAATCTATCTCTATAATTTTTTTAATAATTAATATATTAATTATATTTTTAAAAGATTTCTTTTATTTAAATATTTTTATTTTTAACCTAATTTATATTTTAATTTTATAAAGTTTTAATTTTAATTTGTTAGGTTAAAAATTTACTAAATAAATTAAATTTTATTTTTAAATATTTTCTTATCTTATTTATTAAATATAAATAATTTTTTTATTAATTTCTATTTTAGAATATAAAATAATTATAAAAAATATAATTACTTATTAATTTTAAATAATATATTAATGAAACTTAAAGTATATATTAAAAATAATAAACTATTTTAAACTATATTCAATTATTATTAAAAAATATTTTTGTAATTTAAAAATATAATAAAGATATTTATTTATATGTTATTAATACTCATTATTTATTTAAAAAAGAATAATAAATAAATATATATTAGTATCAATTTTCATATGTTATAGATATTTTTAAATTTATTTTTTTATATGTTTTAAAACTAAATCTAATAATAGAATATAAATATATAAAATAAATAAACTAAAATTATATATTATTTTTATATAAATAAATTATTATTTTATAATATATACTTATATGATATATTATTTTTTATATATTATTATAACAAATATAAATTTTAAAAATAATTTAATTTTTTATTTTATAATTAATTTATCTTCTCATCTATACTATTTTTTCCATTATAATTTTTATTAATTCTTTTTCAGTATTTTTAAAATCTGGTATTTTATAACCTAAAATTCATTCACTACAATACTCCTATAGTTTTTTATCTTTAATAAATTTTATTACATTATTTATTGATATTTTCTTCTATTTTAAAATATTAATTAATTTATTCTTATTCTTATTATTTATTTTATATTTTAATTTTTTTAATCTATCTATTTCATTTCTTATTCCCTATAAAGTTAAATTTTTTACTAATATAGATATTATATCATCTTTATAATCTCTATATAATCTAACAGATGTAGGTGCACAATCAAAACATATAAAATTCTATTTATTAATATATTTTCAATCATAATTCTTTATTCCAGTACAATTTATATGATAATTTATATTACATTCTATACACTTTATAAATATAGTATTTTTGTTTTTCTTATTACATATACAATTTTTATTTTCATTTTTCTTTATCTTTATTTTACTATATAACTAAAATAATTCATATAATATTTCTTCATCTGGTTTTAAACATAATTTTTTTTCAATATCTGTTAAATTTAATTTCTCTAATATATTTTCTATTTCATTCATTTATTTTGTGTGTTTTTAATCTTTATATTAAAACATTTACATATCAGATATAAATTATACTTTTAACCGAGTATAGTATAATAGTAGTACATTTGGCTGTAGTTGTTTTGGATACCAAACAGAGGTGGTGCGAATCCATCTGCTCGGATACTTTTTTATTTTATTCATAAATCAAAATTATAATTAAATATAAAATTTATTTTAATTAATCCGGTATTCTTCCATTATTATTACTATTTCCAATATTAAACCCAGTTCCCTTTCTATATATACATTTCATAACTATAACAAAAATAACCGCTACAAATAATAAAAATACTAATAATCAAATTAATTTATCCTTCATTAATTTTCTTACAATCTAATTCATAATAACTTTTGATCTTTTTAATTCATTGTCTATCTAATATACATCCTATTCCATTTCCTATAACTAATCTCTCTACTATAATAATTTATTTGATACATTCTATCCTGTTGTCTTAGTACCTGATACTATATCTAATGTTCTATCTAATACTTTATCACTCTCTTCCTATACCTATTTACCATATGTCATTAAATCTATATTATTTGATTTTAATATAGATTTATCTCGTTCTATCTATTCTTTCTAAGTAATAATACTATTAAAATAATTTTCTACACTTTTTTTAATTTATCCTATATCTTTTTTTAAACTAGATCTCTATTCTAATCTTTCTTCTATATCTAAATTTTTTCATATTGATTCTAATTTCTTTATTGTTTCATTAATATTGTATAAAAATTCTCTTATACTCTATTCCTTTTTAATAAATTCTTCTTTATCCTATATTAATAATTCTAACTAATTTATATCACTATCTAATACATCAATATCATTCGATATCTATTTATTTAATGAATTATAGTCAATCATATTTTGTGTTATATAAATACATATAAAATATAAATATAAATAAAATTAAAAATCTAATAATATATTTTTATTTTTCCTAATTATTTCTCTAATTTACTCTATCTAAAAACTCCTATTTCTATATATAACTATCCTTACTTTTTGTATATTGTCTTAATATATCTTCATCTCCTTCTTCCTCTTTATCTTTATCTCATTGTTCTCTTAACTAACTAATTAATTTTCCCTTTTCTTTTTTATTTATATTAAAATTAATTAATTTTTCTTTGTCTTTTTTTATAACCATTTAATTGTGTTATGTAAAATATAAATTAAAATAAAATTAAAAAATTAAATTTTCATAAATCCTGTTATAAATTTCTCTTTATTACGACTAATTGCATATGTAACATTTTTATCTTTTAATACACTATAAATATCTATCTCATTTATATTCTTTAATCCTGTATTCTTTCCTTCATATTTATCATTTAATATCTTAAATGCACTCTCTGTAAATATTATAAATCTTCCTAATATACCACCTGGACATAATTTTAATAAATTAACTGAATTAATATTCATTGAACTAATACCTGGTATATTTCTTATAGCTTTTTTAATACCTTCATCTTTATTATAAATAATTATAGGTCCTTTTCTCATTCTATATTTTCTATTTCTCATTCTACTCTTTCCACTTCTTAATTTTCTACTCTTTTTAACTCTATCTAATTCCTTCTTTAATCCTATATTATTTAATACTTCAATAATTTTTTTAGTCTTAGATATTGTCTATACTTGATCTTCAATAATACATGGATACTATTTAATTCCTTTAATAATATGTCCTCTTGATTCTACTATATTAGAATTTAATGATGCTTTAAATGCTATTGCTTGTGCTAAATGTTTAATCTTTTATTAACTCTTCTATGTATTCTAGTATATACTCTTGGATATCTAGCAGGTGTTCCTCCTACGCAGAAATTAGCTTGTGCTGCTTGTGAATGTCTTCCTGATCCTGATCCTCTTATTCTTGGTACTCTTGCTGCTGCACGTCCTGGTCCTCAAGATGCTGCACTACCTTGTAATCCAGCTCTTCTACCTCCTGGTATTCTATCATTTAATATACCATTTGGTTGTAATCTATTTCTACGTATCTAATTTTCTACAAATGATACAATATCTAATCTTAATGGTGTATCATTAACAAATTTAGGTATATTTAAATATTTATCTTTTTCAAATTCACCTAATGTATTCTATATTTTTAACTATACATCTTTCATTTACTAAAATTATATATTTGTGCTGAAAATATTTTATGATTTTATGATTTTATTTATTATCTATTATATAGTCAAAAATATATTATAATGGTAGATATATTTATGATAATATTAATGAAAATTTTTGTGAGTATGTTATTTTATATATAGATATAGAATATCCTAATATACCAAAATTAATTCATATTTTTTAGTATTATAAAAATGAAATAATAAGAAGTACTATAGAATTAGAAAAAAATAATAAATTTAATAAAAAATACAATGAATTAATAGAAAATTGTACGATAAAAAAATGGTATGTATTTGATAATAAGACTAATAAAAAAATCAATGTTGATTATTCTAATAATATTATTTAGTTATTATTATTAAATAATAAATATCATTTATATATTAATTTTAAAGATAAAAAAATATTATTTAAATTAGATAATATTTACAAAAATAATTTAAAATTTATTCAAAATTCAAAATTTAGTTATTTTATTAATATTTATGAAAAACATAATTTTACTTGAGAATGATGAGATAAAATTATATCTATTAATAAAGATATATAGAATACAAGTATTAATATGAAAATTTATAGAATAAAAAATTTATTTAATATCAATAGTGAAAATAGTTCTTAGTTTATGATATTATATTTACAATTTAGAATAAATGAAGAAATATATAATATTAAAATTTTATCTATATCATTTGATGATAAAAATTATATGATAAAACGAATAGAAATATATAATAAAAAAGATACTGAAAGTAAAATATCATTTAATGAAGAAATTATAAAAAAACCATATTTTTATATACATTTAAATGATAGAATATATATTTTATTTTAGAAACCTATGTTAGTATATATGATAGAAAGAAAGGAAATTAATATTTATTCAATTGATATAATATTTATAAATTCTATATGAATTAAAATTTTATTATTTATAATATTACTTTTTGCTTATACATCTATTTATTCTATATGATATTATTTAAAAAATAATACAAAATTTTTAAAATATATGGATATAACTTAATTGAATTGACAATAATTTAATTTTATATGAGTTATTATATCATTATATAAATAATTACATTTTGGGCATGAATATTTTTTATTATAAGACTAATTATTTTTCATTTATTTATAATTTTAATTATTTTATGTTTGTGTTTGTGTTTATATTATTTTTATCAAATTATAAATAAAAAATGAGAGAAAAATGGTTAAAAAAGAGAAGAAGAAGAATTAAGAGAAAGAGAAAATTATTAAAAGAAAAATTAAAGTAATATAGATTTATAATATATAATTAATTCATTTTTATTTTTTTATTAAAATTATTTTTTATTTAATAGTAAATTTTATAAATAATTATATTTCTTTTATTTAAAAGTTATTTTTTTATAAAATATTTATATTAAATACAAAAAACTAATTATAATATTATTCCGAAGAGTGATTAAAAAAATAATTTTTATTTTACATATAAGTTAATATTAATAGATAAAATATTTAAGTTTTTTGTGATTGAATTATACAGAAAATTAATGAAAAATAAAATTATAATTTTTTTATTTACAGTATTTATTAGTATTTAGAATGATAAGATAAATGAAAATAAATTTAAAATTATACAAGATAATTTAAATCAATATTATAAGGAGATAATAGATAATGAAGAAATAAATATTTTTTTAACGAATATAAATATAGATGTAATTAAAAATAATAAAGAAGAATTTAAAAACTATATATATAATATAAAAGAATTATGAGATAATTTTTATAAATGAATAATTCGCTATCCTCTTTTATAGATACATAAAAATAATTTAGATATAATAAAAAATAAAATAAATTTATAGATAAAAATTTTTGAAAAAATATATAATGATGATGAAGATAATAATTTTTTTTATAAAATACTTCAATTATATTATATAAGTGAAAATCTGTAGAAAATATTCAATTATCTTCAAAAGGACTCTGAATACTTTGTAAATAATATTTATTATGTATGAATAAATTGATTTAATAATAATCATTTTATTAATAAATATAACATATACGATGAAAATAATGAAATAAATTTATCAAAAAAACGAATTTTTTATTTTATTGATAATTATAATAAAAAGATATTAGAAAATAATATTGAAGTAAATGAATATTATGAAAATAAAAATTTTATTGAAATAAAAATTAATAATAATTTAGATTTAGACTTAATAATTACTGAAATAAAAAAACAAATAAATGAATGAAATAAATTAATATCTGAATATTTTATGGAAAAAAATGAAGAAATTAAATTAAATATAATAAAAAGCATCGACTTAAGTAAATTAGCAATATTTAATGAATTAGAAAAAATAAAAAAATATATATTTATTGATAATTTAGATTATAATGAATTATTAATAATAGATAACATATTATTTTTAAAAAATTTATTAGAAAATTTAAATAATGAAAAAGCTATTAATATTATATTTGAGTCAGATGAAACTTTACAAAATATTTTATTAGAATATTTAAATATTGAAATATAGTGTAATTATAATGAATAGAATTATATAAATTTTTTTGATTTTTTAAAATCATTTAAAAAAAATAGTATAATTTCTTTTTTAAATTCTCTTTTAAAAAGGGATAAAAAAATTATAGAAAAAATCAATGATAATAACAGAGAAATTTGAAATGATTTTAATAACATATAGTTTTGTTATATTAATCATAATAAAACTATATTTACAAATTATCTTAATAAAATAGAAAAAATTTATGATAATTTTTTATAGTTTTATAATGAAAATATAATTCTTAAAAATAAAAATTATGAAAATTTAAGTATCAATATATATAAATGAATTAATAATATTTTAAAACCTGGAATTATTGAATAGTAGAAAAAATTAAAATAGTATGAAAATGGTGATGAAATTTTTTTTTATTTTGTATTATTAATTAATAAAATCAAATATAATATAGATGAATTATTAATTGATAATAAAAATTATAATAAAAATATTTATTTTTATTTTTTAGAAATAACAAGATTATTAAACAAAATTTAGAAATTAAATTTAAATATAGAAATAAAAGAAGAAGACAAAGAAAATATAAAATAGAAAAAAAATTATTTTATTAATAGAGAAATATTAGATTGAGATGTTGAAAAGATATATACAAAATCAGATAAAAATAATTAGAAAGATATAAAAACAGAATTGGATAATAATATAGATGATATTTATAATACAATAAAAATAATAGATGATACTAATATGACATATACAGAAACATTTATCCTTCCGAATATTATTTCATCTAATCCAAGTTTAAATTCAGCTAATACATCGCCATTAACACCAAATGATCCTGATTTATGTAGTAATTATAGTGGTTTATCATCTCATAAATCTTCATCTAATATATTATTTCCTCCTTCTCCTACTGAAAATTGATTAACTATTTGAGATAATTTAAAAAATTGAAAAAAAATATGTATAATTTCTGGATTATTTATTTTTATATTATTTATTTTCATTTTCATTATTTATTGTATAGTTAAAAATAATAGCGTAATAAAGGAAACAGTTTCATCTTTTTTATATTCCTGGTTAATTTTTTTTATTTTTTTAAAATAAAAATTATTTATCCAATATTTTAAAATATTTAATTTTTATTTATTAAAAAAACTTAAATTTAATTTATTCAGAATTAAAAATATCTTTAACGTATTTAATTTAATAAAATGAATAAAAATATTGGAATCATTATTTTATTAATAAATGCAATAAATAATACTGTTATTAATAATAATTAGAATAATACAATTAATAATTGATTAGATTTTTTTAAAAATATAAAAATTTTGATAGAAAATATAAATTTATTGAATAATATTAAAGATAATATAACATTAGAAAAAATATTTACAAATATAGAAAGTGTATATATATTAATGTGAACTTCTAAGGATTTAATTAAACAAAGTGAATTTTTTTTATATTTTTTAAATAAAAGCCATGATACTATTATAATGGATATATCATCAAATGTAATATATAATAAAAATTTTGAAAATTATATAAAAAAAGATAATTGAAATACAAAAAATAGAAAATTAATTTTAAAGTATAAAGATTATTTAGATAAATGTTTTAATGAATATATTTAGGAACCTAAAGAAGATTTTTATAAATATAGTTGTTGTAATAAATGTCAATTACAAAATATAGAATCAATTTTAAATATAAAAAAGAGTATTTTTAATTTTAATATAAAATTTTCAAAAATTGTTAATTATGATAAAAGGATTTATAAACCACATATTATTATAAATTTAATAAAAAATATGATAAAAAAATTAATACAAATAAATCCATAGATTTTTGATATATATTCATAGGATATTTTTGAAATTATAAGAGAAATTATATATTATAATAATTATTTTTCAATATAGTAGGAAAAAATATTTTTAAATTATATTGAAAAAAGTAATACAACATATTTATTATCTAAAATATTTAATATGTTTAAAAATAAATATTTTAGTAATAAAAAAGATATATTTATTATTTTAATTTCAGTTAGTACAATAATATTACTTTTATATTATATTATATCATATTATATATTTAAAATAATATAATTAAGTTTTATTATCTATTTTTTTTATCAAAATTTATGAAATATTTTATAGTATTTTTATTTATTATATGTTTATGATTTTTGTTAACAACTATAAAAATTCTTTATATATAACTAATAATCATAAATATAATTTTATTTAAAATTCTAGTTATATAAATTTCTTTTTTATCTTTTTTTCATCTTTTTTTTGAAAATGTTATAATTTATGTATATATTATATAAAAATTATATATAAAATTTATTTTATAATAGAGTATATATTTTATTTTTGATTATCGGAAATTATAAATATATTATTTAAAAATTATTTTTTGTTTTAAATATAAGTTTATAGATAATAAATAATAATATTGTTTTTTTTCTTTTTACATAAAAGTATAATATGATAAAAAATAAATTTTATTTTATATTTATATTATTTATAAATACAAATACAAAAAAAGAATATATAAAAGAATTATCAGAATATATTGGTTTAACAACAATTTTAGATGATAGTTTATATACAGAAAAATTAAAATATAGACAAGTATTAATTTAGTTATGAGAACATATATCAATAATTTCTTCTGTATATAAAATCGATATGAAAAAAATAAATAATAATATAATAGAACATTATAATAAACAATATGTTTACTTAAATTTAAAATCAAATGAAGAAATATATATTACAGAATCATATATAGAAACTATTAATTTAATTACATATGAATTAGATCAAAATAATATATCAAATTTAATAAAAGAGGATTAGTTTTTAAATTTAACTATATTTAAAATAATAATGGAAAAAATAAATAATATTTTTACAAAATATAGAAAAGGAGAAAGTATTTATAATGAAAATAAAAATCTTAAATTTTTTATTAAAAATTTAGAAGATACTAATTTATTATCTGGAAAACTATATAAAGATATATACATAATATTAATAAAATTAGATAAAAAATTAGATATTACAACAGATGAACTAGAAAAAAATATAGAAGAAATAAATAATAAACTTATAGAAATTATAGATAATAATATATCAAATTCGGATGTAAAATTAATATATATTTTTATATTTATTAATTATTGTTTACAATATTTATAGGATATTATAAATATAAAAGAAGATGAATATATTGATATTTATGTTTTATTTGATATTTTATCTTATAAGAGTTTATTTAAAAAATTAGAATTAGTAATAAAATATATTAAAAATTTATAGCAATTAGATTCATATAATTGAATTATTTCATATTTAATAAAAATTTATTCTTTATTTGAAGAAAAAATAAATGAATTTAAAATAATATTGGAATCAGAATTAGATCAAATTAATAAAAAAGGAAAATATACCTCTAATGAATTATTAAAATTTATAACAAAAATAAAATCTTTTTATAAAGTTGAATTGATTCAAATTATAAAAAATAACCCTATAATAAATATTATAGAATTATTATATGGAATTTATTATTATAAAAATAAAAATTATATTTCGGAAAATTAGATGGAAAATATAAATATTTATACTGAATCTTTATTAGTTCAAATTAAAGATATTAATGAATGATATAAAAGTAATATAGAAGTAAGTCCTTTAGATAGTAGTAATAGATATTTGGTATAGGAATCTTATTTAGAATTATCTAATATATATAAAAATTTATTATTAGTAAACAATAATTTAATTAAAATATATTATAGATGATTAACAAGAAAAATGTTATATTTATATAACATATTATATAAACCTGATTTTATATCAGATGAAGAAATAATTATAATTATTTTAAAACAAAATATAAAAATAGATACTAAAATTTATTCAAATGAATAGTATTATATAAGAGATATCTTATATAAATTACAACTTATTATATCTTATTATCATGAATCAGTAAATTTTAAAAAAAAGATCAAAATTTTTTTCTTTAATTGGAAATAAAGAATATATAGATTTAAATAAATATATAGATTTAAGTGAAATTGATAATAAAGAATTAAAAGAAAATAAAGATAAAGATAAAGATAAAAAAATTTTATAACTCTTCAAATTTTAAAAGCTTTAGAAAATTATTTAAAAATATTTCAACAATAAATATTTTTCTATAATTTAAATTTATATATTTTTTAAATTTTATATTAAATAATTAATTTTATACTGTTTTTAAAAAATAAAAAAAATAAAATTTATATAATTATTAATAAAATATAAAAATTAATTTTTATTTAATTTTTATATTTAATATTCTTTTTTATTTTATGGATTATATATAAATTAATATTTTTAAAAATAATTTATTTATTATTTTATATAAAAATAATTTAAATTTAAATTTTATTAAATAATAACATAAAATATAATGATAAAAAATAATTTTTATATTGGATTTATATTGGTTTTATATTCAAATACAGCAAAAGATTTTTCTAAAATACTATCAGAATATATCGAATTATCAAGAATTTTGAATGATAAAGTATATGGATTAGATTATACATAGTCATTACTTAAATTTTGAGAAAATTTATTATTAATTTCTTCTATATCTAAAATAAATATAGATAAATTAGATAAAGAAAAAATTAAATATTATAATAGTAAATTAAATATGTTAACTTTATAGATAGATGATACTGAAAAATCAGAAATTAAAGAAAAATTTATAGAATATTTTAATAAAATAATATATGAATTGAATACAAATGATTCTTTAAATTTAATAAAAGATGAAAGAGTTTATTAATTTAAGTTTATTTAAAATAATAATGAGAAAAATGTGTTATATTTTCATTAAATTAAAAGATAAAACATTTTAGAAATATTATAGTAAAGATATAATAACCTTTTTTAATACTTTAGATAAAAATAATATTTTATATAATCAAAAATATAAAAATATATTAAAAATATTAAATAAACTTGATGAAAATTTATTAAACAATTTGACTCTTTTTAAATCAAATATATTAGAATCACATATGAAAGAAATAGAAAATGAAATTATAAAAATCATAGAAGAAATAAATAATAAAAATATAAAATTGGTATATATTTTTGAATTTTTTAATCATGTTTTATGATATTTATGAATAATTATTTTAGATGTAGAAGAAAAATATAAAGATATTTCTATAGAATATACTATTTTATCTTATAGCGCTGTATGTAGAAAATTAGAATTATTAATAAAATATATTATATATTTAAAGAATTATGAATTTAATGATTGAATTTTTTCACATTTAATAAAAGTATATTCTTTACTTGAAGAAAAAAATAGATAATTTTAAGAAAATATTAGAATTTGAAATGAAAATACTTTATAATCAAGTAGATTCCATATCTAATGAAGAAGAAAAAATTGAAAAATGATCTGAATCAATGTTTAAATTAAGAGATTTATATAGATCAACTAAATTATATAAAATTATTCATAAACATCCAATATTAAATTTTTCAAATTTATTATATAAAATTTATTATTAGAAAAATAAAGAATATAGTAATAAAATTTAGTTTAAACCTGAATCTTATATGGTAGATAAAATGATTCATAAAAGAAGTATTAAAATATGACATGAAAATAATAATATTTCATCTTTTTTAAAATATTCTAAAGATAATTATCTTGAATCTAAACCTTTATTAAATATATCTAATAATTATAATGATGCTATTATGTCTAATAATAAATTTTCATTATTTTATTATAATTACTTATTAAAAAAAATTTAGATTTTATATGAATTATTATCAAATTCTGATTTTTTATTTTATTATAATAAAGAATATTTAAATATAATTTCAAGATTAAAAATATATACAAGTTTTTTTATTGATACATAGAAATATATAGAAGAAATTAAAGATTTATTATCAATACTTTCTAATTCAAAATATAGTATATTATTAAAAAATCTTTTTGATATAGAGAAATTAAAAAAAGAATATGAAAATTTAAATGAAAATGAATTAACTATTATAAATTATAAAATAATAGTAGAAATATTAAAAGTTATAGAATAGGATTTAAAATTATTTTAAATAAATAAATAACTAAATAAATATTTTTATTTTTTAAGATTAAAAATTAACCAAAAATATATTTTTAATACATTATTTAAAATAAAGAATAAAAAATAATATTTATAAAATTATTAATAAAATCCGGAAATTTGTTTTATTTTAAATTTTATTAATAATTACATAAAATTTAATGTATATAATTAATCTTCCATAGGTTTATCATATTACATAAATTATAAATATGATAAAAAATAATTTTTATTTAATTTTTATATTAATTTTATTTTTAAATACAACAAAAGATTTTTCTAAAATATTATCAGAGTATATTGAATTACCAAGAATTTTAAATGATAAAGTAAATGGAATAGAATATACCCAATCATTAATTGAATTTTGAGAAAATTTACTAGCTATTTCTTATGGATCTAAAATTGAAATAGAAAAATTAAATAAAGAAGATATTGAATATTATAATAATAATTCAGATATATTAAAATGAAAGTTATATGATATTAAAAAAACAAAAAATAAAATAAGATTTATAGAATATTTTTTGAAATTTACAAATGAATTAGAAAAAAATCTTTCTTATATGAATTTAATAAAAGATGAAAATTTTCTTGATTTATCTTTATTTAAAATGATAATAGATAAATTATGTTATATTTTTATAAAAGTAGATAAAAAACAATAGAAATATTATAGTAAATATATAACACCTTTTGTTAATTCTTTAAATAAAAAAAATATTTTATATAATCATAAATTTAATAATATATTAAAAATACTAATTAAATTAGATAAAAATTTATCTAATAATTCAAATCCTTTTATACTCAATAAATCAGAATTAGTAATAATTAATGATAATTCATCTAATAATCTAAATGTTTTTAGTTCAAATGAATTAGAAATGAATATAATAGAAATAGAAAATTCAATAATAAAAATTATAGATAGTTTAATAGATAAAAATATAAAAATAATATATATTTTTGAATTTATTAATCATACTTTAAATTATTTATCAATTATTAAAGATATATCTATAAAAAAATATGAAAATATTTCATTATTATTTAATATTTTACCATATAAAAGTTTATCTAGAAAATTAAATTTATTATTAAAATATATTATATAGTTAAAGAAATTAGATTTTAATACCTGAATTTTTTCATATTTAATAAAAATTTATTGTTCATATGAAGATGAAATAAATAAATTTAAAATAATATTAGATTCTGAAATAAAAAAAATTGAAGATGAAATAAAGTTAATAAATAATAAAGAATTATATAAAGATAAATATTTATATGAAATAAAAAAAATTATATAAAAATACAAAATTATTTAATATTATAGATAAAAATCCAATAATTAATATATCAAATTTATTATATTCTTTATTTTTTCATAAAAATAAAGAGTAAGTTTCTAAAATTTAGTTTACTGAATATAAATATTATTATTTATTATAGAAAATAAATGGATCAAATAGTGTAAAAATATGGTGTAAAAATAATAATATTCTATCTTCTTCAAAATTTAATAATAATGAATATCTTATATCAAATTCTAATATTGGAATGTATATCGAATATTATAAATTTATTTCATTAGACATTGAATTTACTAAATTTTATTATAATTATATAGTAAAAAAATTTAAGAATATATAGAAAATATTATCAGATTAGAAATTTTTATCTTACTATATTAAAAAATATTTAGATAAAGTATCTTCAACAAAATCATTAAACCCAAAATATTTTCAACAAAATCAAAATGATTAGAGAGAATATTATTTAGTTATAATTTCAAGATTAAAAATATATATAGATTTTATTATTGATGCTAAAAATCAATATATAAAAAAAAGTTTATTAAAATTATTATCTAAAGAAAAATATAATTTAATTTTAGAAAATCTTTTTGATTTTGAAGAATTAAAAAAAGAATAGGAAATTTTAACTCAAAAAAAAATTATCTTATTTATTAATTAATGAAAAATTAAAAAGAACAAATTATAAAATAATAGTTAAAATATTAATATCTATACAATAGGATTTAAATTTATTTAAATAATATAATAATATATATAACTGATAAGGAATTCAGTTTTTTTACAAAAATAGAATTTTTATATAAATTTATATTATTTCATAAAGATGAATATAAAAATTATAATAACTATTTTTATAATAATAAATAAGATATTTAATATTAGTAATGATAATAATAAAGATATTTTCAATGAATGAATAATTTTTTTAAAAAAATTTAGAAATATTAATGAAAAAAAATATAAATAATAATATTAATAATGAAAATAATATAAGTTTTGATAATTTATTTAAAGATATAGAAAATAAATATATATTAAATTGAAGAGAAAAGGATATGATTGTTGTAGATTAGATTTTTGTAGAATTTTTAAATATCCAAAATAATATAATTATATGCGATTTTATAAATAATAATATGATTTTAGATGACTATAACTCTGATATATTAAATCAAGGTTACTTTGGAAATTATATAACATTAAATAATGCTTGATATGAAGAAAATAAAGAAATTATTTTAAAATATTTTAATTATTTAAGGGGATATTTTGATTTTTATATAATCCCTAAAATTAATTCAAAAAAAGAAATTATAGAAAAAAATATGGAATATATAGAAGATAAAGAAATTTATATACAATTAATTTTAAATATTGAAAAAATTATTTTAAATTTTAATATAGAATTTTCAAAAATTATTATTTTTGGTATTGATATTTATCAAACTAATATAATTTTTAATCTAATAAAAAATATAATAAATAATATAATAAATATAACTTTTTTTAAAAATAAATTAGAAAAAAATATTTCAGATATTATAGATCAAATTATAATTTATAAAAATAAACAACCTAATGCATATTTAAATTCATTATTATTACAATTTAATCAAAATTATAAAGAAAAATATCAAAAAAATAATTTTTTAACAATGGTAAAAAAAGAACCATGTATGTTAATTAAAAATTCTTTGGTTATATTAATAATTATTTTATGTATGACATTTTTTTTATTTATTATTATAAGATATATTATATATATTATATTAACCCATTTTAAGTAAATTTTTTATAATTATATAAATTTATATTATTTCATAAAGATGAATATAAAAATTATAATAACTATTTTTATAATAATAAATAAGATATTTAATATTAGTAATGATAATAATAAAGATATTTTCAATGAATGAATAATTTTTTTTAAAAATTTAGAAATATTAATGAAAAATATAAATAATAATATTAATAATGAAAATAATATAAGTTTTGATAATTTATTTAAAGATATAGAAAATAAATATATATTAAATTGAAGAGAAAAGGATATGATTGTTGTAGATTAGATTTTTGTAGAATTTTTAAATATCCAAAATAATATAATTATATGCGATTTTAAATTAGATATATTAAATCATAGATATTTTAAAAATTATATAATATTAAATAATGCTTGATATGAAGAAAATAAAGAAATTATTTTAAAATATTTTAATTATTTAAGGGGATATTTTGATTTTTATATAATCCCTAAAATTAATTCAAAAAAAGAAATTATAGAAAAACATATAATAATATCAGATATAGAAAGTAAAGAAATTTATATACAATTAATTTTAAATATTGAAAAAATTATTTTAAATTTTAATATAGAATTTTCAAAAATTATTGTTTCTAATACTAATATTTATCAAACTAATATAATTTTTAATCTAATAGAAAATACAATAAAAAATATATTAATAGTAAAAATTTTTAAAAATAGAATAGAAAAAAATATTTCTATTCTTATTGATCAAATTTTAATATATAATAATAAAAACATCCAAACTCAACTAGATTCATTATTATTACAATTTAATCAAAATTATAAAGAAAAATATCAAAATATTATTATTTCTAATAGAAAAAATACTCGTATATTTTATTTTCTTACAATTTTTTTTAGTTTAATTATTATATTTTCTTCATATTTTTTGTTAAATTAGTTTATAAACTCAATAATAAACTATTATATTAATTAAATTTATTTATTTTAAATATAATAATATATTTCTAATAAGTTTAAAAAATTAGAATTTATAAAAATAATTTTAAAAATTAAATTTTTGTTAGGGTATATAACGGTTTATATATTTTATTTTAAAAATAATAAAAATATAATCATTATATTAATTAATAAAATTTTATAAAATGAATATAAAAATTATAATAATTGTTTTTATAATAATAGATACAATATTTAATATTAGTATTATTAGTAATAAAGATATTTTCAATGAATGAATATTTTTCTTAAAAAATTTAGAAATATTAATAAAAAATATAAATAAATATGTTAATAAACAAAATAATATAACTTTTGATAATTTATTTAAAGACATAGAAAATAATTATATATTATATTTAAATGAGAAAGATATTATTATAGCAAATTAGATTTTTTTAGAATTTTTAACTATACAAAAAGAAACTATTATATGTGATTTTAATACAATTATTATATTAAATTAGAAATCTTTTAATGATTATATAATATTAAATAATATTTGATATAAAGAAAATGAAAAAAATATAGAAAAACATTTTGAGTATTTACAAAGATATTTTTATTATTCGATAATGCCGAAAATTAATTCAGATAAAAATACTATAGAAAAAAAATTAATATATATAGAAAATAAAGAAGAATATATAAATTTAGTTTTAAATATTGAAAAAATTATTTTAAATTTTAATATAGATTTCGCAGCAAATACAATTTTTAATATTAATAAAGATACTAATACATATAAAGTTAATAATATTTTTAATTTAATAGAAAATACAAAAAAAGATATAGCAGATATAAAAATATTTAAAGAAGAAATAAAAAGTTATATTTCTAATATTATAAATGAAACCATAATTTATATAAATAATCATCCTCAGTTAGATTTTGATTCTTTATTATTACAATATAGTAGTGTTTATAAAAAAAAAAATCAAAAGATAATACTATTTTAGATTCCAATATTAAAGAAAATAATAAATAGTTTATAAAAATATATTTAAAATATTATATTATAGAATTTTTTTTATTTATATGAATATTTACATTATTATTATTAACTATCTTTAAGTATTATTACTAATATAAAGAAAAAGAATAATTAAATTTATTTTAAAATTTTTAATTTAATTTATTTTTATCAAAAATAAATTAAATATTTTATAAAAATGAATAAAAAAAAATATAATATTAATTATAATAATAAATAAAATAAGTAATAATAATATTAATAATAATAAAGATATTTTTAAAAATTGAATAGAATTTTTACAAACTGTAAAAATTATAATAAAAAATATAAATGAATATACTAATAATCAAAATAATATAAATGAAAATAATTTATTTAAAAAAATTAAAAATCAATATATAAATTATTGAAAAGATAAAAATATGATTTATATAAATTAGGTTTTTTTAGAATTATTAAATATAATATGTAACTATAATAAAATATATAAAACAATTAAATTATATGAAAATTCTTTAGAAGATAATAAAAATCTTTTAGAATGATTTTATAAAAATAAAAAAATTATTGTAAATTATTTTAAATATTTTACATATCATTTTAATTTTTTAATTTTACATAAAATTAAATTAGATAGAGAAATATTAGAAAAATATATAAATATAATAAATATGGAAAAAGAACAATTTATAATTGAAATTTTAAATACTGAAAAAAAATTATTTTTAATTTTATTATAGAATTTTCAAAAATTATTTCTTCTAATAATAACAATGAATATCAAAGTAGTATAATTTTTAATATAATAGAAAGTATGATAAAAGAAATAGTAAATATAAAAATTTTTAAAAATAAATTAGAAGAAAATATATCTAATATTATAGATCAAATATTTTTTTATAAAAATCATTATCAATCTCAATATACAGATTCTATGTTAACAGAATTTAATAAAAAATATAAAGAAAAACCATAGAATATTATTAATAATAAAAGATATAATATCATTCTATTAATAAATTATTATCTTATATTTATTTTAGTATTATTATTATTACTACTAAAAATATATAATATTATAAATATAATAAGGATTAGATTTTTAAGAATATAATTAATTAATAATTTTTATTTTTATTTAAGTTATATTATAAAATTTTTATTTAATTTTAAATTTAAATAATGATTATTAATAAAATAAGATTAATAATTTGAAATTTTTTAATATTTTTTTTCATTTTTAAAAATTTAAATGTTATAAATATTCATTATAATATTATTTATATCTTTTATATAATAATTTTTGTTCTTTTCATTTTATTAAAAAAAAAAAAAAATAAAAATATTATTAATATTATTAATATAATTATAGATATTATTATTATTATTCATTTTTTTCAATTATTTTTATTATAATTAAATATATCTTTATTTATTATATCTATTATATTTATTAAAGTATTTTTATATATTTTTATATATTTTTTTAAAATAAATGTTAATTTTTTTTCTAAAAAATCATTTATATTATATGAAACTTTTACATATACTCAATAACCTGATAATTCAATAGTTTCAAAATTTTTAATAAACTTATTATATTCAATATTAAATCTGTCAAAATTATTTTTATCTATATTTTTTACATAATTTTTAATATAATCTATTTCATCTAATGTAAATAAATAATAACCATTTATTTTGTTTATAAATTTATCCATTATAATATTATTTTTAGATTTTTCTTTTATCTATAGTGCTATTTTATATAAATCACTATTCTAAAAATTATATAATTTAAGAAATTTTTTATTATATATTTTTATAAAAATTTTATTTTGATCTTTTATTAATTTTAAAAAATTATTTTTATTATTAATAAATATATTTTTAAATTTTTCTTTTATATCATTATTATTTAAAATATTGTTTTTAATTTTAAGTTTTAAATTTTTAAAGATATTATTACTACTATCATCTTTTAATAAAATTTTTAGTATTACATCATTTATTTGATTTTGATTATTGTCTTTATATAATTTACATTCTGAAATTTGATCTATAACTTTATATTTTACTTCTTGATCATATATTTCTATTTTATCTAATAATACTTCTTCTTCAATATCTAATTTTATTTTAAATAATAATTCCTTATTATTATCTGATTCTATTATATCGTTGTGATAAATTTTTATTATAGCATCATCTAATAGTTTTTCTATATCTATATCTGATAATATTCAATCTAATTTTTCATATAATTTTTCATTTATAATTTCCTTTAGTGGTTTTATATTACTAATATTCTATAAAATAACATCTATTTTTTCTTTTAAAATTTTATGGCTTATATCTCTATTATCTGAATTATCATATCATTTTTTAATATTTTCAGATACATTATCTAAATTTCAATTTTCCTCATTTAATAAATTTTCATTTTTAATTATGTTTTTAATTTCATTCAAATTTGTAATAATATTGTTTTTATATTGATCTAATTTATCATCTTCTATATTATTTTTTATATTATTGATCATATATATTATAAATATTATTTTTCAATTCATATTAAATCACTATTTTATGTTTTTTAAATTTAATTTTAATAAATATTATTTATTCTAATTTAATTAAGTAAAAAAAATATAAAATTTTCATTAAATATGAATTGAAAAATAATATTTTAATCCCGATTAAATAAATCTAAAATAAAATGAAATATAAATTATTAATAATAATTTTTAAAAATATTTAATGACGGATTTTTTAAAAAATTTATATGAAATTAATATAATATGATTTAAAAATTTTATATGTTAGTTTTATATAATATTTTTTTAGTTATGTTTATGTTTATTTTTTATTACATAAAATTATGTATTTATTTATATTTTGTTGATTTAATATATGTTCAACAAATATATCATTTGAAAATACTAAAAAGATTCTATTAATAAAAGAAACATTATCTTAGTAGACTGAATTTTTAAAAGAATGATTTGAAATAGGTTTAAATTTAGTAATAAGACATGATAAAATCAATGGATATAAGGCATTTCTTAATAAATGAAAAGAAAAGTTTAATAAAAGTAAAATTATTAGAGTTTTAATAATTTTAGAAAATCATATAAATTTATTTAAAATAATAGTAATAAAATTAAATATAAGCGATAAAGAAATTAAAAATATATTAAATGATTGTAATATATTTTTAAAAGAAATAGAAAAATTAATAAAAGAAACATATAAAAATGAAATTAAGATATCTAATATAGCAAATGAAATGATTATAGTTATTTAGTCATTTAATCATATGACATTAAATAATAAAATTGGTAATGTATTAACTATAATAACAGATGAAAAAAGGAAAATGATTAATAAATAAAAAAATTAAAGAAATTTCATTTTTCTTATTTTATTTAGAAACAGTATTAGGTCTTGTAGTACCAAATTTTATATAGAGTGTAGATGAAAGTATTAAAATATTAGAAATAATTATTATGAATCTCTTAGATGATTTAAAAGATAATAAATATTTAAAATTAATAGAAATTATTAAAAATATATTTATAGAAATATATAATGAATTAAAATCATGAGAAAAAAATAATTCTAAAATAGGAGAAAAAATGATATTACTGATTGATATATCCGATAATTTAATTAAATATTTAATTAAAATTATAGAATTATAATGAAATATTTTGTTATACTATTATTCTTTATTTTATATATTATAAATTTAAAAAATAAGTTATAAAGGATTATTTTTTATTTTCTTTTTCTTTGATTGTCTATTAATTATAATTATTATAATAAATAAAATTATAATTAATACAAAAATATATATTATATTCTATTCAATGTTTTTATCAAAAGATATATTCTAAATTCGATTAATATTCATATTTAATTTATTCTTTATATTTATAATACTATTTTTATATATTTTTATATTTTCTTTCATAATAATTGTTAATTCTTTTTTTAAAAATAATAATATATTATAATTAATATCATGTGTATCCCAATATTGAAATTCTATATTTTTAAAATTTTCAATAAAATTATCATAGTCATCATTAAATAGATTAAAATTACCATCATATATAGATTTTATATGTGATTTAATTTTTTCACTTTCTTCTTTTATAAATAATCCTCTACTTAATACCTTTTCTAAAAATTTATGCACTATAATATCATCTTTATATTTTTTTCTTAAATAAAATAATATTCTATATAAATTATTATCACTAAAATTATCAACTCTATCACATATTTTTAAAGACAATGATATATTAACTATATTATTTTTATTTATAAATTCATTAAATTTATCAGAGCTTCCATTAATAAATATATTTTTTAATTTTTCTTTTTTTATTTCATTTTTTAAAATATTATTTTTTATTTCATTTTTCAAATTTTTAAATATATCATTGTCTCTTATTGGAATTTTTAAAATTACTATATGATATATTGATTCTATATCATTTGACGTCATAACTGTTTGTTGTGAAAATTGATCAATAGTATTATATAATATTTCATGGTTTATATTAATTGATTTTTCATATATTTCTATTTTATCTAATAAATAATATCTATAAATTCTTAACGTAACTTTTAATAATATTCCTTTAATACTATCTGATTCTTCTATATAATCACCATAAAAATTTATTTCTAATCTATCTAATAGGTTTTCTATATCTATATCTGATAATATTCAATCTAATTTTTCATATAATTTTTCATTTATAATTTCATTCAATAATTTTTCTAAATTTATTTTATCTTTATTTTTAATTTCCTTTAATAGTTTTATATTACTAATATTCTATAAAATAACATCTATTTTTTCTTTTAAAATTTTATGGCTTATATCTCTATTATCTGAATTATCATATCATTTTTTAATATTTTCAGATACATTATCTAAATTTCAATTTTTCTCATTTAATAAATTTTCATTTTTAATTATGTTTTTAATTTCATTCAAATTTGTAATAATATTGTTTTTATATTGATCTAATTTATCATCTTCTATATTATTTTTTATATTATTGATCATATATATTATAAATATTATTTTTAATTTAAACTACATTTTTATAATAATTTAGTGTTAATTTATATTTTTATAATTAATAATAAATCTATTTTTATTAAAAATATCAAAAAATATATTAATGAATTTTAAAATACTAATAATTATACATATTTTAACCCTAATAAAATAGAATGATATTAACCTAAATAATGAAAAAAGAAAAGAAATAAAAAATAATATACAAGAAATAAAAAATAATTTAGATAATATTAAAAAAAATAAAACAGATTTTGATAATTTTTCTTTAATTAAATTTTTAACAAATAAAAATAATGTAACTAATCAATAGTTATCTACATATTCAAATAATTTAGCTCATATAAATAATGGATATAATAATATAATTATGAATTTAAATATAATATTACCTATTTTAAAAACTTTAACTCAATCTAAAAATTAGCATAAAGAAAATATCATAAATAAAATCATAAAATATAAATCATAGAACTTTGTATATTTTAAACCCTATATTAAATTATTAAATAAAATATTAGATTCCTTTAAAATAGATATGAAAGAAAAACTACCCCTACTCGATATTGAATTCAGTTTTAATGATAAAATATCTTTAAATATTTTTTTTAAAAATAATAATGAAAAATTAGAAAAAATAAAAAAAGAAATTGAACTTAAAAAAAAAAATTTTTTTATAAAATCATTATCTTTTCCAAATAAAATTATTACTGATCTTGATAAAATTGAATTATACTCTCTTGATCCAATATCAATAACCATTGATAATAATACATATCTCACTAAAGATGAAATAATAAATTTCTATTATTTTATATTTAAAAATAAATATAATGAATTACTCGATAAAGTTATTAATAATATAAAAATTAATATAAAAAATAGAAAAATACAATTTTTTAATATTAATAATGAAATTTATTTAAATTTATGCAAAGAAATAAATATAATGATCGAAAATTATATCATAGAAAAATATAATAACCTAACCCTATCATTCATACTTTTAGAAAATCATGATATTGATAACTTTAAATCCATTAATAATATAATAATAAATAAAAATAAAAAAATATATAATTCATTATAGGAAAAATCATTAAAAACTTTAAATATAATAAAACAATTTAAATCTTTAAAAAGTTCCAAAAAATTAATTAAAAGTTTAGATGATCTTACTAAAGAAATAGAATATAAAAATAATGATGATACTATTATCCTAAATAAAATATCAGACTTTAAAAATAATATTATTAATAAAACCCCCATAAAATTAGAATTTAATAATGCTAAAATAAATAATCCAGATAATTTTTATCCCATAAAAAAAGAATACATATTCAATCTATTAAATAAAAATACCGAATTTAAAATTTTGATAAATTGTATTAAATCCAATTTAAATGATATAAATAATAATATAGAAATCTTCTCTTCCGATATAAAAGAAATTTTAGATTCTTTAAATAAAACCATAAATAATAATTCCTTAAAAAATTCAAAAAATAATAACCCTAAAGAAAATATAACCAATAAAAAAATTTTAAAACCATAATTAATTAAAATTTTATAGAGATTTTTAAATAATAAATATAATAAAATTATTAACGTTTTATTTATATATATCCATAAACATGATTCTTATAATCTTAACTCTAATAATCCATAATATACTTACCCTAACCAATACTGATATTGAACAAAATCATTTTATTAATTGATTATATTTTTTAAAAAATATAAAAATTTTAATAAAAAATATAATCAATTATACTCATAATCAATCTACCATATCCTATCAAAATTTATTTGAAAAAATTGATAATAAATCAATATTGATCTGAAAAAATAAAGAAATAATTAATAAAAATAAATTTTTTATAAAATGAATAAATGAACTAGTCAATATACATATAGATGAAAATTCATTAGATTCCTCCAATTATTTTTTATTTAGTAATATTAAAATAAATAAATCATTATTAACTAATAAAAAAATTATAAAAAAATACTATGAAGATTTTAAATATTATATCTTAATCTCCCTTAATCCAAAATTAAATATATATAATGAAAATACACATAAATATATAAATACAGTAATATATCTAAATGATTTTAATCATCTTTTATTAGATATTTCAAATTTAGAAAAAATTATTTTAAATTTCGATATTGAATTTACTAATATTCTCTCCCATAATACTAATAATATTTTTGATACTAATATAATCTTTACTATAATAGAAAATACAATCATAAATATAACAAAAATAAAATTATTTAATAATAATTTATTAAAATATATTACTAATATAATAGATCACATAATACATTATAATAATCATTTTCAATCCAAATATACATATCATGAATTAGTAGATTTTAATAAAAAATATAAAAAATATAAAAAAATAAAAAATAAAAAAATAATAATAAAAAATAAAATCATACTCATAATATTATTCATTTTTCTATTAATAAGCGCCATAAAAATAATCACATTACTATAATTAATTAAAATAAAAAAATTATTTATAAAAAAATATTTTAAAAAAAATATCTTTTTTTATTTTTTTAATATAAAATTCTCATATAAATTCTAAAATACCTCTTTGTTAATACTCTATACATTACTTAATTCCCCATAAATTTTCTACTACTCCTTCTCCCATATAAATACCTTCTCCATAAATAAATTAATTGCTTTCTAAGTATCATCATATATATTCTTCATATCCTTAATACATTCCTCACTCTCCTACCCCTTATCCTCATTAAATTCAATTCTACTCACTATCTATGTCTACTCTATTCCATTCTCTAATTTCTCTATTAACCTCCTAGTACTCACTATCTTCTCCTCATATCCCTATTCCTTCTCCATCTAATGACTTATTAATAAATTAATAAATTCATTCTTAATCCTGTCAAAATCATTGAAATTTATATCCTATATATACTATAAAAATTCTTCAATCACAATCTTTACACTACTATATATTCACTCAATTCCACATCCTGCTATCGCATTCTTCTCCACATTTAAAAAATTCTTAATATACTCTTTTATAAACTCATCATTATCTAACTTATTATTAAATTTAAATTCAAATTTAGTCTTTGGATACTCTGGTATCTTCTCCTTCTTAATTTTCTTCTTTCCTACCACCTTAAAATTAAAATCTTCATACTTATCCATTTAATAATAATTCTTGTGTTAAATTAATCATAATAAAAATTATTTATCCTAATCCTAATAAATTATAATTCCTTAATACATCACTAATCTTCTTAATATACTATATTAACATATCCTCCTCCTTAATCCCCGTTATTATAATATTTCCATTCACAAATATTATAAATACTATCTTACTATTGTCAAATCTATACTATAATCCTGCAAATATCTCAGGCGTATAACTACACTTATCCGGATTCTCTATTGCTAATCTCTCTATATCAATCGGATGATTTAATTTAAAATTTCCTAACATGTTTGTTATTCAAAAATCTGATAACCTAACCTAATACCCTATCTTCTCTAATACCTTAACTATCTTCTTTGATACATATCTTGCCTCATACTCTGATTTAACCCCTGTTATATTTGCATGTCCATTACTGAATATCATTACTGTACTCTTTGGCTAAGTCATTCTTCATACTAATGAAGCAAACTTTTTAGGATTATATTCAACATTTCTTAAACGCATTGCCACATATTTTAAATCAATCTTCATATTTAAATAGCATGTCGCAGAAACATTCTAAATATTTACTTCAATCTCATCCATTTGTGTTAAAATATACAAATATGAATCAAGATTTACATGATAAATCCATTGATCAAATTAAAAGAAGAATAGATATGCTAGAAGAAAATATTCAAATTGTTAAAAAAGAAATACTTAATCAAACTGAACAAAAAAAAGATATGCTAAAATATATGGAACAATACCATAAAAAAATGCAATTATATAAATCAACCCCCTATCTAGTCGCTTCAATTTATGAAATTTTAAATCTAGACTATAATTACATAACTACTGATCAAACAGTCACTGAAACAAGTGAAAAACAAAATATAGAAAAATCTAAAGCCATAGTAATAAAAACTTCAACAAGACAAATACTTTACGTTTCTACTCCCGGTCTTCTAGAATTTGAAGATTTATCCCCTCTAGATTTAATCGGTATTAATAGAGATACCTATCTAATAATTAATAAATTGCCCATAGAATATGACTCAAGAGTTAAAACAATGGAATTAGATACTGCCCCTAAAGAAGATTATACCTGAGTAGGTGGCCTAGATACCCAAATAGAAGAATTACAAGAAGCAATAGTTTTACCCATGCTAACCCCTGAAAAATTTGTAAAATTAGGAATTCAACCCTCAAAAGGTATCCTTCTTCATGGCCCTCCTGGTACAGGTAAAACTCTCCTAGCTAGAGCCGTTGCTAAACAAGTTAAAGCCTGCTTCATTAAAATAACTGCCCCTCAATTAGTCCAAATGTACATAGGTGATGGCGCTAAAATAATAAAAGATGCCTTTAAATTAGCAAAAAATAAAGAACCTGCCATAATATTCATAGATGAAATAGATGCTATAGGAACAAAAAGATCTGGTCATAATGATAATGGATCAAGAGAAGTACAAAGAACAATGCTAGAATTACTAAATCAATTAGATGGTTTTATTGTTAATGAAAATATAAGAATAATTGCCTGTACTAATAGAGTCGATATTCTCGACCCTGCTCTTGTTAGAGCCGGAAGAATAGATAGAAAAATAGAATTTAATCTCCCTAACGAAGATGGTAGAAGAAAAATATTAGATATACATTCAAGAAAAATGGTAATAAATGATGATGTAGATCTTAATGAAATAGCTAAATCAACTCAAGACTTTAATGGTGCTCAACTTAAAGCTGTTTGCGTAGAAGCTGGTATGCTAGCCATAAGAAAAGATAAAGATCAAATCACTCATGATGATTATATGGAAGCAATAGAAATAGTAAGACATGGAAGAAAAAGTAAATTATTTTTTTACATATAAAATATTATTTAAAAAAATCTAAAAATACAATCTTTATTTACAATCCACTCCACTACTAATTAGCTTGTTGTATGAAATTTTTTCTCTTTTCCTTCTCCTCTATTTCATGCTCCTTCTTATGCTTCATAAATGATTTCTCCCTTAATTCAGCTTCATATTTATGCTTTGTTAATTCATCCTTTAATTTTCTTAAATTTGTCATCTCCTACATTATCCTCTCCTTATCCTATTTTTCCCCTTCTATTGCCGATATAATATTTGTTACTCCCTTCTTATCTACTCCATATTTCTTATGTAATTCAAAATCTTGATGATGTTCTAATACTTCCTATTCTATAAGTGATAATCTTTGAGAATCATAATATCTTGCCGGGAATCCCTTTATTGTAGATAATATCTATAAAAATTCTTCAAAATTTATACTATTCATATTTAAAACTCTCGAATTTTTTATTATATCCTTTAATTCTTTTCCCTCTTTCTATATCTATAATTTTTCTAATATTTTCTCTAAATCAATATATGTAATATGATCATTTTCACGTGATTGTATATTAAACCTATATCAATAATCATTTATATCATTTATATTAAAAACATCAAAAAAATGTTCTAAGATTTTTTCTCTTCTTCTTGAACTTAATTCCTTTTTCATTATATATTATATATATTTAAACACTAAATAAATTTTATATATAAATTTCCGTAATATATTATTTTTTCGTGTTTAATAAAATAATAAAAAATTATTATAATTAATTTTTCTAACTAATATTAAAATATTCCATTTTTTCCTAATGTGTCTAAAATCTTCCCGCTCCTTTCTAACTTGCTGTATTTATAAATTTCAAATTAATTTCTTCCTATGCCTATGGATCATCATATGGTCTCATAGGCTTTCTAAAAACTATTAATCTTTTTATAGGTCCTCCTACACTTCCCTTAACTAATACAAACTAATTTTCTACTATACCATAATGCTTAAATCCTCCCATTGGTGTTATATTTTTCTTAGTTAAATCTGCCTATGTAGATGCATTTCCTTCTAATACTTCAGACTATTTTTTTCCTATTTTATATATTTTCTTATTTCTTTCTGTTCTATGAAAATATCCTAACTATCCTGCTCTAGCTACTGTTGTCATTACTCCTGATGGATGCCATGGTCCTATACATGCTACTTTTCTTCTTCCTCTTCTACTCTTTCTCTACTATAATCTTACTCCAAATCTCTTAATAACTCCACTATATCCCTTTCCTTTAGTAATAGTAACAATATCTGTACATTCATTAACTTTAAATACATCTTCTATCTATATATTCTATTCTAATAATGAATAACCATAATCTAATTTATCAGTAATTGTTCCTCCATTAATCTATACTTCCATTATATGTGCCTTCTTTAAATTAATATTCTTAATCTTCTCTACCTATGTATGTATTAATAATCTAATTCTTGTACATCCTTTTTCTATAAATAATTTTTTCTATTCTTCTATACTCTTCTACTTTTCATCTACATTAACTTTCTTACAATTAATTCTCTTTAAATATGTTCATGCTAAATGTTTTATTATTTTAGTACATACTACCTTATATCCACTTAATGTTTCTTTATATCCTATAACTCCACATGCTATTATATTAGGTGTTTCTATTACTGTTACTGCTTCCATAATTTCCTTATTATGTAATGGTGATTTAGGTCTATTTAATTCTCTTATTACATGAGTACTTCCTACTTTATACCCTGGAAATGCTGTTAAATGACATTTATCTTTTTCATTGTCTTTAGGAAATGATTTAATTCTTGGCTTATTCTATGATGCTCTCTTCTTATTAAAAAATGCTTTTGATCCATGTCTTGGTACATTATATTTTCTATGTGACATTTTTTAAATATTTTATGATAAAAATAAAATAAATAAAATGATAAAATATTTTGCTATAATAGGTAATAAATCTGAAGTTTCAGGATTTATTCTTTCAGGATTAGGAAATCATTACTTAATAATAGAAGAAAGTACATTAATTCAAATAAATAAAACTTTAGAAAGTTTTTTAAATAATAATTCTATCCAATATATTTTAATAAATAAATAGTTAATTAATAATAATAATAATAATAAGAAAATTATTATTTTAAAATAAATAACACAAAAATATTATGTCAATGAAACAACGTTTTATACATTATAAAAATACTAATATAATAGCAAATCATATTAACTGTGAACTATGTAATAAAAATATAATATTTAATAAAAATAGTATTTCCACTACTAAATATTCATTAATTACTTGATTACCAAAAGTATTATGAGAATAGATAAGAAAATTAACTAATGCATATTTTTTAATAGTAGGATTATTAACTTTTATGCCAGCTTCTACTTTATCTCCATTGTTTTCATTGGGTCCGATTGGATTCTTAATGATTTTATCAATAATTAAAGATACTTGTGAAGATTTTAATAGATATTTATTAGATAAACAAACTAATGAATAGTCTAATATTGTTATAAGAAATAATAAAAAAATAAAAGTAGGGTGAGGTAATATTAGAGTAGGTGATATAGTCATTGTAGAAGAAGATTGTACAGTACCTGTTGATATTGTAATATTAGATAGTAGTGAAACTTCAGGTGTATGTCATATAGAAACAACTTCTTTAGATGGTGAAACAAATCTTAAAATAAAATAGTCTTCAAAATTAACTATTAATCATATAAATAAAGGTGATGCTCCTATAGAACCTTTTATCTTATCTTATAATGAACCTAATGACATAATGGATGCAGGTGGTTTTAATGGTATTATAACTTTTAATAATGGTAAAACTGTTAATTTAGAAATGATTTAGTTTATAGCTAGAAGTACTGTATTAAGAACTACTAAATGAATAATAGGTATAGCTATATATACAGGTAATGAAACTAAAATATTCCTTAATTCTAAATCTATACCTTTAAAAAGATCAAGTATAGAATATACAATAGATAGATATATTTTTTATTTAATTATTATGCAATTATTAGTAACACTTATTTTATCCTTAGTACGTTTATGATTAAAATTTAGAGTTTATAATGATCATTGATACTTATATTTAACACCTACTTCTGTTAGAACATTAACTAAAGATGCTATAGAAATGGTTAGAGAATTTATATCTATATATATAGGATATTTCTTAATGTTTTCATCTATTGTTCCTATTTCACTTTATTTAACTATAGAAATGATTAGAATATTACTATCATATTTTATTAAAGTAGATATGAGTATGTATGATATATATAAAGGATCAACACCTAAATGTAAAACAGTTTCTTTATTAGAAGATTTAGGTAGAGTTAAATATATATTTTCAGATAAAACGGGAACTTTAACTAAAAATTTAATGATTTTATAGAGAGTATTTATTGATGAAAAATTATATGGAGTATTAGATATAGGAACAGAAAATTGTGAAAGACCAAAAGATACTATAACTATTCCAGAAAACTTATTAATAACATATAAATTTTCAGATAATAGAATATTTTGAGATAAAAGAAAGAATGAAAATATTTAGCTTTTCTTATTATCATTAAGTCTTTGTCATACAGCTATACCATATGTAGATAAAAATAATTATATAAGATATTAGGTAGAAAGTCCGGATGAATTAGCATTATTAGAATTTGTAACAGATAATGAGTATCATTTTTATGGAAGATTTAGAGAAGAATTTAATATATTTAATGTAGGAAGTAAATGAGGATAGACAATATTAATAAAAATTAAAAATGTTCAATATATTTATGAAATGTATGAATTAATAGAGTTTACAAGTGAGAGAAGAAAAATGTCTGTATTAATAAAGGATACAATTAAAAATAAATATTATGTTTTTACTAAAGGAGCGGATGAAGCTATATAGAAAATATTAACATAGGAAGAATATAATAAGAAGTGAGAAAATACAAATAATGTAATAGAGAAATTTGCATTAGATGGATTAAGAACATTATGTATATCATATAAAGAATTAAGTGAGGAAGAAATGAAAGAATGATATATTAAATATTTTGAATTATCTAATTCTAATTTATCATTAGAGTCACATTATGAAATATTAGAAAATGGACATAAGATATTAGGAGTAACAGGAGTAGAAGATAAATTATAGGACAATGTTAAGAATGTAATAGAATTATTAAAAGAAGCAGATATTAAGATATGAATATTAACAGGGGATAAATTATAGACAGCTGTTAATATAGGAAGATCATCTGGATTAATACCATTAGATACTAAGTCTGAAATAATGATATTAGATTATAAGTAGAAGGAAATAAATGAAAATTATTTAGAATTTTTATTATAGATAAAGAATTAGATAGTAGAATGATTAAAGTCTAAAGGTATTATGAATATGGAAACATTATTTAATTAGAACAATGAATTATTAGAAGATTATTAGGGTGAATCATAGAAAGAATTAATGAAAACAGTGTGTGTAATACCAGGAAAAGTATTAAATTTAATATTTCCAGATAAGAAATAGAAGAAGAAGATTAATGATGTTAAGATATAGGAGGAGATAAAGAATATAAAAATTTTATTTCTTAAAATTTCTAAAATATTTAGTACAGTAATATGTTGTAGAGCATCACCTAAATAGAAGGAGAGATTAGTAACATTAATAAAGGATGGAACTAATGAGATAGTATTAAGTATAGGGGATGGAGCGAATGATATACCTATGATAAGAGCAGCATCTATAGGTATAGGATTAGAAGGAAAAGAAGGATCAGATGCGGCTAACAGTTCAGATTTTTCATTAGGATAGTTTTAGTTTTTAAAGAATTTATTATTATTGCATGGAGGATGAGGATATAGGAGATTAACAAAAGTTATAAAATATTTTTTTTATAAAAATACATTAATAGTAGTATTAAATACATGTTTTGGATTTTACAATGGATTAAGTGGAAAGTTTTTAGGGCATGGATCATTTGTTTCATTTTACAATTTATGTTTTACGGCATTACCTATAGTATTAGTTGGAATATTTGACAGAGATGTTAACAAGTAGTATATATTATCAATACCATAGTTATATACAGTAGGATAGAAGAATTCATATTTATTAGGAAGAAAAATAATATTAGAATTTTTAAAGTCATTATATCATGGAGCGATATCATTTTATTTATCTATATTATTATTTTGTTATATACCTATAACTAACAGATCAGGATATGTCAACAATATACATGATTTATCAAGTTTAGCATTTACAGGAATAATATTATTAGCAAATTTATAGTTATTATTGGAGATAAGAACGTATAATACTATTATTTTAATATCAATATTTTATACGGTATTATTTTGATTTTTTTTCTTATTTCATTTAGGGTTATTTGGTAATATAATAGAGTATAGTTTTATAGCGATAAGATTTTATAAAAGTTTATAGTTTTATTTATTTTTATTTTTATTAGTAGTATTAGGGATATGTCCTGTTATATTATGTATGTTTTTATATAGAGCATTTTTCCCTACATTGACTACGTATGTATAGGAAGTAGAGGATGGAGAAGTACCTGTATAGAAATTAGATTTTTATTTTATGAAGTCATTATTTGTTTTTTAGAAGAATATATTAAAGAAGTAGAAGGAATAGTTCAAGGAGGTAATAAGATATTAGGAGGATGAGGATGAAAAGAAGATTATAACAAGAAAATAGTTATTAGATTTAGTATTAAAATAGAGATAGAAAAAATAATTAATTTTTATCTTCAATATTGGACTAAATCATGAATTTTATCTGAAATAATAGGGAAGAGGCTTTTAATACTTTGATCTAAAATATTAAGAAGATTTTCTTCGGCTTTTAGATTATTATTATTAAGATCTAATCTTTCTTTAACTTTATTTATATCTGAAATATCTATGTTATATATTTCTAGTATATAGATTATTTTTTTATATTTTTTTCTTAGTATTTGATAGCCTGTTATGAAATAATATTTAAAATCTTCTCATAATTTTGGAGTATTTATTATTGAGAACATTTCTTTAGTCATTTTTATTAGAGGGGGATAAGGTTTAGGATCATTACCGAACAAGAAATCAAAATCTATATGGAATATTTGACCATTATTTCTTACTAGGATATTATCTAGGTGTCTATCACCTATGATTAAAACATAGCTTAATATATTATAGAAAGCCAATGATTTAATAAAGTATTTTCTATTAAAGGAGAAATTATTTCAGTTTATTTGATTAAAGGGAATTGAATTTTCTATTACTTCTACAAAGCCTGGATTAACTAGGGTATAATGAGTAGGTTTTAAATTTAATTTATAGGATAGGAATAATTCATCTACTATTTTAAATATTTTAAGAACAAATATATCTTTAGTTAGATCTTCATCGGCTTTATATATGAAGGAATAAATTTCATTATCGATTGATTTAAAAGTTATATAGAGGGGGGACAATTGACTTTTTAAAATTACAATTTTTAAAATATTTTTAATTTTTATTTTTGGATTTATTGGATAGAAGATAAAGATATTATCTTTATTAATGAAATTATTTAATTGTAGGATGAATTTTTCAAGATATATATTTTTTATATTTCAATTTTTTTTAATTTCTCTTAATTTTAGAGCGCCTTTATTAAGGTAATATAATCATTTTTTAGTTTTAGTAATTGGATAGATGAAATTATTATCTAATTTATTAATAAGAAATTTTTCTGTAGTAATATAAATTTTATTTTTTATCATATTATGGATAGTTCAATATAGTTTGAATAGAATATCAAAATCTTTTTCTATTTGATTTATTATAGCGTATAGTATGTATAAATTATCTTCATTTTTTATTCGCATTGAGTAAGCTATTTCTACTATGTATTCATTTATTATATTTATGGGATATTGAGACAATTTTGAGATACAATATTTTAAGATATTTTTTTATTATTATATCTTAGAAGTATTATGAGAAGTTGTAATATATTAGAGATATTGGATGATTCATTAAATTTAAGATTATTTTCTAAGATATATAATAAATTATTATTTATTTTATTATTATTTTTATTATATTTAGGGAGAGAAATATTTATATTAGTATTTTGAAAGATTGAAAATGTATTAAATAGGTTAATATAGAATATTTTTTCAGTTTTAAGGGCTGTTTTTATTATAACAAAGGATTTATCTATTAATTGATTTTTATTAATGGGGATAATTATTTCTTTTTTATTTATTTGATGGGATTTATAGAGTAGAAGATATTGAGAGTATCAAACTTCTATATAGTGGCAAGGACCTAAATTAAGAATAAAAATATTTTCCATATAATTTCTATTAGTGTTTTTGAATAATTAATTAATTACTTACTTACGGAAATACAGTTCTACATATTTTTTTATTTTTAAATCTTCTGTTATATAATTTTTTAAATTTATAATTTTGAAGGGTTTAGGTTGTTCAGGAATTCTTTTTAGGTCTTTATAGGTTAAGCTATTATTATTTTTGATTTTTTCTTTATTTATTAATTTTCTTTTTATATATTCTTTTTGGCAGTTACTTTTAACTAAGTGTTCGGATCTTATATAGAGAAATTTTCTTAATATTTTTCCTAGAACTTTTTTACCTATCATTACGCCTATTGATCTTTTTCTTATATCAAAAACTCTACCAGTTCTACCATGATAATATTTATGAGGAAGGCCTTTCTAATAGAAGCTATTACCTAAAATTGTAACATAATTACCAACTTTATAAATTTCTAGCTATCTTTTTATATTAAGTTCACCTTTTTTATCTTTTTTGAACAATTGTCTTGTACCTCTTCTGTATCCATGAGAATTTCCCATAATTGATATTTTTATGGATGAGATTATATAGATAAATAAAATTATTATTTACAGGTAGTTTATTAAGAGTATAAGGAACAAAGAGATGTTTTATAATTTGGAAGGGGAATATTAGTTGAAATTTAGTAAGAATTTATTGGGAGTTAGATTATATAATGTGAAGGAGAGGAGTAATTATTTTATTATATATGATAGTATGGGAGAAGTTTATAGGTATTAGACAATAGAGGGAGAGTGCAAATATTTTAATTGGTATTATGGAAAAGTATTATTTTTTATAGATGAAAATTTAGTATTATTATTTGATGTGATAAGGAATAAGAAGAAAATAATTACAATTAATTATTTAAAATTTAATTATATTATTAGGATAATAGAGGATATTATTTATATTATAGATAAGGAAATATTATATATTATAAGGGACATTGAAAAGGAGGAGTATTTTAAGATTAAGTTAGTTTAGAGTATTAAGGAAATAGTTTATATATAGGGAATAATTTATTTTGAGAGTGAGAATGGAATATATAAGTTATTAGGGAAGAGATTAGTTAAGGAAGAGATTAATATTGACAGGGGAGTAATATTTAAGGAATTTAATTATTAGAATGATATATTATATTATTAGGATAGGATAATATTTAAGAATTAGAAGAGAGAGTTTATAATTATTTATAAGGACACTATGAAGATAATTAACAATATGAAGATTTATTATATTAATATAGGGGAGATAAGTATAGAGAAGATATAGGATTTATATTTTTTATTAACGGAGGAATATGTTAATGAGTAGAATGAAATATTATATAATTTTATATAGATAGAAGAGGACAAGATAATATCATTTATATTTTTTATATTTAGGAATAAAGTCAAGGAATTTAATTATTTATTATAGAATTGAAAATTTATAATAAGATTATATAGGAAAAATTAGTATGATTTATCATATTTATATAGGATGAGTGAATTAATTAATAATTTATATAAGGATGATTTATTTATTTAGTTTAGATATATTAATGAAATAAGAGAATTTTTTTATTATTTTATGAATAGAAAGCCTGAAAATTTATTAGAGTATATAATTAATATAAGGGATGATTTTTCTGGGGTATATTGTGAGATATATGAAAAATATTTAAAATTTTTATATATTAATGAGAAGGATAAATTTTTAAATTTAATTGAAGGGGAGATATGAAATAAGGAATTATTAATAGAAATAATAATATTTTTATATAATAAGAAGGAGTATGAAATAATAATAAGTTTAATAGAGAATTATAAGTTTATGATTGATTTTAGATAGTTAAAAAATTTAGATATAGAGGAGATTAAAAAATATTTATATTTATTTCTTATTGAGGATAATAGCATTTAGGATAATATTGAGGATAAGAGTAATAGTAATAGGGAAATAAAAATAAATGAGATAAAGAATAAAGGAGAAGCGTATTATTTTTTTAGATAGAATTATAAGAGAACTAATATTTTAAAGAATTAGATTTTAATATCATATTTAGATTATTAGTTTATACTTAAGTTTTATTATAAGAAATCTGATATAGAGACAAGTAAAAAGATATTTGAGATTATAAAGAGTTAGTTAAGTTTAGAATAGAAATTTTATTGATTAAGTAATATGTATAAGGATTATGAGGAGGCATTTAATCTTATTAAGAGTATGAATGATAATAGAGATGAATATATAAAGTCATTATTAAAAGCTATACCTGAGAGTAATGTTAAATTAAGAAACAGTGTAGCATGTTATAAATAGGAGTAATTAAATATATTTTTATTATTTATTAATCATAATTATAAAAGGTAAATTATATGGATTAAATATCCGAAGTAATAAATAAATGTTTGAAAACTATAGGAATAAAACAATAATATATATAAGTATTTTTATTAATTTAATAGGAAATAGTTTAAGTACAGGAAGCAAAGAATAGAATAATAAGATATTAAAAATATTTATAAAAGATTATTATAAATTTTATCATATGAATGATATACTTCTTTATGATATAACTAGTAATAAGGTTTTAATAGATAATAAGGAATTTATTTTTGAAGAAGAAAATTATTATATTTTATCATTAAAAAATGCTTATAAATTTTTTAGTTTATTAATTTTTTATAATAAGAAATTTTTAAATATTAAAAAAAATTCTGAATTATATAAAATAATAATGGAAAATATAATAAACTTAATAACTAATAAAAATAATATTTTAGAAATGTATTATTTTGATATTACTAAAAAAAATATGTATATTAAATTTTTTAAAAAATTTAAGGTATGAATTAAATACAATATTTTTTTATATAAATAGTATTGTTTCACAGTTATTTCCTGAAAATATGGAAGAATTTAAAAAGGAATTAAATGAGAAATTTGTAACAGATTATTTGACATTTTTAAATGAAAAGAAATTAAAAAGTATATTATAGTATGAGATGATTTTATATAATAGATGACATACTGAGTTTAAAAGAGTATTAGAGGAATTAAATTAGTAGAAAAATAAAGATAAAAATTCTAATAATATACAAGATATTGTAAAAAATGCAATGAATAATTTTCAAGATTCTAAAAAAGAAGTATAGAAAATATTAAAAGGGATTTTTAAAGAATATATTTCTATTGGAAATTTATATTTATCTATGTTAATGTTACTTCAAGAATCATTATCTTTATATTTAGATTCGAATAAAATTGAATGTGATAATGTATATTAGGAATTTGCAAAGTCTTTTGATCATTATATGTATAAACTTACTTCGGATGATAGTATATATATAAATTATGAAAATATAAAAAATTGATAGGAATTAAATAGTTCTTTAAATTTATTAAAACAAGATATAGAAATTATGAAGAAAACAGTATTTGATTTTATTATTAATAAATTACATATTAATGAAATTTATGAAGAAGATAAAAATGAATTAAGAATTAATGAAGATACTATTAGTAAAATAGAAGAAGAAAATGATGATAATACAGTTTCAGTTTCTTGAGAAAAATCAATAGACGATGATAGAAATATTGAAGAAGATGAAATAATAGAAGAAGAAAATTAGATTTATCTAATAGATGAAGAAGATATAGAAAATATATAGTATTATCTAAAAGATGAAAATAATGATTTACCAATAATGAAGAAAGAAAATAAAACGCTTTATCCAATAAAGGAAAAGATGATAATGAAGAAAATAATACATTTTATTCAATAACAGAAGATGATGATGATGAAGAAGATGATGATGATGAAGAAGAAATAATAAAATATTTATAGTTTTATCCAAATAAAGAAAATAATGAAATTTAGAATATAAATAATAAGAATATTGATATTGATAAAAAATAGAATGAATTATCATTTAAAATGATAATAGAAGCAGTTATAATAGTAGTAATAACCCTAACAATTCTTGTATTATTTTTTTATTTTTATAAAAAATATATCAATAAAAAAGAAAATTTGATTATAATGAGTTAATAAAGATATTTTTTGTTTTTATTCAACCTTTTTAATTTATTCTAATATATTTTTACACTATTGAATAAATTTTTATTTTTAAGATATCAAATATATATAACAATGGTCAACTATATTAATTAATAAATTTTATAACACTAATATATCTTAAATATAACTTTATAATTGAAAATACAAAATTTATTGCTAAATAATAATAAAATAATATAGATATAAATTAATATTTATTGTAATTATTATTATTTTATATAATAGATTTTTATATAATGTTAAGATTATTTATAAAATCATTGAAAAGTAGAAATTTAAATTTTAGAAAAAATTAATAATATAAAATATTTTTAAAATTATATATTTTTTTCATTTTTAATAAATATATTATATCATTTATAAATTTAATTAATTATTTATTATCTTAACTTATACATATTTATCCTCCATCAGATGATATTTAATAATCCATGGATTGTTCTATAGAGCGCCTATTTGTTTATATTGATAGATATTATCTCTGAGATCAAATAATTGAATTTCTTTATAATAATATATATATATATAGATACTAGAACAACAATAGTCTTTATATCCTATATCCTATAGTAGATATTGTCTTAGTTTTCAGTAAAAAGCAATTCTCTTAAGTACTCTATTTTCTACATTACATCTTAAATATATTACTATAAAGATTGGGGTTGATACCATTGAGATATTTTATGGGGTTTCTTAGGGGCAGCTTATAACATACTCAAGAAAAATTCCTTTCAGATTTCTTCATCTTAATATGTTTTTATCTATTTATTTTTATTTATAACGACCCAATTTACTGACAAAAGATCTTTTGGTAGATTTAGTTTACATACCAATAACTAATACAGATGACCTAAACTTATTATTATTTACAATATCTTTTTAAACAATACCACCAATATAAGTTAGATAGTTGATAACTTTTCTCTATAGAAATAGAAGTTATCTTTATCTAAAGCCTTAATCTCATTAGAGACTAATAGAGAAGTTATGGCATCATTTATCTTTGAAATAATGTCAGATATCTAATCTAATGAATTTTTTATCTTAATAAGGAGTCTAAGATTTATATCGGAGATAGATGCTGATATTCAGTAATCAATACCCATGTGTGGTTTTTAATTAGTACCATATGACTGGGTGTGTTCTGGGTGATTGGGAATATAATAATCACTATCCTTATCAGTTTTCTCCTTTTGTTAGAAAGAGTTCAAACTGCGCCTTTCCTGTTATCATATGAGAATTCCTTCTAGAGATTGAGTAAATATGATTCCATTATCCTCTAATCAGGAAAGAATGCAGAAGATTTTTAATGTTTATTATTTTAGTAATTAGTGGTGTAACTATCAGATAATAAAATTTCTTCTGAACTAAAATTATTATTGGTAATAGGAGATTTGAAATAGATCAATCCCTTATTACCATCAATTAAATTTATTCTTTTAGTCTGGCTTAGAATAGGATTATCTTTCTGGCAGAGGTTCCTTCATTTCCTTCTTCCCATTTCTTGATCGGAGAAAGTGTTATTTATAAATTTTTTTGAATTATTATTCTAATCATTTTTCATTTTTATATAATAAAAAGGAGTATGAAATAATAATAAATTTAATAAAGAAGTATAAGTTTATAATTGATTTTAGATAGTTAAAAAATTTAAATATGCGATGAATATATGAAGTCATTATTAAAAGCCATACCTGAGAGTAATGTTAAATTAAGAAACAGTATAGCATGTTATAAATAGGATTAATTAAATATATTTTTATTATTTATTAATCATAATTATAAAAGGTAAATTATATGGATTAAATATCCGAAGTAATAAATAAATGTTTGAAAACTATAGGAATAAAACAATAATATATATAAGTATTTTTATTAATCTAATAGGAAATAGTTTAAATACAGGAAGCAAAGAATAGAATGATAAGATATTAAAAATATTTATAAAAGATTATTATAAATTTTATCATATGAATAATATGCTTCTTAATACTATAACTAGCAATGATATTTTAATAAATAATAGAATACTCTTTTTTGAAGAAGAAAATTATTATATTTTATCATTAAAAAATGCTTATAAATTTTTTAGTTTATTAATTTTTTATAATAAGAAATTTTTAAATATTAAAAAAAATTCTGAATTATATAAAATGGTAATAGGAAAGATAATAAACTTAATAACTAATAAAAATAATATTTTAGAGATGTATTCTTTTGATATTACTAAAGAAGATATGTATATTAAATTTTTAAAAAATTTAAGGCATGAATTAAGAATAATATTTACTAATATAAATATTATTGTTTCACAGTTATTTCCTGAAAATATGGAAGAATTTGAAAAGGAATTAAAAAGAGAATTTGTAACAGATTATTTGACATTTTTAAATGAAAAGAAATTAAAAAGTATATTATAGTATGAGATGATTTTATATAATAGATGACATACTGAGTTTAAAAGAGTATTAGAGGAATTAAATTAGTAGAAAAATAAAGATAAAAATTCTAATAATATACAAGATATTGTAAAAAATGCAATGAATAATTTTCAAGATTCTAAAAAAGAAGTATAGAAAATATTAAAAGGGATTTTTAAAGAATATATTTCTATTGGAAATTTATATTTATCTATGTTAATGTTACTTCAAGAATCATTATCTTTATATTTAGATTCGAATAAAATTGAATGTGATAATGTATATTAGGAATTTGCAAAGTCTTTTGATCATTATATGAATAGTCTTACTTCGGATGATAGTATATATATAAATTATGAAAATATAAAAAATTGATAGGAATTAAATAGTTCTTTAAATTTATTAAAACAAGATATAGAAATTATGAAGAAAACAGTATTTGATTTTATTATTAATAAATTACATATTAATGAAATTTATGAAGAAGATAAAAATGAATTAAGAATTAATGAAGATACTATTAGTAAAATAGAAGAAGAAAATGATGATAATACAGTTTCAGTTTCTTGAGAAAAATCAATAGACGATGATAGAAATATTGAAGAAGATGATGACGAAGAAGAAGATATAGAAAATATATAGCATTATCTAAAACATAAAAATAAAGAAATTTAGAATACAAATAATAAGAATATTGATAAAAAATAGAGTAAATTATTAACTACAATAATAATAGGAACAGTTATAATAACAGTAATAATTATAACAATTCTTAAATTATTATTTTATTTTTATGAAAAATATATCAATAAAAAAGTAAATTTGGGTACAGTGAATTAAAATAAATAAAGATATTTTTTGTTTTTATTCAACCTTTTTAATTTATTCTAATATATTTTTACATTATTGAATAAATTTTTATTTTTAAGATATCAAATATATATAACAATGGTCAACTATATTAATTAATAAATTTTATAACACTAATATATCTTAAATATAACTTTATAATTGAAAATACAAAATTTATTGCTAAATAATAATAAAATAATATAGATATAAATTAATATTTATTGTAATTATTATTATTTTATATAATAGATTTTTATATAATGTTAAGATTATTTATAAAATCATTGAAAAGTAGAAATTTAAATTTTAGAAAAAATTAATAATATAAAATATTTTTAAAATTAGTAATAAAAATTATATATATTTTTTTTATTTCTAAGTATTATAATATTATCTTCATCTTCGTTATATTTTTTATTTCCATATTTTAAAATTGTTTCTTCTTCATTTATTGTAGGTAAAATTTCTAATATTTTTGAATTAGTTTTTCTTTTTCTTAATTTAGATAAAATTTTATGAGTTGAATTTTTACAATCATTTTTTGTTTTTTTCTAATAAAAAAATAATTCTTTTTTATAATAATCTGATGAAATTGATGGTATAATAATAAATACTAATCATAATCCAACTATAAAAATAAAAGAAAATATTATAAAATATATATAATATTGTTTATAATGATTATTTTCCATTATTTGTTTTAATTTTTAATAAATATATCATGTCATTATAAATTTATAAAACATAATTTATTATATTAATTTTTTTATATAAATTTAAAATTTAATTAATGAAAATAATATCATCATCTGAATTTGAATCTGAATCAGTATCTGCATCTAAGGATGAATCCTCATTTATATATAATAATGGATTATAAGATGGTGGCATTTCATTTGGTATTAAAATCTATAAAGGGTATATTGAATTTGAACTTTCACCATATAATGATTGATAAGATGGTGGCATTTCATCTATTAAAGAATCATATGAAGGAGGTGATTGTGATAAATCTAGAGCATTAGTATATAATGATTGATAAGATGGTAATATCTAACTTCTTAATAAATTCTAAATATAATCATTATATGATAATGTTTGTATATGACGTATACTTCTTATATCTTGTCTTCGATAAAGCATTAAAGCTTCTATTTCTTCTCTATTATTTTGTCTATTTTTTATTATGATATCTATCATACAACAAACATAAAAAATTACTATTAAATATATAATAAAATAAATAAAGGATTTTAAACTTTCTGAAATATTTATTTGAAACATAAATTTTAAATATAAAATATAAAATTTATGGTATAAGTTAAGATTATAAATATATTTTATGTATATTATTAAATTAAATTAATTCAAATATAATTTTAATTAAATATTAAAAAATTATATTTTTACTTAAAAATATAATTTTTTTATTATATAGTTATAAATTTAAAATGGAAAAATGAGTAGAAAAACTTCTTTTTATATTTATAGGATTTTCTTTTTCAATTACAATAATTTTTATGCTATGTGGATTACTTTTTATATTTAAAAGTTTTTTTAAGTCAATATTGAAATGAAATTTTATAAAAAGAATTAATAATAATATAAATGTTGAACTTGAAGAATCAAATAATATAATAAATAATTATAATAGATAGGAAACTTCTATGGAGTTAAATAATATATAGAATTCAAGTTCAAATAATGAAATAAATTTAGAAAATATTAATATTGAACAAGTACCTTCTTGTTCTTATACTAATGATAATTGTACTAGATATCAACCTTCTTTTTTAAATAATATTTAGAATCAAAATAATGAAATAAATTTAGAAAATATTAATATTGAACAAGTACCTTCTTGTTCGTTTACTAATGATAATTGTACTAGATATCAACCTTCTTTTTTAAATAATATTTAGAATCAAAATAATGAAATAAATTTAGAAAATATTAATATTGAACAAGTACCTTCTTGTTCGTTTTCTAATAATAATAAACGTCTTCCTTCTTATGATGAAGTAATGAGAAATTAGTCATATTTTTTTAAATTTTAATTTTATATATAAAAAATATAAATTTAATTTATTTTTATTACTATTTAAAAAAAACTTTTTTTCTTTTTTTTCTTTTTAAAATTATATATATAAATAATTAGAATTATTAATAATATAATTATTATAACTGTAATTAATATTATAATTTTTAAATTATATTTATTTTTAAAATTATTTTCTATATTTAATATATAAGATATGGTTTTAATTATTATACTTTTTATTTTTATTAAATTAGTTTTATATCTTTTTATTTTTATTTTTATGATAATTTTTAATTCATTTTCAAGAGATTCATTTATATTAAACCCAATATTTCCATATATTCATGCACCAGAATTTTTTATTGATTCAATAAGATTATCATATTTATCATTAAATTTTATTGAAATTTCTTTATCTATAAACTTTACATACTTTTTAACTTCATTTATTTCATCTAATGTAAATAAAAGTATACTATCTAATTTTTTTATAAAATTTATCATTATTTTCTTTTTATTTGATTTATTTCTTATTTTTATTGCCATTTGATATAATTCACTATTTTTGTATAAATTAGGTTTTTTTAAAAATTTATTAAATATTGTTATTGAAAGTTTTTTTTGATTTTTTATTGATTCTAAGAAATTTTGAATATTATTATTAATAAATATGTTTTTAAAATTTACTTTTGTATCGTTATTCTCTAAAATATTTTTATTAATTTTAGATTTTAAATATACATATACAGACTATGGGAAAAAAATTTTTAAATTAATATCTGATACAATATTTCCTGATTCATTTTTATATAAAGAATATATTATAAATTGCTCAATATGTTCATATTTTACAATTTCATTATTTATCACTATTTCATCTAATATTCGATATTTATCATTGCTCATTTCTATATTACATGATAATCCTTTGTTAATATCTCATTCTTCTATATTATTATTATAAAATTTTATTATTGTCTTGTTTAATATTTCATTTATTTCATTATATGATAATACTCAATTTATTTTTTCATCTAATTTAATATCTTTAATATCATTTAATATCTTTATTAATTTATTTTTATCTTCTTCATTAATTTGGCTCAATAAAATTATATTATTAATGTTATTTAAAATATTATTAATTTTTTCTCTTATTAATATATGATTAATATTATTAATATTATCATATCATTCCATAATATTTTTAGATACATTATATAAATCTCATTTCTTTTCATTTAAAAGACTATCTAATAAATTTTCTTCAGAAATCATCTCTTCTAAATTATTAAAATTTTTAATAATAATATTTTTATACTAATTTAATTTATTCTTATCTGAATTATTTTTTATTATATTAATAATTAATATAATTAATATAAATTTTAACTTCATATTCTATATAATATTTTGTGTTAATATTTCAATAATTATTAAATATTTTTCTTAAATTTAAATATATTTACTTATTTTATTAAAAATATATTCTTTTTTTTTCTTGTACAAAACATAGTTATTATTATTATAATAGGTAAAAATATTATAAATAAAACTATTATTATTATTATTCAACTTTTTCATTCAACTTTTTCATTAATTTCTATATCTAATATTTGATCTAAATTATTATCTAATAAATTCACTATATTTGATAAATTATCTGCATATTGTTTTATATTTTCTTTTACTATAGTTGTTAATTCATTTTTTAAATAATCATCCATATTGTACTATATACTTTCATATTCTCATTGATATATGCACACTTCATTATTATTCTTAATAAAATTAATAAACTATGTATATGCCTTTTCAAATTCATCATAATTACTCTAATCTATTTTTTTTATATAATCCTTAATATTATCTATTTCATCTATTGTAAATATACGTTTACTATGTAATTTTTCCATAAATTTTTCTAATATCTCATCATTTTTATTTTTTTCCATTATTTTCTATACTATTTTATATAAATCATTCTTTTTTAAATTTTCATAATCTAATTCATTCATTCATATAGTTAAATTTATATCAATATTAACCTATATTATAGAATTTAAAAATATATTTATTGAATCATCATTAAATATATTTTTAAATTTTTCTTTTTTTAATAATATATCATTTTTAATATCTAATTTTTTCTATTCAATTATATTATTATTTTCTTCTAATAAAATTTCTATATATATGTTAATATAATTCTGTTCCTCATCTAAATCGTCAAAATCTTGATCAATAACCTTAAAACTTACTTCTCTTGAATCTATTAACATCTTATTTAATAAATAAAATCGTTCATTATATAATTTTGAAATAAAATATATTCTATTTTCTTTACTTATATTTTTTTTTATCTATAAATGATTAAATCCAAACTCCGCATTATTTAATATCTCATCTACCTTCTCATCCATTAATACCCAATCTGATTTTTCATATAATTTAATCTCTTTAATCTCATTTAATAAATTTATTATTTCATCTCCTTCATTATTATTCAATAATGAAATTATATTTTCAATATCTTCTATTATATTATTTATTTTTTCTTTTATTAATACATGACTTATATTAGACATATTTTCATCATATAATTCTATAAGATTTTTAGATACATTATCTAAATCTCATTTATTTTCACATAAAAATTTATCTTTTGCTTGTTCCTTTATTACCATTTGATCTAATAAATCTAAATTCTTATTAATGTTATCCTTATACTACTATAATTTAATTATATTCTATTCATTTCTTACTACAAATATAATAAATAATACTATTAATAATCTTAAATTTTTTTGCATTTTTAATACCTCCGAATAAATACTATTAATTTATCCGATTTTATAAAATATAAATCAGTAATACCCGGTATTTATTTTTTTAAAATATATTTAATTACTAATTATTATGGAAAATTATATCTTATCAAATTTAAAAATAATATTTACAATAATAATATTGCTAGTCATATTTTATGGTATTGTTTATATTTTTCTTTCATTAACTTTATTTAAATCTTTTTAGCTAATAAATAAAAATTTAGAAAAAATTCATGATAATATTAATCTTTATCAAGATCTAGAATCAAATATAACCCCAGAAATAAATTCATTGCTTTTACAAAATGAAAATCAAACAGTTTGTGATACTCTCTTATATACAACAATTTAATTTTCTAATTTTTAAAATTTAAAAAAAATAATTTTTAAAAAAATTAAATCTAATAATAATTCTATATAATAGTTATTTATTTATTATTTCATATCCTGTATGAAAAATTGCTTGATAATGTCAATATATTCCTCCTAATATTAAAAGATGCCATATATTATGAGAATTAAAAATTAAATCATATCTTCCTGGATATCATTTTTCAGGTATTCTACTATAATAAAATGATGCCCCAATTAAATAAGATGCTCCAGATAAAATCATAGAAATAATCTAATATTTATTAAATAATTTAGCAAAAAATAAATGAAATACAGGTATACATCCAAATACTCCCTAAACAATAAAACATCCTAACCTTAATTTTATATATTTTAAATTGGCTAAAGGAGTTAAAATTATAATAAAAGTAATAAATGTTGTTACCCCTATTATTCCAATATAAAGATTCTTCATATAAAATTCTCTCTATAATTCTACTGCCTCTAATAAAGTATAATATGATACAAATATTAATACAGATATCGATGAAAGATCAATCTTAGTTAAAATACTTTCTGAAAAAATACACATATCATTAAATGTATGATATATACTCGATGCTAATAACTAAATCATAACTCCTAATAAAAATTTTCTTAATAATTCTCTTAGTTTTTCTAACTAATGATGACGTTTCTCACTCATATTTTTACTTCCTTTTCATAATGATTCCAATGAAATATTTTTTATTCTTTTATATAATCAAAATATATATATAAAAGGAAATAAATGTGTTCATATATTAAAAAATTCATTATGTAATCAAAATATTGAAAAAAGTCTATAAAATAATCTTCTTCCAGCTTTTCTGTGCCCAGAAATTATATACATATTTGATGCAATCTATATATCTTCTTCTTGATTTAATGTCATTTAATTTTAAGAATAGAATTTGTGTAAAATCTAAAATTACAATTTATTATAAAATATTTTTATTCTAAATTCGTTTGAATAATCAAACTTATTTTTATATAATTTTACCCCTCCATCTAATTCCTTTCCATATAATATTAATTCCTTATTCATAACAAAAAATCCTGTATTTATACAGAAATAAAATAATTCCTTATTCTCATTATAAAATGTAAATTTCATATCAAATACTGATGGTAATAAATAATTTTTATCCTCATAATTAAATTTTAATTTTTTCTTACTCTAATCATATTTATATTTACATTCTAAAATCTGATTTTTATACTCATCTGGTAAAAAAGATTCAAATTTATAATCACTCTAATAATATGGTCTCTTCATATTTTCAATTTCTTCCTTTATCTAATCCTCTTTTGGTATAAAACTAGACTTGATAAAATAAAATTCTTCTCCCACATTTTTTAACTAATCTATAATAGCTTCAACCTTATAATAATAATTTTTTTCCTTCTTAAAAAATCATTCTACTTCATACATATTTATCTTAATAATCTTATACGGTACTGAATAATTTCCATCATACATATGTATTCTTCTAGATCCACTCTTTATAGGATTATATAAATCTATTTTCTTCTATAAATAAAGACTATAATATTCAATATATCTTTTCTATGAAGGAATAGTAACCCCTTTTCCATCCATTGTTCTTGCCGTATTATATTTTTTTATAGCATCATTTAAACTCATTTTATAAAAATACATTAATAAACATGTTATCATTAAACCAGTACGTCCCTTTCCCGCTTTACAATGTACTACTACAATATTATCTTTATACATATTTAATCAACTCTCACATTTATGACAAAATTTAATAATAAGATCAAATGAACATATACTATGATCTAAAAAAGGCATTCTTGTTACCTTATTATTAAAAATACTTGGATCATAATATTTTTCTGCACATAAATTATATATTTTATATCTATCAGGATGTTTTTTATTCAAAAAATATAAAATTTCTTTATAATAATTTCTATAATAAGCTTCTATATCTTGCGATGGATATCCCATAGCTATAACTCTATCTGTTATATATGAAAGATCCAAATTTATATTATCTTCAATATATCTTTTTTTATTTTTACTTACTTGCTTCTTAATAAAATTAAAAAAGAAATTTGTATTAACTTCAGTTGATTGTCTTTCTGTTTTATTTAAAAAATACTATACACAATGATAAAATATTGCTTTCTTAGTATTCGCAATTATTTTTAACTTTATTTCATTCTTTTCGTTATCTATTATTATTAATTTTATATTTTTACTCTATGTAATATCTTTTTCTATTGAAGATTTCAAAATTTCAAAATTTTTATTAGTTTCTAATTGTATAAATATAAATCTTTTATTAGTTAAATATATTCTAAAATATTTATCTAATAATTTATCATTAATATATAAATTATTTTTATTTGATATGTATATAATACTTTCATCAGAATCAAAATATGGTTCATTTGTATGTTTTCATAATTTTACTAAATTAAATCTTTTAAAATTAAAATTATTATCTGACATTTAATTTTGTATTTTGTGTTAAAAAATAAATTATTATTATTATATTTTATTTATTAAATTTATTAAAACTTATTAATAATTTATTTTTTAAAATATCAAATTTTTTTTTTTTTTTTCATTTTTAAAAGATAAATTTATGTATAATAAAAATAAAAAAAGATTAAGTTATATGGAAAATAAAAAAGATATTATAACAGAAGAAGATGAAAAAGATGAAGGTTCAAAAATTAATAAGATAATAGATAATAAAATTTAGATATGTAAACAAATAAATAATGGATCATTTGGAATAATATATTTAGGATGAGAATTAGAAATATTAGAATATATAGCTGTAAAAATGGAAATTTAGAATAAAAAAACAACATAGATATAGAAAGAAATACAAATATATAAAATAATAGAATGTAATAAAGAATAGTTAAATTATATTCCACGTTTTTATTATTCAGGAAGATATAAAGATAAACCATATTTTGTAACAGAATTATTAGGATCTGATTTAGAAAGTATTTTTTCAAATAATGGAAAAAAATTTAGTTTAAAAACTATATTAATGATAGCAGAAAATATGTTAAATTGTATAGAAGAATTTCACGGATTAGGATATATACATAGAGATATAAAACCAGCTAATTTTTTAATAGGAAGAAATAGAAATTTAAATAAATTATATATAGTAGATTTTGGTTTATCAAAATCATATTTAAAAGATATTAAGAAAAATTTACATATTGAATTAACAAAAAATAATAATATGGCAGGAACAAGTAGATATACATCATTAAATAATCATTTTGGTTTTAGTTATTCTAGAAGAGATGATTTAGAGTCTATAGGAAATGTTTTAATATATTTTTTAAAATAGGGAAAATTACCTTGAATGGGATTAAAAGTACCTAAAGATAGACCTAAACATATAGCTATAGGAGAAGTTAAGAAATGTATTACTATTAAGAAATTATGTGAAGGATTACCAAGAGAATTTAAGACATATTATGAATATAGTAGAAAATTAAATTTTTAGGACAAGCCTGATTATAATTATTGTAGAAAATTATTTAGAAATTTAATTATAAAGATGAATTATATTTATGATTATAAATATGATTGATTTTTAGATAAAAGAATTGATATAATTCAAGGAATTAAATCATATAATGAGGAGATAGATGAAATAAATTATATAAAAATAAAAAAACATAAAAGTTTAGAAGAAGATAGATATTTTGAATAGTATAATACTAATTTATATAAAAGATATAGTGTTTATGGGATATCAATATCAGATAAATAGGAAGATAGTATTTTATTTGAAAGTAGATTAATAAAAAATACAACGAATGATGTAATAAATGTGACTAAGAAAAAAAGAAATAAAGTTATTAGATTTTTTAAATATTTATGATAGAAAATAAATAAAAAAACTTAATTTATTTAAGTTTTTTTGTGTTTTTAATTAATTTTTTTAATTTTTTAATGGAAAATGACAATAAATTATATTATTGAGATTTAAAGCAATGTTTTAAGAAGAAATGTTCAGTTACAAAATTAATTAAGAAGGATTTAATTAATAATTATCCTATAAATAAAAAGTTTATAGGAATAATATTAGATTATGAAACAGAAAAGTATTTAAGTATTGATGATATATGATTATATAAGAAGAAGAAAGGACTTATAGTGATAGATGGATCATGAAAATAGATTATATAGAACAAGAATGAAATTAAGATTGATAAAAGATATAGTAGAAAATTACCGTATTTATTATCTGCAAATAGTATAAACTATGGAAGACCATATAAGTTAAATTGTATAGAAGCGATTGGAGCATCTTATTTTATATTAGGATTATATGAAAAATGTATAAAAATATTAGGGATAGTAGATTATGGGGAAGAATTTTTAAAGATTAATAAGAAGTATTTAGATATATATGAAAGATGTAATAATTATAATGATATAGAAAAAGTTAGTAAATATTTTGAGAAAAAATATGAAGAAAAAAATAATTAATTATTTAAAAATTATTATATAATTTTCTTGATTATATGAATTTAATTTTTTATTATGATTTAATTTTGAGACTAATTTGATATAATTAGGATTATTATTATAAAAGATTTCTTTTTTTAAATTTATATTATTATCTTTTTGAATTTTTTTATTAATAATTTTTTGTCTTTTTTTAATATCAGTACAAGTTAATTTTTCTATTATTTCATTTTTTTTATTAACAAGATCATTTAATTTTTTCTTTTTTCTTTTTTGATTAAATTCATGATTAATATCCTTTTCTTTTTTTAATTTGATTAATTTTTCCGACAAATTAACATCTTTATGTTTTTTATTTATTTTTTTATAATCCATAAATTTTTATATAATAAGGTTAGGTTAAGAATAACACAAAAACCTATGAATATTTTAAAGGTTATTAATTTTTTTATATTAATAGAAATAATATTTAATTATAAACTACCAAAATTATCAAAAAAGACAATTTCATGATTAAAAATAAAACATGGTGGAAATAAAAGAGGAATCAAAAATAAAAGAGTTTGGATGAGCAAATAGAAATAGGAAAAAAAAGAAAAAAAAATTAGGATTTTTAGAAAAATAATAGAGATGATTAATTTAAAAGAGATTATAAAGAGTCCATATGTAGCAAATAGAAGATAGAGAAAAAAGAATTAACTAATTTTTTAATTTTTATATATAATAACATAAATTTTAAAAGAAAACATAAAATCATGAATATTTTTATAATTATTATTAACATTATGATGTTATTAAACATATTAAACAATGATAGATTTAAATTAAATTCCGAAGTTTCAATAAATGAGGAAATAGATTTGGATTTAGAAGATGAAAAAACAGTATAGGAAAAAAGAAAGAAAAAAATAAATGATTTTAAAAATCTTTGAAAAGATAATTATTTATTTTGTAAAATTTTATAGGAAAAATATAAAGATGAAAAATATGAATGTAAAAAATATAAATATATTAATGTAAGAAGAGCATCTGATGTTCCTTAGATAGAACATTTAATTGAATTAAACAAAGAACAAAAAAGAAAATTTAAAAAATTTCTAAAAAGAAAAAAATTAAATAGATAGAAGTAGAAATAAATAAATTTTTTCTTTTTTTAATAATTTATTTTATTTTCATTTTAGTTAATATAAGTATAATTATTGTTATTTTAAAATATTTCTTTATTTATTTTTTAAATAAATTTTGATAAAAATATTTTAATATTAATTATCTTTAATCTGCATTTTTACCTTAATATTTAAACTAGCTAATTCATTAATTAAATACTATCACATATATGGTATCTAAACAATATCAATATATTGTCTACTCTAACAATTTCTACAATAATATAATAATTTTTTTATTGAATTATCATCATTTAAATATTTTCTTATTATATTTTCTTCTTTTTTATATATTGAACTTATAATAGATTTACATTTATAACAATATGCTGTATAAAAAATATCAGATGCATATAATAATCTATCTAATAATAGATAACTAGTACCATGAGATAATAAACAATCTCTTTCCATTTCTCCTACTCTTAATCCTCCACCTCTTCTTTTTCCATGTAAAGGCTATCTAGTTCTTTCATCTATTGCTCCTACATCTCTTACCTATCTTTTATCCATAACCATATGTCTTAATTTCTAATAATAACATAATCCCATATAAATTTCTGTATCCATTATCTATCCTGTTATTCCATTAATTAATTTTTCTTCTCCATATTTTTCATATCCATATTCTGTTAATTTATTTCCTATTTTATCTATTAAATTTTTACCTTTAAATGCTGTAGAATCAATATATTCTCCTGATAATGCACCATATTTAGAAAATAAACATTCTAATAACATTCCTATAGTCATTCTTGATGGAAATGCATGTGGATTAATAATAACATCAGGCACAATTCCATTAAATGAAAATGGCATAGATTCAACTGGTCATTCTATAGATAATATTCCTTTCTATCCATGTCTACTTGAAAATTTATCTCCTATTTTAGGATCTCTTTTCTATACAACTTTTATTAAACATTTAATTTTTGAAAATAAAATAATCTATTCAACTCTTACATCTTCTATTCCTTTATAATAACTTGTAAAACATAATTCATCATCTGTTTTATATGAATAAAGTATATCTCCACATTTTATTATTCTTCCTATTTTAGGTAATCCATCCTAATCTAAACAATTATAATATTTTTCATTTTTATTAAAATTTCAATTAGAAAAATAATTCTAATCTTCTAATTTTATTTCAACTGTCTTATATAAATTAGAATGAAATAATCCTCTTTCTATACTCTATTTATTTATTATAAAAGCATCTTCCATATCATATCCTGTATAACTTAATATTGCTATAGTACAATTAAGACCTGTTGGATATTCCTAATGTCATTTTTCATTAATTTTTAAAAAACTATAACATATAGGCTTCTAATTATATATTAACTAATAAATTCTATTATCAAATCTATATGATATATTATAAAATGCATTAGATATAGACTACTTAGCCATCTAACATTGATAAATATTTCTTGGACTCTAATTATATTCTGAAAATGGTGTTCATGTTGCTAAAAAACTTAAAAAATTTGTTTTTTTAATTTCTTTATATTTAAATTTTTTTCTTAAATTCTAATTTTTAATAAAACTATTTGAACATTTTATATTCATAAATGTCTATTCATATGGACTAATATATTCTATCTTATTTTCTAAAATGTATTTAATAGGTCTTATAATTTGTCCTATATTTAATTCTAATAATAATGAATTAAAATATTTATTTTCATAATATTCTATACTTAAATATTTAAATTCTTTCTAATCTCTTTTTATCTATCTTAATTCAATTAAAATAATTTTTATTTTTTCATATGTTATTCCAAAATTATTTTTAAATATTATTGGTATACCATTAAATAAAATATTAATAAAAATTTTATTTTCTTCTAAATATTTTTCTAATATTTTCTTTAATTTATTAAAATATTTAATTTTTATTTTATCTATAAATCTAATACTACTACACATATGCATTAATAAACCACAATGAACACCATCTGGTGTATTAACAGGACATATAAATCCTCAATTATAAGCTTTTAATTTTCTAACTTTTATAATAGGTGATTTAATAAAAAATGTTCCTCTATGTACAGAAGATAATGCACATAAATATCTAACCATATTAATTCTCTCAACAGTTAATATAATTCCATCTTTCGATGGTAAATATGGATTATATAAACTTTTTATAAACTTAATATTTTCATTATTAATAAAATAATCCTAACAAATTAACTTTAATTTTCCTATAGAAAATATCTATTCAATTCTATGACTAATAGAATTTTCTTTCATTATATTAATTAAATCATTAATCTCATTTTTATCCTTATTTTTAAAATATTTCTATATACATTCTATAATATAATTTTCTATACAATAATATAAAATATTCTTATAAACATCTCCTACTCTTAATATACTCTAATACTAAAATATATCAAAATTATCCTACTCTATATTGTTAATTTTAATATTAAAATATTTCTATAACATATATATTATTAAATAATATTTCTAATTTATACTCTTACAATGTGGTAAAATAAATCTTTTTAATATTAAATTTATTATCTAATTTTTACTTCTATTTTCTAAACAAATTCTATTCTTTAATACTCTACTAAATAATTTAATAAATTGATTTTTATAATCCTTTATCTTATATCTTAAAAATATTTCAACTTCAATAGGATCTATATAATTATTATTAGAAATTAAATCTTTAAATATCTTATAATCTGTTATGTTTTTATTTAATATTTTAATTAATAATTTAATTGGTATCATTATATTTCATTCCTATAATATTACTATAAAACATAATTTTTTCCTATTATTAATTTTATTAATTATTATTTTATTATAAAAATTATCTAAAGAATATATTAATATATTATTAATCTTATTAATAAATCCATAACAATAATTATATCTTTTATCTATAGTAGATCTAATATATTTCTCCTTTCCATTAATAATAAAATATCCTCCTATATCATCTCTATCTTCTTTCTCATGTTCTATATCTATTAAATTACATAATTTACTTTTAACCATAATAGGAACATCTCCTACTTCTATATTAATATTTCTTTCACTTATTATCTTATTATCTTCTTTAATTTTAATATCAATATTTAAAATCAAAGAAGATAAATATGTTTTCTATTCTATTCTACACATATATGGATATATCTTGTTTTTATACTTATCTTTTGGCTTATCTATTTTACTTTTAATTAATTTTATTATTAAAATTTTATTTTTTTCTATTTTATACTCAAAAGGTAAATCATTTTTTATAAGCTTATTTAATTTTTTAAAAGATTTATTATATGATTTCTACTATATTTTTCTTATAAATTTTTCCATTGTTTAAATTTATGTTAAATTATTTTTATCATATTATAAAAAATATCTAATCTATATATTTTCAAATTCATATGATGTATTGATCTGGTAATAGGTAATAAAAAAGATCCTGATACATAAATAAATTTATTACCAAATGAATACATCAAATGAATCTGAAAATATATAGATTATTTATAAATATACTAAAAAAAATGATGAATTAGATTCAGAAATGATAAAACATGAATTAATATATATAGATAAACTTAATATAATAATTAATTCAATAAATAATACTATTGTAATATTATACTATACTGATACAGAAATAGAAAATATAAAAGAATTAACTTTTGAAATTAATATAGAAAAAATATTATATACAAATAATTTAATTCTATTATGCTTCTCCTATTATATAAAAATATATGATTATAATTGAATAATGAAAAATGAAATTAATGATGATTATATTGATTTTAAAATACTATACTATAATAATCAATATATACTAGCCGTAATTAAAATAGATAAATTAATATTATATGATTTAAATACATTTAAAAAATATAAAGAATTTTCCTTAGAAAAAGAATTAAAATCTAATTTTATTCATATAACTCAAATAGGAAAAACTAATATGCTCCTTTCTCTCCATAAAAATAATATTATCTATATTTGAAATATTACTGAAGAAAATAATATCTATAAAGATGATATAAAAATGTTTTTAGAAAAAAAATCAATTTATTTATATTAAAAATTTTAATCATGAAATTTATTGTATAACTAATAATAATAAATTAATAATATATAATAGTATACTAAATGATTTTTCTGAAATTGATCTACCAGAAATAGATTCCGATGTTCTATACTATAAAATATTTAATAATTCAATAAATAAAAAATTTATTATAATAAATTCTGTTATTTACTTTATTGATGATAAATTAACAATAAATTTAATTCCAATTAAATCATCCTTTCATATTAAAAAATAGAAAAAATTAATTTATACAACTAATGATAATATATATTCCATTAATTTAAATAAATAAAGATAAATTCAAAAAAATAATTTATTTACTTGAAAATATCTATAACCCTGGCTACTAATTATCCTATAAATAAGATAATGTTGCTCCTCCTCCTGTACTTAATAATATGTTCTCTGTATTTATTCCAAAATATTTTACTGCCGCTAATGTATCTCCTCCTCCTAATATAATATTCTTTCTATTATCATTACCATTAATAGATAATTTTTCACATTCTTTTAATAAATGCTTTGTACCTAATCCAAATCTAAAATCTTCATACTTGCCCACTGGACCATTTCAAAATATTTTCTAAGATTTTGCTAAAATTTCTTTAATATTTTTTATAGACTATGCCCCTATATCCCTAACATAATAACCTTCAGGTATATTATCTCTATTTACCTATTTTATACTCATACTACTCCTAGGCTAATTCTCCTTCTCCTAACTTAATATATCATATTCTCTAACTACTACTATATAATCTATCGGTAATACTATTTTCTTATTCATATTATTTGCCATATCCATTATCTAAACTATCTCCTCATCCTTATCCTAATATAACTATATAAATTCTAATGATAATAATCCTCCTAATATAATATTATCCCCTAAATAAACTAATTTTTTAATTAATTTTATCTTATCCTTAACCTTAGCTCCCCCTAATATAATACTAAATGGCATCTTACCTGAATTTAATAAACTATCCAACATATTAAGCTCCTTTATCATAAGAAATCCCGGTATTCTTATCGATAATCCTAATCCTAATACAGAAATATTAGCTCTATGACTAGTCGCAAATGCTTCAGAAATATAAATATCTGAAATTCTACTCAAAGAATATACAAAATTTCTTACCCTACAATCCTAACATAATTCTAATACTTCCCCATTTCTCATATCTAATAATTCATTTAAATTCTTACTAGTTTCCTCAGCATAAAATCTTACATTCTCTAATAATACAATAGACATAGGAGGTAAATTACTTATCCTATCATTCTCAAATAAAGAATAATATGAATCCTATATAAAATAAACAGGTGCATATATCTCATTCTATATTAAAATCTTATGTAATCTCTAAAATACCGGTAACATACTAAACTCCTCCTCATATCCTATCCCATTAGGTCTTCCTAAATGACTACATAATATAATATACTTAGGCTTCTACTCTAATATAAACTTTAATGTATCTAAAAATTCAATAATCTTTAAATCATCTATTACCTCCTTGTACTCATTCTACGGAACATTAAAATCTGTTCTTATAAATATTCTCTTCTAATAAAAATCACAGTCCTATATATTAAGATTTTCTTTCTTCATTTTTTTTATTACTATTAATTTATGTTAATAAAATCACAACAATTTAAAAGTAAATAAAATATATTTAATTAACCACAAACAATGTTTGATGAAAAACAATTTTATTTCACTATAGAAAGAGAAAAAACTACAAGAAAATATATATTTAATAAAAAAATTGGTCATGGCGCTTATGGTGAAGTATATCTTGCTTCTTTATAGTATAAAAATAATATTAACAATAAATATATTAAATCTCTTGTAGCAATTAAAAAAATTAATTGTACCTCTAAAAAAACTATTCCCCAATGCATAATAAGAGAAATTAAAATATTAAACTCTATTAATAACTCTAATATAATTAAATTAAATGATATTCATATAGAAAATACAGATAATAATACCATTATTTATCTAATTTTTGATTATTTAGAATATGATCTCTATAGTATAATATATAAAAATAAATCAATAAATAAATGCTTCATAAGATACACATCTTTTTGCATATTTAAAGCAATAAAATTCCTTCATAATTTATGCAAAGTTATTCATAGAGACCTTAAATCAACCAATATCTTAATAGATAAAAGATTAGAAGTTAAATTAGCTGATTTAGGATTATCTCGCCAATTTATCTATAATGAAAAAATAAAAATGACAGGAAATGTTGTAACATTATGATACAGATCCTTAGAATTACTCCTAGGAATTCAAAATTATTCCCCCGCTATAGATATTTGATCAATAGGATGCATAATAATAGAAATGATTTTAGGTAAACCCTTGTTCATAGGTGATACAGAAATAGATGTAATAAGAAATATAATAAAATATTTAGGCCCTATAACAAAAGATAATTGCCCTTATTATAATAATCTTAAAATAAATATCTCCTTTAGTCCTAACTCTCACGGATTAAAAGATCTATTAAAAGAATATGTAGATAATGATACTATAAATCTTATACAAAATTGCTTATTATATGATCCTATTAAAAGAATAACCGCTGATCAAGCCTTAAAACATAAATATTTTATTAATTATAAAGAAGAAGGCTATAGCCTCTTCTCTTCTCTAAAATATAATGCTGAACAATCCCATACTTATATAGATCCTGTTCATGAATATGAAATTAAATTGGAAAAATTAAAAAAATAATTTTTTTATCACAAAAAATTTTAATAAAATATAAATAAAATGGCAAAAGATTCTGATAAAAAAATTAAACAAGAACAATTTAAATTAAAAATTATTTTATCAATTATTTTTTTAATAGTTTATCTATTGTTATTATTAACTTACTTAAAAAGAAAATAGTTTTCTTTATATGATCTTATTGATAATATTTTTTTCTTATCCATACAATACTTTTTATACTCTTCAATATTACATCATATAAATTTTAAAAAAAATTATAGTATAAAATTAGACCTATTAATTCTAACCTTAATAATACAATTATTAATAATATTAAGAAACTGAACTAGATGATTATGAATAATCATAATTATTGGCTTTATTTATATGTATATTGAACCTTTACTTTCCTTTGTTTATTCTAAAAAATAATTAAAAATAATTAAAAATAATTAAAAATAATTAAAAATAATTAAATTTACTTTAAACTTATTATATAAGATAATGAAACTTTTTCTATTATAGTATTGAAATATTTAAAAAATCAAATTTCTTTCTTTATTTTTATAATATAATCATTGTAACTACTATTAATTAATTCTTCCGTAATTTTAAATGGTAAAAATTTAAATATTATTTTATCTTCTAATCCATTTTCTTTAATTATTGCTAACTATGTCTAATTTAAATACTTAATTATCTTACTCTTATAATTTAAATTTTTTCTTTTATATATTATTGTTAAATTATTTCTGTCTATTCCTAAAATCATTCTCTAATCTAATTTAAAATTTAAAATTTTTTTTATTATAATAATAGGTTCTAATTTAAATCTCTATAATATTAATATAAAATCTAAATTTAATTCTCTCATTCTATCTATTAATTTATTCTCTTTATGTGAAACTAATACTCTTATTGTATCAAATATTATCTACTTATCTTTATAATATTTTTCTTTTACCTTTTCATCTATATAATTTATTATTAATTCTATATTCTATATTTTATCTTCAATAAATTCCGATAATTTTTTATATAATTCTTCATTAATCTCATCTTCATTGTTATATTCTAATTCATTAATATCTATAGTTCAATCAACTCCTTTACTTTCATCTATCTACTAATCAAGTTTATTGATATCTTTCCTATACTTAATACAAACCTAATATCAAATTATTAATATTATAATAAATGTTAAAAATAATAATTTTATTATTGATATTGTTAACTATTTATCTTCTCTTATCTTGTTAATATCTTTCATTTGTTTATGTTTAATTTTATTTAAAATAATAATGATATTTAAACCGTAATTTATTGCTTAGTTAACACAATATTAATTCTTATTAATATGAATATTAAAAATATATTAAATAATACAAATTTTAAATGAATTTTTGTTGGTGGAAAAGGTGGTGTAGGTAAAACAACTATTAGTAGTTCTCTTGCTGTATTATATTCAACTTATAAAAATAATAAAGTTTTATTAATCTCTACAGATCCTGCTCATAATCTATGTGATATATTCAATCAAGAATTTTTTCATGAACCTACTCAAGTTTCTTCCTTTCCTAATATAGATGTAATAGAAGTAGATCCAAAAACTAAAATGTTTGGAATAGAAAATGAAAAAATACAAGAAGAAATTATTTCTAAAATTCCAGGTATAGATGAACTTGCTGTTTTATCTTATCTTATACATATAACAAAAAATAAAAATTATGATATTATAATATTTGATACTGCTCCTACTGGTCATACAATAAAATTATTAGAATTTCCCTCTTTAATAACTAATAAATTATGAAATGAATTTTAGAAATTATCTCAATAGTTTTCTCCTATATTTAATTTATTTAATCAAAATAATCAAGAAAATAAAATTAAAAATTTTTTAAATCAAATTTCTAACATAAAAAATCAAATTCAAGAAATTCTTTCTATATTAACTAATCATTCTCTTACAACTTTTATATGTGTAGCAATACCAGAATATTTATCTTTATATGAAACTGAAAGATTAATTCAAAAATTAAAAAATATAAAAATTCATACTCAATATATAATAATAAATCAAATAGTTTCCTTTTCATCTATATCAAATTGTTATCTTTGTAATTCTAAATCTAAAATTCATGATAAATTTTTAAGACAATTTAATTTATTATATGATGAAAATTTCATATTAATAAAATTAAATTCATAGCCAATAGAAGTAAGAGGTGAATCAGGTATTAATTCTTTTGTTAATTATTTAATTAATAATTAATTATATCACATTATTATATTAAATTCTTTCTTTTAAATATATTAATATTTTTTTTATTGTCATATATTTTTCATATTTCTTATATATTGTATTAATTATATGAGTTTTTCTTTCTTCATTATTAATTAATCAAAAATTAATAGAATTTTTAAATAATTTCTATATAGTTCCTATACATATCTCATTATCTCTATACAATATAATATCTTCCTTTATTAATGTCTTAATTTTACCATATAGATTATCAAATTTATTTAATTTAGTTCTATTCACTGTACATTTTTTAAATAATATTATAGAACTTAATACACATCCACTAGCTATAGTATTAAAATTAAATTTTCTTATTATATTATGTTCAAAGTAACATAATTCTAATAAAAACTAACTCATTAATATTAAATCATCTCCAGCCTATATTAAATCTAAAAAATATTCTAAAAAATTACTCGGTACTATACAAGTTATCATAAATTTAAGATTTTTTATTATATCAAATTCTATTTTCTAAATTTCTTTAATATTTACTGTTAAATTGAATCAATTTTTACACAACTCAATACTACTAATATCAATATCTGCTATTAAAATTTTAAATCCTAATGAAAAACAAACTGTAAATATTTTAACATAAACTTCATAATTATAATAAATTTTCTTATTATAAAGATATTTAAAAAAAATAAAAAAATGTCAAATCTACATTATAAGTTGTTATCATTTTAATATTTAATAATTTGCAATAAAATATTCTAATTTCTCCATATGATAGTCCCAATTCTTTCATAATAAAATTTAATTCTTGTTCAAAATTATTTTCTCCTTTTTTTATATAATTTTTATATTTAAAATAATTTTCATCTTTTTTAAATACAATATTATACTATTTTTCCTATGTTAAATTTGTTATATCTGTTAATACACCTTTATATAAAGACATATAATATTAATTAGTAATTTGTGTTAATTAAAAGATAATAATTAATTATATAAATGGATTTAAACTATCATTTTGTAAATAAACATTGATTAAATTTTTAATAGAGTTAAATGATTGTTTTTTAACTAGATCAAACATTAAAAAAAAATATAAAAATCCTTTAAAGCATGAATTAAAATAAGAATCAAATCCATCTTCTTTTATTTTTTCAAAATGTATATCATAAAAATGTGCATAAATTCTGGATATTCTTTTTCCTAATATATTAATTTCTTCTTGTTTCATTTTTATTCTATTTTTTAAATCTTTTCCTTCTAAAAAATTCTATTCTAAAAAATCTGTTGCTTCACTTAATACATTTTTTATATATTCAAAAGCAGATAATCTTTTTGTAGTAGAATTACTTTTATTAAATCATAAATATTCAACACCATCACCACTTATCATTTTTTGACATTTACATATTCCTTCTAATTCTTTATAAATAATTAGTAGAGTATTAACGACTTCTACTAAATTCATAGAAATTCATTCACTTCTATCAACATTATCTGGACATGAAAACTATTTCTTTCAATCTTCAATTTTTCTTCCCTATATAGTAGAATACATATTTTCCTAAATAATTTTATCTAATTTATATAATTCACTTGTTTCTTTTATTTTTATTAATTTTACTTTATTATTTTTATTAATTTTTATTGTCTGATCTGTGCAATTATTACAAATATTAGATTTAGAATTTCCCATAATATTTGTGTATAGTATATAAATTTATATTTCATCACATAAATTTAAAAAAATTTTTATAATAAATAAAAATTTAAAAATTAGAATTTTCTATTTTCTATAATTCTTCTTCAATTTTTTTTATATATGATTTAATTTTATTCTAATCTTTTTCAGATAGACTTTCTAACTCTAAGCTTTGTAAATATTTTATCATAGCGTCTTTATTTTTATTTATTATGCTTAATATTTTTTTATTATTTTTTTCTAGAGCATTTTTAAGAAAATAAAAAAATAATGTTATTCCCATTGTTTTAATTTTAATAAATTTTTCTAACATCATATCCATTACAATTTTCAATCCTTCTGAATCATTTAAATATTTCTATTTTAATATTATATTATCATCTTCAATTAATATATTACAAAATATTTCTAAACAATATCTTTTTGTATAAGTATCTTCTTTAAATATTCTTTTAAAAAAATCAAATAATTCAACATGTTTTTCATTAATAATAGACTATGTATCTTCATTAAAGACTATTTCTTTTAAGGTAGAAATAGCGTCAGCACTTATTACAGTTATTTCACATATACATAATTTATATAAATGATCTAATAAATTATATTCCATGGCTTGTTTAAATATAGATTTCTATTTTAAAAATCCACGTACTATTTCACCTAATAAATGACATAAACTATCTCCTTTTTCATATAGATTTAAATATAAATTAAAATGAGTTATTGTTACCATATAAGTATCTAAATTAGAAAACATATTATAATTTTTAATTAAAAATCTAGAAAGAAAAAAGAAATTTTTCTAACATTCAAAATCAAGATGAGTTAATACTTTAAAAGTTTTTAATATCATATTATTTTTAATATATATATTAATAGTATTTTTTTTAATTCGGTACATTCTTCTTCATTTTCTTTTCCTAATATGAATTTATTATGAATTATTTCTTGTAGAGTAGAATAAAACTTATTAAATTTATCTTTTATTCTATCTAATTTATCAGTTTTTTCTTCTAAATTAAATTGTGATATTTCTATAATTCTTTTTGATAAAGTTTTCTTCTTAAATATAAATGCCATATAATTTTTATAATATATAAAATATAAAACACTAAAATTACTTATTATATATTTAAATCTTTTATAGATTTTGTTGTTTCTTCGATATCATCAGGTAAATTATTCTATAATTTTAAATCAATAACATTATCAAAGAATTTATCTATTTCATTTTTACATGTTGTTTTTTCTAATAGTAAGGATGTTAATATAAGGTCATTTTCAATAATAGGAACTTTATTTGATTCTTTTTTTTCTTCTTTATAACAAGATATTTTTTCATTAGATAAATAATCTAATTTATCTGTTATTTGTATTAATTTTTTCATAAAATCTTTTAATAAAATATTTGGTTTAACTTTTATTTTAAAAATAATTTCTTCTACATCTTCCATTAATTTATTTAATTTATTTAATAAATTTTTAATTTCTAAAATATTATTTTCATATTGTAGTATATATTTAAGTAATTCATCTCTTGCTTTAATAAAATTATTACTTTTTTTTTCTTCATTTTTAAGATATTTTTCTTCATTTTTTGATATACTTTTATAGAATGTTTCTATTTCATTATTACATTTTTTTTTAAATTTTTCATTTAATTTTTTTAATAATAATATTTTAGTATAATAATCTTTTATGTCTTTCATTTTTTTAATTAAATTTTTATCTATTATAGATACTAAATTTTTTAAATTTGTTAATAATTCTAATTCAAAATAATCTCTTAGTTCATCTATTTTAATAAAAGTTTGAAATATTTTCTATTCTATTATTTCTATTTCATTATATCCATCTAAATTTTTTTTATTTTCTTCTTTTTTAAGTAAATTATTTATTGTTTCTAATAAGCTTATTATTTTCTATATTTTAATGCAACTATATTCTAAATTTTTTCAATTAGTTTCAATTTCTGTTTTCAATAAAAGAAATTTTTGATTAATAAAATTTAGAATTTGATCTAAATTTTCTGTTAAATTAATTTCATAAAAAAATATTTCTTTATTTTTCATTAATTTTATTTTGTGATTTAATAATAAAAATTATTTAAAATATTAATAATATATATTCCAAATAAAGATGTTTAACTTAGTAAAGATATACATTAATAATAAAAATAAAGTAGAAATTATAATAATATAAAAAAAATACTAAAAATAATCATATAATAAATTAATTATTTAGTTGAAAGAGAATTTATTGATATAAAATTTGTTAAAAAATAAATAAAAATATATGGTAATAAAATATATTTTTTTTCTACATCTTTGATAAAATTTAACATACAAAATGTTGAATATAATATAAAAAATAAACAAATAATAATATTTTTTAATAGTTTATTTATTAACTTATTAATTATTAATGGAATAAAACAATATCCAGTAATACAAAAAAAATCATAACAATTTAATTTTATCATATTAGAAAATATTCAATAATAAAATAAATTATTAAAAATTAAAAATGTATAAAGTATAGATATATTTAATTCTTGATTAAATATCATTAAAAAAATAAAATAAAATATAAATCCAGCTATATCTAATTCAATTTCTTTATTTTCTAATAATAAAATTGTTTTAATCTTTTTATATACATTTATATCGATTTCTAATTCTTCAATCAATGATTTTTCAATTATTATATTTTCTTTATTCATAAAAATAACACTAATAATATATATGGGGAATTTATTAAAAGCATTAAAAAATAGAATTTAGTTCATGAATAATAAAGGGGAAGAAGAAAAATATTAGGAATATGAATATTTTGAATTTAAACATGTTGATTTTATTAAATATAGTGTAGGAATTTATCAATATTATGATTCTTTATCTGTATTAATTATTTTATTCATTATATTAACTATTTTATCTATTCCTGAAATTCTATTTTGTTTTAAAGGTTAGTTATTACCTGTTACAATTTTAAAATTAGAACAAGTTAGTTTAGGAAATATAATAGATGATACAAAAAATAAAAATATTATCTTAAATTGAGGTGATAAAATTTATAGAATAACTAAAATGAGAATTGCTTTGGGATTTCTTACTCTAAATATTATTAAAAATTTTGTTATTTATTTTTTTGTTAGATATCTAGAAGCTAAATTAAAAATTATTAAAAAAATATATCAAAAACATAAAATATAGATTAGTGAATATACTATTATGGTTACAGATTTACCTAAAGATATAACTTCTGAAGAATTAAAAGATTTTTTTGAAAAAAATTATGGTGAAGTTGTAAGAATTTATACTATGTATAATGATACAAATTTAAAAAAATTAAAATTTTATATAGAAACAAGTGAAAAAAGAATATAGAAATTGTAGATAAAACCTTAGACACAAATTATTAGAAATAAAATAAAATATTAGTCAAAAAGATTAGACTTAGTAAAAAATTCTTTATATATTTATTTAAAAAACTTTTTATTAAGACCAATTTGCTCCTTTATTTCTTTTAATGATTAGAAATGTGTTTTAGATTCTATATATGATCATAAAGTTACTACTATGGGTTATGTTAATAAAAGATGTCCTTAGATTAAATCAGGTCATACATTAAATATAAGTAAAGCAAATGAACCTTCTAATTTAATATATGGTAATTTAAAATATTCTAATAAAAAAAGATTTATGAATAGAGTTATTAGTATAATGACATCTTTTATAGTTTCTGCATTGTCTATCATATTAGTCTCTACTATATTCTCTACTTCTTCTTAGATAGTAGATAAATATATTACTTATTGCGATAATGATGATTTAAGCATAGAAATAGATGTTAATATTAAAATTTATTGTACTTGTAATAAAATGTCATTAAAAGATTTATATGAAAATAAAACTGCTTGTAGGGTGTATATAGCAGATCAAGTTAGTTACTTATGAATTGTTATATTTTATTCCCTTATTATGGGTATAACAAGAACAGTTGGTGGTGTTATTATAAAAAGATGTGTTGTATTAGAAAGAAGAATTTCTTATTCTTAGTATTAGAGTACACAAATGGTTAGAATATTCGTATTTTATTTCTTAGCATCTACTATATTTATATTAATAGTTAACGCAGACTTTAGTCATATAACAGGAATATGATGGTTAAAATGAGGTGGATTACCAGACTTAATAGGTGAATGATATAGATTAGTTGGTGTATCTATTACTTTAGGATTTATTATAGAATTATTTGTTCCTAGTTTAACTAGTTTTATAGGTGCATTTTTTTATAATAATATTTTCTTATATATCATATCATTATATTCTCAAGTAATGGGATAGACTAAATTAAATGCATATTTTCTACCTGCTAAATTTTTATTATCTTATCATTATTCTACAAGTTTAACTACTGCAGTAGCTATATTAATATTTAGTATAATTATTCCTATATTAAATTTATTAGGATTTTTTATTTTTTTCTTTAGATATCATTCATCTAAATGAGAATTTTTATATAATTCTAGAATACCTCCAAGTTATGATCTGTCTTTTACATATACATTTATATCTATATTAAAAAAGACTATTATTATAAGATATTTATTTTTAATATGAGTATATTCTGCTGAATGATTTGGACCATTATATTTTTTTGAAAGTATTAAAAAATTAGAGAAATATTCTATAGTTAAAAGAATAATAAATTTAAATGCTGTAATAATATATCCATGTTTATTTACATATTTATATTATGAATATATCTATAGATGAGTATCTAAAAAGAAATAGGAAAATTAGAATATTATATAGAAGTTAACATTAAGAGAATTATTATAGAATTAGGAAAAATATTAGTTAGAAGATTATAAATTATATCATCAATTTGGACAATAGAATTTTGCATGTGGAGATTGAAATAAACTTATAATAAGAAATAGTATAGAAAAAGAAAAGTCAGATAAAGATATTATATTAAAAATTGAATAAATTTTAAAGTTTAATTATTTTGTTTTTTAGTTTCTTAAGTAATTTTTCATACATATATTCTTCTGGTACTATAAAATTTCTTTTTAATCTTTTTATAGGAGTTCTATGAGCTTTTCTATTTTGATTATGATTACTATGATTTTTTAATTTTGCCATTTGATATTTTTATTTTATTAATAATAAAATTATTTTTTGTAATAATAAAATTGAAGAATTTTTTACATTAATATTATTATGAGTAATAAGAACAAATATTTTATTTCTAATTTTAAAATTGTTAATTAAATAAATTGGATTTTTATGATAAGTTAATAAGTATTTAATATCATTTAATAGTATAGTAATTTTTTGATTATTATTTTTATTTTTATTTATTGTATTAAAAATTAAAGGAATAATTTCTTCATTATTAGAATTATATTTTCAAAATTCATCTGTATGAAGATTATTATCTATAATACAATTATAATATAATTCTTTTTTATATAATTCTATAGGAGAATAATTATCTTTATAAGTATTTAATTTTTTAATAATTATTTTAATATTATTTTCTAAATCTATATCTGAGATATTTAAATTTTGTAAAATTATTATTAAATTTAAATTATATAAAATTAAAAGATTATAATCATTATCAAGTATAGATTTAATAAATAAAAGAGAAATTCTTATTATTTTAATTTTTTTATTATTTAAATTAATTAAATTATAAAGAAATTTTTCATTATATTTTAATTTCTTATTATTAAGATTTAGATATCATAAAGAGAAATAAATATAATAAGGATCTATTTTATTAATTGAATTCATTAATAAAGTAAAAGTATTATTTAATAATAAATTATTTAAGTGATAATTATTTCTAATTATAATATAAACAAATTGAGAAATTATTAATAAATTTTTATTATTTTCTATATTATAATTTAATCAATTAATAAGTATTTGAATATTAAAATTATTATTAATAAGAGAATAAGATAATATATTTAATATATTTTGTAATAATTTTATATCTAATATTGGATTAAATAATAAATCTATTAATTTATTTATATTATTTTGATTTAAATTTAATAAATCAATATCAGGAAATAAATTTTGTATTTCTTTATTTATTTTAAAATTTAATAAATACATTTTCTATTCTTTAGTGTTATAATTAATTAATTAACTTCTTGGTTTTTCTTTCTTATGTCTATAAAGAGCATCTAATGAGACACCAGCAACTTTAACAACTTTTAATTTTACACCAGGAATATCACCTTTAGCTCTACCTCTTTTACCGAAACCACATACTAAAACTTCATCATTTTCATCTATAAAATTAAGACAGCCATCACCTGGAACAAAAGCTATAGTTTTTTTATTATTTTTTAATAATTGAATTCTAACACATTTTCTTATAGCTGAATTAGGCTATTTAGCTTCTACACCAAATTTCTCTGTTACTATACCTTTAGCTTGAGGAGCTCCCCCAAGTAAACTTTTTTTACCAACTTTAATTTTACGATATTCATAATTACCCCATAAGGATTTTTTGTGTCTTTTTTGTAATCTTCTTGCAGCTAATAATCCTCTTGTTTTTCCTTTTTTTGTCATTTGATATTTATATTAATTAAATATGGAAATAACAATAAAATATTTTATATTAATAATATTATATATATTATCAATAATATTAGGAATATTTAATGTTTATAAGTATATATTTTATTATTATTATTGTTTAAATAAAAAAAGTTTATTTAAAAAAGTTACAAGATGTAAATGTAAAAAATGTGAAGAAAATTAGGAAATATATTATAAAAATATAAATATATTATATAAAGAATATTTAACATATAAAATTTTTATTATTTTTTTAATAATTTTATTTTTTAGTATTATCTTATAGTTACATATAAATAAAATACAGAAAGATAAAGAATGAGATAATGAAGCGCCAATAAATCCATATGAAGAATTTGGATTAGAAATTTATTCAGAAATAGATAAGAAATGATTAAAAGAAGAATATAAAAAAATAACATTTAAAATTCATCCAGATAGAAATAAGAATGCAAAGAATATAAAACAATTATAGCTTAAAATGAATAGAATATTATAGGCATATAGTATATTATCAGATGATAAGAAGAAAATGAAATGAGATAAAGGAGAATAGAAAAGTAATAAATAGATAATATAGTTAGGATTACCTATAGAATTAGATAGTAAAAGTTTTTATTTATTTATTTATATATTATTATTAATAATATCTATTTATTTTATATTTTATATAAAGAAATATGTGAATAGATATAATAAATTAGGTATATCTATGATTACACTTAATAAGAATTTGAAATATATAAAAAGTAATATTAAAAGTAAGTATTTAATGGAAGTAATATTTAATTCTAAAGAAATAAAATAGATTTTTAATAAAGATATAGAGAAAGATTATAAAATATTAAAATATAATATTAATACATAGAGTAAATAGTTTCATAAAGATTATATTAACAAAAGTTTAGTATTAATAAAAAATTATTTTAGTAATAAAATGATTAATTATAGAGAGAGAAATATTTATATTATATTATTAAAATTAATAGATACAAGTTTATTAATAATAGATTCTTATATAGAAATATTTTTAAAAAATAATGACAGTAAAGTAGTAAAAAAATTAATATTATTATATAATCGTATATTAACAGGATATAAGAAAGATGAAGAAGTTATTGAGGAATTAAAATTAATTAAAGAATATAAAGATTTTGAATAGTTATATTATAATATATAGGAAAAGAAAGTAATTTTTTAGGATGAAGAAAAAATTAAAATAATGGAGGGATTACCGTGAATAGATATAATAGTAGAGAGAGAATAGAATAATAATATAGAATTTATAAGGATTACATTTAAAAGATTAGAATTTATAAAGAAATAGAGTAGTATATTAGAGGATAAAGAAATAATTATACATGGTGATTATTTATTACCTATTAAGGAAGTATTTAGTATATTAATAATAGATAACAATGAAAATATTTTATATTATAAGAAAATTTTAATAAAAAATTTAGAATTTACAAAATAGATAAATTTTATAAGTAAAAGTAAAGAATTTAGAATTGAAATATTTTCACCTATAGTAATATATTGGAATAAAATTTATTATTTTAATTAAGTATAATAAAGTTTCTTTTCTTTTATAAGTATAATAAAGTTTCTTTTATTACTTATTTATAATAATCCGCCTTCTTTTAAGCTTGTTTTAATAATATAATCTCTTAATGAATTAAATACTAACAATATATTATTAGTATCAGTAGCACAAGTCTAATGTACATAAATATCTCTATCTATTTTATTTTTAATAGTGAAATTTTCTTGAATAAAGGTTAAAGCATCTGATTCAGATTTACCTTCATAATTAGGAAAACAATGAGTTAAAGGAATTTTATGAATTTTATCTTTGAAAATATCTATTTTATTAAAAAATAATATCATATTAAGATTTAAGAAATATTCTGATTTACATATTTGTTCAAATAATGAGAGAGATTCTTGCATTCTATTAGTATTTTCATCTTCGAATAAAGTTTGATCATATTCTGAGAGTGAGGTTACATATACTATACTTGTTACATCTGAGAAAGCATGTAATCATTTTCTTCTTTCATTTCTTTGACCACCAACATCTATAATTTTAATTTTATTATCATGAATGATTATTTCTTCTTCTATTATTCCGGTAGTTCTGGCTCTACTTCTTACTATATCAATACCACAAGGAACAAATTTTTCATTTTTATAGATTGAGTTTAATCTTAGTATATAGAAGGAGAGAGAGTCATATATATAGGAAGATTTACCTCTTAATATATAAACAAATTGAGTTGAGATATTATTTCAATAATTATTAATATGATTTATTAGGAAAGGAGTAAGATAAGTATCTTCTTCTATATTTTTAATTTCTTCCATTGAATTTTTTAAATCATCGGATACATCGAATATTTTATATGAGAAATTTAAATTAATATTATTTTTATAGGAAGATTTTAAGGAATTAATTTTTTCAGAAATTGATTTATTATTTAGTATAATATTAATATCGATACTATTTAATATTACTAGAAGATTATCTACTACTATTTTCAATTCTGGAACATCATTTATTACTACATCATCTTTATTTATATTAATATTAGTTAGATCAATATGATATTTCTATTTTTTATTATTTATTTTAAATTTATCTGTCAATATTTTCATATTATCTATTATTAGTTTTACATTTTTGGATAAATTTTTATTTATTAATTCTATGATATTATCATTTAATATTTTATGTATAAAGTTAGAGAATTCTGTATTTAATAGAGCAGTGCTTAAGATATCTAATTTTTCTTTAGTTAAAATTTCATCATTAATTTTTTTAATTTTATAGTCACCATTACTAAGTATAGCTTTTATGGTACAATCATTATTAAGTTCTGGAATAATATTAAATTTTTCTTCTATATAAGAGGAGATTATTTCTATATAAGTTACAGTAAGAAAATCTTTAACATTTTCTGTATTGGTACTGAATAAATTGAAAAAATTATCTTCTTTAAGAATATTATTAAAATTATCTATTAAGGATGGTTCTAATTCTATCTGAGAATTATTATCATCACCAGTAGAGAGAGCTATGTATTGTTCATGAAGATCTACGAGATATTGGATGGAAGAAATAAAATTTGATTTAATGGTGCTAGTATATTCTTCTAGTTGTTTTAATTCTAATTGTTTTCCATATATTTTAATGATTTGTTTAAATATTGTTGATTTACCAGATTCACCAGCACCAAGAAACAATACTTTAAGATCATTTTTTTCTTTTTTATGAATGGACTTTACATTTTTTGATATTTCCATATCTTTTTCTTTTTGTATTCTTAATTTTTCCTTTTCTTCATTAGAAATATTTTCTGATATACAATTACCCATTTGATATTTAGTGTTTAGTTAAAAAATTATGGAATAGAAGATTTATTTATTAATAAAAAATATTAAGGATCCAGAATTTGATATTAGTTTAAGTGAACTTAATGTATTTAATCATAATGACATCATTATTAATGGGAATATTATTTATATTTATATAACACCTACGGTACCACATTGTGGATATGTTCCTATAATAGGATTAAGTATTTATTGAAGAATTTTATAGAATATGGGGAAGGAATGAAAAATATTTGTATAGATAAGAAAGGATATGCATGATTAGGAGGATTAGATTAACAAGTAGTTAAGGGATAAGGAGAGAGTATTAGCAGCATTAGAAAATAATGAGATATTAGATATGATAAAAAGTAATATAGAATGGGGATATTAATTTATTATTTTTTATTATTTTATTTTAAGATTAGTTTTTATATAATATATAGAAGGTGACAGACCTGATTAAAAAATTTAAATTTTAAGATTTTTTATATTATAATAAATAATAATATTTTATTAAAGGAACATTGCAAGTTGGGCATATATTTGGATTATATTGGATGTATAAGCACAGAGTACAAAGGTAAGATATTTCTTTTATTTCTTTTATTTTTTTAATATATTTATTATTTAAACCATTTATTAGAAATTTATCTATTGGTATATTTAAATAATTATAATTATTAAAGAATAGAGTTTTATTTTCATTTATTATATTTTCATTTATTGTTTCTTTTATATATTGTAATCAGAATCCTGATTCTTTTATATCTACTATATAAAAGAATAATTTTTCGCTAATGAAAAAGGAAATATTATCTATATTAGTATCATCTTCTAGGTAAGAAATATTATTTCAATTATTTTCTTTTATTATATTAGAGTTAAGATAATATTTATTAAAGAACAAGTCTAGCTATTGATTATTTATTAATCTTATATTTAGTAATTGTGATTGTTGGGACAATTTTTGATTTGATTTATTTTGAATATCAAAAAAAATTATTTCATTTTTATCATTATTAAAGATCAAGTATGGATTATTATATCAATTTATGAGATAAGTATTTAATATTTGATTATTATCAGAAATTGATCTGAATTTTCTTATATTTAGAAAATCAATAAATTTATATGTATCTATTTGATTATTATTTATTAAGAGTGAGAAGTATATTATATCTGATAATTTTATTGATTTTATTTTTGAAATATTTTTTATTAGTAAAGTTTTTTTTATTTCTATATTATTATTAGAGATAGTGCAGATGTATAGAACATTTGTTGTGATTATAAAATATAATTGGAATAGAGTATTTTCTATGTTTATATATGGACCAAAATGTGTTAAGGTTATATTTATTGAAGTAAATGTTATATGTTCTTTAAATTTATTTTCATGAATATAATTTAATAGTATTTCTGTTATATAAATATGTTTTTTAATATATGTTTTTTTTGTTATTATATCGTATTTTAATTTATAAATTATGCAAGTATAATCAAAGAAAGTGCAAGAGATTAATTCTTGTTGTAATGTATTATGAAAATAATATATATTATTATGGGTTAAGTGAGAAATTTTAGTTGGAATGATTGATATTTTTTGATTTTTATAATTTTCTAATGGGGAAATTGATTTAGATTTAAATAATTTATGTATATATCTTTTTTTTCTTTTTATTTCTATTATTGTCATTAGATCTAATCAGTTTACATGAGTATTATTAGGTAATATTTTATTAGTATCTAATATTATTAAGAATGAACGAGTATAAATAATTAATTTATTATTTATTGTTGTTATTGTATTATATTTTGAGCCATCAAAAGGTAATTTATTAATCATAACACTAAAATTTAAATTTATGAATTTTTATAAAAACGAATATTTAAAATAGAGTTTACGAAAGATGGAGATTATTAAAGTTATTTATTTTTTATATATAATTAAGTATATATCGAGTTATAAAATGTTTATGTTGAATGAGAAAGATGAGTATGAGTATACAAAGGTTAGTAATGAATAGATATGTGATTATTATAACAATGTTAGTAAGTAGATATTTATTATAGGGATGGATGATGTGGGTATGTGAGTTTTTAATAGATCGGAATTTATATGTCAAGCTATGATAAAAATTATTATTTTTAAGAGTGATAAAAGGCCTAAAATATATAGATTTATATATTAGAAAAATGGAAATTTATATAAGAATATGAATCGTTGATAGAGTGAGATATCTTTTCATTTTTTTGATTTTTAGAAAGAAATTTCAACTCAATTATTATATATTAGAATAAATAATTATAAAATAATAACATTAAATAGTAATGAGGAGAAGAGTATTATAATACCATTATATAAATGAATTGAAAAGGGGAATGGAATAATGACAAAAAATAAAAATCCGGGAATATTATTTACATGTGAATATGAATAGAAAAATACAAAACCACATCTTGTAACAATAAAATGTTTAGAAGAGCCTAGATTATTTATGATATATTCTTATAAGATAGAATTAAATGGAGTTTATGATAATATATTTAATGATTTTGTTATAGGAAGATATAATCATAAGATAAAGTTTAGAGATATTGACAATTTATTAATTGTAGATAATTTATCATTTAATTGGGGAACAATAAAAATTTTTTATTTTAAATTATATATACATGTTAAGGGTGAAAAAAAATTATTATTTATTATAAATGTGAATGGTGAAAATGAGTATAATGTTAGGATATTTTGTGATATGAAAGAAGTAGAATCATATTCTTTATGGAATTATAATGAAAATGTTTATTTATTTTTTAATAATGATTTTAGTAAATAGAAGGAAGAGATGAAAATTGAAAATAATGAAACTTTAATATGGAAGAATGAAGAATATAAAATAGAAAAGATAAATTTTAGAAGATATGCGGAGAATAGAGCATATGTTATAAATTTAATTAATATGGAAAAAATAGAAAATTAGAATTTATTATATATAAAAGCATATGAAACAGAATATTCTAATATAAAAAATAAGGACATATTATATTCATTTTTTGGAGATGTTATAATAATTTTATAGGATAGTTGTAACAATATTAGTATAGAATTATAGGATGAAAAATATATTGGATGATTTTGTTATTATGGAGAATTACATATAAGAGTAATGAATGGAAGTAAGGAATTAAAATTAAAAACAATAATTTAGTAATTTAAAAATTATTTTACAATTTTTTTCTTTTTTCTAGTATAGAATGAGAACATTACTATAATTAAAACAATGAATAAAGCGCCTATAACAAGTATATATACACCTCATATAGGAATTAAATTATCTTCATATTCATTAAAAATATTATCATTGTCTTTAGGAATTTCAATATCTTTATCATTAAAATAATAAACTTCTAGTAATATATAATGTTTTAATACAAAATATAAAGAATTTAATAAATTTGAATCATCTATATTAATTGTATTTAAATTTATTATTGTATCTTCTAAATCTTCTTGATTTAATTCTTTATATTTTATATTTTTACTATTTTTTATTTTCGGATCTTTTATTACTAGGCTACCTGATTGTATTAATTTTAGTATTGTTAATATTATGGAGCCTATATTATTTTCTTCTAATAACAATAATTTAATTAAAAATTTATTCATGTATAATTCAGGCATATATATTTGTATTTTACCTCTTTTTTTAAATTTATTTAATCATTTTTCTAATATTATTTTATTATTTATTTCTATTTTTTGAATTAATTCTTTTTTCTTAGATTTATCTTTAAGTATTTTATTAATTATACGATCATTATATGGTAAATTATTATTCATTATTTCTATTAATAATAAGAAATTTTGTTCTATATAGATTATTTTTTTATTATTTATTTTTATATGAAAATTATAAGTATTAATATTTGAGCATTTTTTAATATATTTATTAAATTCTAATTTTGTTGGTTTATTTTTTAATAAGAAATTATTTTTAGAATAATTAATAAAATTATATTTTTTAACATAGCTATCTGAGAATGTTATTATATTATAATATAATAATTCGGCTAAGAGATATGAAATTAAATCAATATTAAAGCAATTAAAATTTAATAGAGATTCATTAATTTTATTATAATATATTTTCTAATAATTAAATCCTTTAATATAAAATATTTTATTATTATTTTCATCAATTAATTCTAAGTATTTAAATAACATTAATAAACTTTTAAAAAAATATATATTTTCATTAAATATTTTCAATATATTATCTGTCGCATCTTTATATTTATCTTTTATTGATAATTCATTATAAAAAATATTAAGAGAATCTATATTATTTTTATTTTCAAATAATAAATTTATATTATTTTTTATATTTTCAAAATTTTTAATTACTATTTCATCTATATGACCAAAATTTACATATCATCAATCTAATTTATTAACCTATCTAGTATATAGTTCTCTTCAAGAAATATTACTAGTATTATCAATAAGACTATTTATAAAATTTATAATCTAATATTCGGTATTAAAATCTAAATTTTTAATATTTAGGCAAAGTTTTAAAAAAATAAAAAATTTAATCATTTTATGTATTTTATTTGACAGTATAGAAATTTTAAAAATAATTATTAACAATTATATAAGAAAAAATAATGAGCGGAATATTATTACAATATATTTTTTTAAAAAATAAATATGATAATTAATTATTATGAATCTATATTTTTTTTATTTTTTAAATAAATTAATAATAATAATATTATTAAGCCAAATATGCTTAATGAAATTTCTAAAATTTCAAGATTATAAATTTTTTCCATATTATCATTAGATGTTTTTTCCATAAATATTTTTCTTATTAGAAATGTGTATAAAATTTTAGAAATTCTACTTATTGACATAAACATTCCTATAGCAGTACCTAATACATTTGTTTTAAATAATTTATAATAGCAAGGATAAAATATAGATCTTGCGATAGTGAATTGTATTTCTCTTAATAATAAATAAATTCAAAATAATCACATATTTTTATTATGAAATAATTTATATTCATTAGCTAATAACAAGGTTATATTTAAAATAATAGCTAAAAAATAAGAAATTATAAAGTAAGAATATTCTAGATCAAATAAAGATATAATATAACCATATAGGATATTTAAACATTGTAAATATCCTAATATTTCTCTTATATAAGCTGTTTTATTTTCATTATTTATATTTAATAATCTAGAGAATAATTTTCTAGATCTTATGGTATGATAATTTGCCATTATTTCTAATATAATATATTGTAAGACAAATAAAAATTTATAAAAATTAAAAGTTTTTATTACTATAATAATATTATTTAAAATACTAAAAAATGATTTTTTTATTTCATTTTTCTTTTTTTTATTTATATTAATTACTATTATATAATTTATTATAGTGAATATAAATCCTAATAATTGTATTATTAAGAAAAAAATAAGAATTTTTTTATAATCAGAAACATCAGCAATTATGAATATATCTTTAAAAATAAAAGTTATTATTAAACTTACAGTATTTCCTACTATTTTCGGCAATATAATTAATAAATTTGACTATCAAATTATTTTTACTTTTTTTCCATATTTTAAATAATAAATTTCTGTCATAAATTTATTTATTGACAATAAAAGTATATTAAATAAAAATCCATAGAAATAGGCTACGATTAATAATATTTTTTTATTTCTTTTTATTGAAGAAATTATATATAAAGTAGTAGTAATAGTATAAAAAATGGATAAAACAATAAATAATATCGGAGGAGTAAATTTATCTATTATTAAACCAAAGAAAGGGGCTAGAAATATTGTTATTATTTCACTTGCTTCAAATAAATGAATAAATTCTGATTTTTTCATATTATAAATAATTAAGGTAGTTTTTTCTAAAATGATAAATGGTCTTACATGAATATTTAAACATATTAAAATTAAAAGTATAATAATAAAAATTTTTATTATATGTATTTTCTATTCTTTAATATCCATTATTTTAAATTAATTAAAATTTATAATAATTTATAATAATTTTTCGTGTTTAATTTATAATAATTTTTTAAATATTTATTTATTATAAATAATATCATTTATAATTTAAATAAATAAAAAAATTATTTATTTATTTGCTTTTTTATGTGATATTAGATAAATAATAGTACATAAAATAATAGCACATAAAATAACGCCTGCTATGAATAAATAAATAATTGTTTTTTTTTTTATTAGTATTATTGTTTTTATTATTAGGAAGTAAGTCTAAAACAAAAACATTATTTCATAGAAGATGTTCAATTGTATCTAATAATACTTCTAAAATATCTTCATCATTTATCTATAAATTATTTGTTTCTATTATTAATTGTTGAAATAGAGGAATATCAGAAGTTTTAATAATATATTTTATATTTTTTGGATTTTTTTCTTTTGCATTTCAAATCTTAAGATCTCCTTCCTATAATAATTTTAATATAATTAATATAATAATACCGCCGTTAGTTCCTTCTAATTTTTGTATATCTTCATTTAAATTTTTATATTTATGTTTAAATTATCTTTAAAACTATTTTTATTTTTAAATAAATTTACATATTTTTTAAATAAATCTTTATTATTAATTATTTCTTTATATTTTTTTCTCTTTTTTTCTATATCTTTGTAATTATTTTCTTTAAATTTTAAACTTTTATTATATAATTCATTATCATTTATACTTTTTATTAATGGAATAAATTTATCGAAAATATCATTCTAATCTATTTCTCCTATTTTTGTATTTATTTTAGAATTTCTTAAATAATATTTTATCATATTATAATATTTTATATCTATTGTTAAATATTGGGTATTTGTTATATCGGAAATATCTTTATAATAATTATCGCTAAAATCTAAAAACTCATAATAAAATAATTGGAAAAATAAACTTATAAATGATTCTATATCATTACAATAAATATCTAACATTTTTTTATCTACAACTTTTCAATCTATTTTTTTATAATCAAATATTATATCATCATCAGGTTCGGTAGAAAAAATATTATTATTAAATTTATCTTTTGTATTAGAAAAATATAAATAATAAAATATTTTAGATATACTTTGATAAAAATATTTTTTTATTTCGGGATCAAAATTTTTAAAGATTTCTATCTAATCTGTTTTAATATTAAAAAATAAAACTAAACTATTTATATATTCGGGAGAAGTTTGATCAAATGGAAATTTAATATTTTCATTAATTTCAAATTGTATAATTAATTTTTCTAAAATAACAAGTAATTTTACATAATAATTATTAGTTAATATAAATGATTTTTTTCATTCATTTTTAGTTGTAGATTTTAATAATAAAGATAAACTATCAATAATTATTTTTACATTTTTTCTATTATCTGTATTTAAAATATTATTTAAAATTATAGTAAATATTAATAAAAAATAAATATATATATATTTCATTTATTTTATATATTTATTTATTATATAAAAATATTTATATTTATGTAAAATTAATTATTTTTTATTATATAAAAAAATTAATAGTATTATTAGATATATCGCAATTTATATTAATTTTATAAATATTAAATAAAATTAATAATTTAATATATTTTTAATAATTTTAGTTCTTATTTATTATTTATATATATTTTAAAAAATCTTGAAAATTAATTATTTTATTGTATAATTTAATTATAACTTTTATCTTTTTTATTTGATTCTAACTATGAATTTTTGGAATTATATAAGTTTTTTTCTTCTAAGTCAGATTTATTTAATGATTCTACTAGTTTGTCTATTTCTTCTGCTGAAATTTCATCTGAACTTTTATCTAATGGTGTAAATAAATCTATGCTAGCAATAATATTATATCCATCATCATCATCTGATTTGGATGTATTATTAAATGATCCTGTTAAATCTTCGGCTTCTTCTATTAAAATTTTTTCCTAATTTTTATTTGATTTTGAATCTAAATCTAAACTTTTGGGAGTATCTAATTTTTCTTCTTCTAATGTAGATTTATTAAATAATTCTGTTAAATTTTCTGCTTCTTCTATTAAAACTTCTCTATTTATTATGGATTCTATTAATTCTTTCTCTTCTTTTTTTAATAATTTATCTGCTGATTTTATTAATATTACTATGTTAATGATAATAATTAAATATATTAAATTAATTTTTTTATTATAATACATATTATTTTTATTTTAAAATATAAAAACAAGTAATAAATTTTATAATTTTAAAATATTTTTTCTAGTATTTCATTTATATAAGTAACTGAATAATTATTATAAGAATAGATTTTTATTAGATTTCCTATTGAGTTAAGTAAAAATTTTGTAGTAATTACCATAAGATTAAGTAAATTCGACTTATATATATCTAACGAATTAAATAAAAAATCATCAATATATCAATATCTATTAATATAATCTTCAACTGTTTGAATAATAAGAATTTTTATTTTAATAAAAAAATTAGATATATAATGTAATATATTATAACTTTTTTGAATATTTTCTAATATACTTTTTTTATATTTTGTATTTTCCAATGTATTAACTAAAAATATTTTTACAAACTATGTATTATTTATTGTTAAATTAATAAATTCATTTTCAAGTATATCTATTAATAAATTAAAACTTTTATTTATAATATTATCTATTTCTCTAAAATTATAATATTCCTAGAAGAATTTTCTTAATGTATTAGTTGCTATTTTTATCATTTTTACAATTTCTTTACTAAATTCACTTATAGATAATCATATTGAATTTATAGTCTATTTTATTTGTTCATCAAAATTTTCTTCCATTATTTTGTCAATTGAATTAACTATTAAAATAAATAAAAGAATATATAATTTATTTTTCATATCTATTAAAAATGAATATTTATATTAATGGATATTTATATGTATTATTTATTTATATTTTATTATATCGAATATTATTTATAATTTTAATATTTATATTATTATAAAAATAAATTTATATTAATTTTTATAAATATTATTTTTTTAATTATTGTATAAAAATATATTTATATTATTATAAAAATAATTTTCATAAAAATCATAATTTTATGTTTAAGTTTATGTTTTTTCAACACTGTATATAAATGAAAGGTTATGTCAGTGTATATGTGGGATGATCTATGACTCTTAAATGTTTTAATATTCTTTTGTTTTAATATAAATTAGTGTATCACAACTATTTTAACTTGATTTGGAGTGTATTTTTATTGTTGAAAAGTATATTTTAAATAATATTAAAAATCATTTAAATAAGATAAAATAAAATAATAATATTGTTAATAATAGTATACAATAATATAATTTTCAACTATTTTTAAATATAACCATATTTTGTTTTCAATACTCAAAATATTCTATATAAGATAGTATTAATTTTATTGTTAAAATACTTAGTAATATTTTTAAAAAATATGTAAAATTTATCATTTATTATTTCTGAATATATTTAAAGCATTATTGTTGATACTAGCTTTATACTAATCTAATTTTTACTTTTTTTTAAATTTATTTAAATATATATAATTAATATTCTTTTTTAAGAAATATTTAGTTTGATTTAATTATTTTTATTTAATTAAAAATATATGTAAAATTAAAAAACTACAAATTTAATTATTATATTTTAAGAAATCAATTAATATTTTATTTATAAATTTTATATTTAAAATCAATCTCTTTTATGAATTCATTGTAGTTAAAATAAGTATAATTATTATTATTTTAGAAATCTTTAATATATTTATTAATATATTTAGTATTATTATAAAAAACTTTAGTTGTTTATTTTAGATATAGTATTTATTAATAATTAAGATAATTTATAAAATAATTTAACTGAATAGTTTAAAATAAGAATTATTTAATTTTCATTTGTCTTAAATAAAATATTTATTTGAGTATAATAATAATGGATTTATTAGAATACATATTATTTTATAAATTTTTAAAGTTATTTATAATTTATGATTTTTATTATTAAAATAATAATGCATTTAATATTAAATAAATAAAATAAATTCTATTTATAAAGATATATTGATTTAATACCATATATTTATTATATAAAGTTATATAAATATAAATAGACTATAATTATAATTTTTATTTTAAATAATTAAATGTATTTTATATATATTTTTGAAATATTATTTTATTTTTGATAATTTAATTATTTTTATCAGAATAGAATTATATGAATTTTAAAATATTGGTTATTATAATTATTATTATAAAAATATATAATGAAAATGATATAGATAATATTTTACAAACTATTAAAATAGAATTGTTAGAATTAAAAGAATATATAGATACTATTAAAATTTTAAATACTTAGTTATATGTTTATGAATCACAAACAAGTAATAAAAGTTGAATTGATACTTATAGTAAACTTTATAAACCTATTAAAAAGATAAAATATATAATATCTTATATTTATTTTTTATTATATTCGTTATTAGTTCATAAAAATATGGAAATATTATTATTAGATGATGAAAAAACAATTATTAGTAATTTTATATCTGAATTAAAAAAAGATATAAATAAATTAAATAACATATGAACAACAGATTATTTATTATTAAAAAACATAATGGAATATATGAAAATAAATTTAAATTTAAAAGAAATAAACAAATATGATATAATATTTTATAATAATATAAATATAGAAATTGATTTAGGAGAAATTAAAAATATAAATATAAATGATACTATATTAATACGATCAATATTTATTAATGATATTATTTAGTCAAAAACTTATATTAAATTATTAAATGATAAAAAATTATTAAAAATTAGTATATATTATGATATTAAAAATATAAAAAATAAAATTATTAATCTTATAAAAAAAGAAAATATATTAGATGAAAATTTTTATAATAAAATTAAAAATATAATGAATAAATCCGATTATTATGCTTTAAATATAACAGATATACCTGAAATTATAAACGAAATTATAAACGAAAAAATAAAAAATATTATTAGTTAGAAATGAAAAGTAAAAATATTATTATCTAATTGAAAAAATTCAGATGAAAAAAAATCAATAGATCATATATTATATTTATTAGAAAATATATATAATAAGAAATAGTGTTATATTACAAAAAATATAATTTTTAATATAAATGAAAATATTAATAATAAAAACATTATTGATTATAATTATTTATATAAAAATATAAAAAATATATTAATAGAAAAAAATTTTAATAATAAATTTACTAAAGTTATAACTTTTATAAATAATATAAAGAAAGATTATAATGATAATAATTATATTAAGATTGAAAAATATAATAATATTCAAATAAATATTATAGATTTAAGCTATTATATAGAGGATTATACAAATTCTATATTTTATATAGAATTAAATGAATTTTATAAAAAGAAAATAAATAAATATATAGAATTGATATATAAAATTCAAGAAAATATATGAAACATTTCATCTCCTTTAGATTCATTTTTTTATAATAATATATTAAATAATGAAAAAACTAAATCATTACCTAAATTAATATAATTTTTATTATTAAATAAACAATAAAGATATATGAAAATTAGAATATATATTTTTTTTAAAGAATGAAATCTAAAATTAAATTATTTAATGTTTCTAATGGCCGCCTTATGCACCTTTACTCCGCCAGACGATATCTAATGTTCCACGGATTGCTCTGTGGACAACCTACCTGCCTATGTTGGCAGGTATGACCTCTTAGATCAGATGATTGAAGTTTTTTGTAACAGCGCCAAAGGCACCTATAGCTACTGGAACAACAATAGTCTTCACGTCTCAGAGTAGACCCAGCTCAGTTGCCAATGGAAGGTATCTCTCTTTTTTAGCTCTTTTCTTTAAGGCAACGTACCTATCACTACATACCGTAATCTCAATGATTCAGCATGTTTTCTTACTCTTATCCAGGACTACAATATCAGGAACATTATGTGATATAAACTATTCATCTAATAATCTCTTATCAGTCTAAATAGGTGTATCTCATAATATTTTCACATTACCATTCACTGACTCTAGGACAGGTTCCGGATAATGATCAAATTCAGTACGAGCAGTTGCAAGATGATATTTCTTTGCTAGATTAAAATGAATTAATCTAGCAACATCATTATGCCTCTTCTTATACTGATTTCCTGTACGAGCGGTGCATCTGACAGCAATCGCCTCTATGGTTTGAGGATGATTACTACAATTACACCTTTTCTAGTATAGTCGTCTACCTAATGTATCCTAAGCAAGGGTTATTAAAGCCTCTTCCCTAGGACCATTTTTTCGGTTGATGTAAGTATCCTATAGACGTCTTAAAATCATTAGCAGCCGATAAGGCTACCTCCCTTAAGTACTCTATTTTCTACATTACACCTTGACTATACTACTATAAAGGTTGAGGTTGATACCATTGAGATATTTCATAAGTTTTCTTAGGGATAGCCTATAACATACTCAAGAGAAATTCCTTTCGGTTTCTCCATCCTAGTATGTCTCTATCTCCTAATTAATCTCATGAACTAGTCTCTAACTAGAACCATTTCATCTCTATTGAATAGAGACTAAACCACGACCACCAAATCTTCTCTTTAAATACAACCGCTCTATTGAAGCAGTTTGGTAATGGAACTTACATTCCATTAATATCTTCCTAGTCTAAACATCTATCTTCTTAAGATCCGACTCATTCCAATTAACTATACCGAATGAATACTAGAAAAGGCTTCCAGCTAAGGTATTTATGGCTTTAACCATATTCCTACCATTAAGTTTAGTTAATGTAAGCTTCCTCACTCTTTTAAAATATTCATCGGTTAGTTGAATTTTAATGGCCTTATCCTATATAGTAGGGCTTTCCTACATGCCTAGATATTTATACTAGGAGGATATTGGTAGATCCTTTAGGGCCTACCACCGTGTATTTAAAGATGGATTTTCTTTAAGAGTAGTCTAGTAGCTACATTTGTCCTTGTTAATAACAAGTCCAATAGTTGCAGCTTCTTCTATAAATACAGATGATAGATTATTTAACTATTCTGCGCTGTCTGACATGATTTTCATGTCATCCATGAAGAGAAAATGATTCTATCATTTTCACCCTTCAGGTGCTGTGCTGCTAGATTCATTTTTCTACTCACTGCATTCATGCCAGTGACAAATAACAGTGGAGATAATGAATCACCTTGCAACACTCCACAGCCTAGTTTAATCTAATTTATATTTTTAATATTTCAGATAATTCTATATTCTATATATTATGAATTAAAATTAATATTTATAAAATTTTAATTAATTATGAAATTATAATAGATATAATAATATTAAATATAAATTTTAAAATTTAATTAATTAAAAAATCTAATATGATTAATAAATTATTTATTTTTACATTATCTTATTCTATTAATATGAAAGAAAAATTAAAATTATATTTTTAAAAACTTCATGTTATATATTTGATTTTATAAATTTTTTATTGTTGTTTAAGAAACTTATATTATATAGATATATAATTAACTAAACAATAGATAGATATATAATAAATTAATATATAGATATATTATCAATTTCTACAAATTCCATCTTCATTTTTTTATTCATCTTTTTTTAATTTATTCTAAAATATTTACACTATTGAATAAATTTTTATTGTTAAGATATCAAATATATATAACAATGCTTATCTATATTAATTGATATATTCTATAATACTAATATATCTTAAATATAACTTTATAATTGAAAATACAAATATTATTGTTAATTAATAGAATAATAAATATAGATATAAATTTATTGTTACTACATATCTATAATTATTTTATATTAGATTTTATACTATTTATACTATATAATCTAAAAATAGTTGAAAAGTAGAAATTTAAATTTAAGAAAAAATATATTTTAATTATTATTTTAGTATAGATAAAGATTAAAGAAGTATTTTATTTAAAAATATAAGAATAAAAATTTGCTTAATAATAAAAGAAATTAATATCAATTAAATAAACATTTTTATAATTTAGAAGTATTAATAAATAAACTGTTATATAATTAATTAATTAAAAAGAATTTGAATATATATTTATATAAATATTAAAGCAATAGATTTATCATTAGTATATAAGATTAAAAAATTATACTAATAATTAATTATATTTTAAAATATATTTTATATATTTCAAGAAATTATTAATAAATTCTATATAGATATTGAATATAAATATATTAAATTTTGTTTCATAATATTTTTAAAATTTTTCATATGATATAATTATATAAAAAATCAATATCAATAATTAATTTTTATTTTTCAATTATTATTATAGTATTATATGTTAATTTCTATATGTTATTATAATAGTCTTTTTAATATTAGATTTTTATAGGTATAACGTTTGAATTCTATGTATTATATCATCAATATTAGATATAGACATAATGGATAAATATGAAGAATATTCTTTTTTAATTTCTTCAGATATTTCATAATATGAATCATGTCATAATTCTTTTTCAGAAAATTTTTCATAAATTTCTTTCATAAATTTCTTCTCTATTATTTTAATTTTATTAAATAAAGTTTTATAAATCTTATACTATTGTTCTAAATAATTTATTATTTCATCCTATATATTATTTTCATCTTTTTATTATAATTATATCTAAATTATCAAAATCAGATATTTGTATTGATTTTCAATTATCTTTATCTATTTTTAATAATTCTATAACAATATAAATTTTTTTCAATATGTCTTAATAAAATAAACAAAAAATAAACAACTATATGAAAATTTAAATATTCCAAGTATTTTTTCATAATCAATCATATGAATTAATATTTTTATTAATTTGATAATAATCCATTAATATATAATTTTTAGTAATAATATAATCTATTATCTATTTATTTATTGTTTTATTTTTTCTTGTTTTTAATAAAATATTATTATTAATATTATCTAATTCTAAGTATAATATATTTAATTCTAACGAAAAATATTTTTAATTCTATCTAATTTTTTTTATAATTATTTCTAATAGACTCTTTATATTTTTCATTAATTAAATAATCTTTTTTCATTTCATTAAGCTAATTTATTATATTTTTATAAAAAAAACAAAAAATATTTTTCCATTCAATTATATCTTCATTCTATCATATCTTTATCTATTTCTATTTTTCATATTTCTATATATAATTTAAATATTTTAGATGTAAATTTTTACATATTTCAATTTATTTTTTTTTTAATTCTTGATTTTTATTTTTGATATATATTTTCAATAGTTTTTATTGTTTCTATTATATTTTCTATAAAACTATTATTTTATCTAAAAAAAAAGGTTTAATAAAATAAATTTAATAAATTCTTCATATTCATTATTATTAAAATAAGACATAAAATATTCATTTATTAAAATATATTTATTTTTATATAGATTTATTTCATTATAATTAAATTCTTCATAAATTTTAATTGATTTTTTTCTATGTTTAAAAAACTATGATTAAAGTAATTATGAAAATTAAAATAATAATAAAAAATTATTATTGTTGTTAATATTTTGAATTTTGAATTTTTTTTTTGTTATTTCATTTCATATTAATTATGTATGATATAATTATCTTCTATCATTTTTATTTTTAAATTTATGTTTTTCTTAAAATATATTTTTTGCTTAAACGTAAATTTTAAATATTTATTTATTATTTTTTATATTTATTAAGTTCTTTAAATTTTTTTTCAATATTAGATTTTTTTATATATAGTTGTTGAATTATATATATTAATTTTTCAAAATTATATAGTGATATTAATATAATATATAAAGAATATTCTTATTTAATTTCTTCAGGTATTTCATAATATAAATCATATCATAATTTTTTTTCAGAAAATTTTTCATAAATTTGTTCCATAAATTTCTTTTCTATTATTTTCATTTTATTAAATAAATCTTTATAGATATTATACTATTGTTCTAAATAATTTATTATTTCATCCTATATATTATTTTCATCTTTATATTTATATTTATATCTAAATTATCAAAATCAGATATTTGTATTGATTTTCAGTTATCTCTATCTATTTTTAATAATTCTATGATAATATGAGTTTTTTCAATATGCATTAAATAAAATGCGTAAAATTCACAGCTATACTAAAATTTTAATAATTCATAATTTTTTCATAATCAATCATATGAATCAATATTATCAAGTTGATAATAATCTATAAATACATAGGTTCTACTAAGAATATAATCTATTATATTTCTATCTATTGTTTTATTTTTTCTTGTTTTTAATAAAATATTATTATTAATGTTATCTAATTCTGAATATAATATATTTAATTCTGATATAAAAATATTTTTAATACTTTTAAATTTTTCTTTATAATCATTTTTAAGAAATTCTTTATATTTTTTATCTATTAAATATTTTTTCATTTCATTAAGTTAATTTATTATATTTTTATGAAAAACAAAAAAATATTTTTCCATTCAAGTATATCTTCATTCTATCATATCTTTATCTATTTCTATTTTTTCATATTTCTATATATAATCTAAATATTTTAGATGTAAATTTTTACATATTTCTATTTCTTTTTTTAATTCTTGATTTTTATTTTTATATATATTTTGAATAGTTTTTATTGTTTTTATAAATATTTTCTTATCATTAGGAAATAAAAAGTTATCTATTAAAATATTAATCATTTCATTGAATTCATTATTATCAAAATAAGACATAAAATATTCATTTATTAAAATATATTTATTTTTTAATAGATCTATTTTATTATAATTAAATTCTTCATAGATTTTAACTGGTTTTTTTCTATGTTTAAAAACTATGATTAAAATAATACTAAAAATAATAATAATTATTATTATTGTTAATATTTTGAATTTTGAATTTTTTTTCTTTATCTTCATATTAATTATATATGATATTTATATAAATATCATATAATTATTTTTTATTATATTCTTTTTTAAATTTATATTTTTTTCTTAAAAATATATTTTTGCGTAAAATTAAATTTTAAGTATTATATATTTTTAAAAATTTTAAAATTTTAATTAATTTATTTTATATGTTATTATAAAATCTTTTTCAATATTAGATTTTTTTATATATAATTCACAAATTGTATTTATTATCTTATCAATATCAAATAATATTTTTGATATATTATTAATATATTCTGATTTAATTTCTTCAGGTATTTCATAATATGAATCATATCATAATTTTTTTTCAGGAAATTTCTCATAAATTTGTTCCATAAATTTCTTTTCTATTATTTTCATTTTATTAAATAAATCTTTATAGATATTATAATATTGTTCTAAATAATTTATTATTTCATCCTATGTATTATTTTCATCTTTTATATTTATATCTAAATTATCAAAATCAGATATTTGTATTAATTTTCAGTTATCTTTATCTATTTTTAATAATTCTATAACAATATAAATTTTTTCAATATGTCTTGATAAAAAAGCAAAAAATAAACAACTATATGAAAATTTAAATATTTCAGTATTTTTTCATAATCAATCACTAATATATAACCTTAAATGTGTAATAATCCTATAATAATCCATAAATACATATTTTCTAGTAATAATACAATCTATTATCTATCTATCTATTATTTTATTTTTTATTGTTTTTAATAAAATATTATCATTAATATTATCTAATTCTAAATATAATATATTTAATTCTGATATGAAAACAGTTTGAATTTCATTTAATTTTTCTATACAATACTTTCTAATAGACTCGTTATATTTTTCATTAATTAAATAATCTTTTTTTATTTTATTAAGCTAATTTATTATATTTTCATGAAAAACAAAAAAATATTTTTCTAATAAATTATATCTTCATTCTATCATATCTTTATCTATTTCTATTTTTTCATATTTCTATATATAATTTAAATATTTTAGATGTAAATTTTTACATATTTCTATTTCTTTTATTAATTCTTGATTTTTATTTTGATATATATCTTCAATAGTTTTTATTGTTTCTATTATTGTTTCTATAAAAAATTCTTTTTTAATAGGAGATAAAGGTTCAGTTGATAAAATTTTAATCAATTTTTTATATTCATTATTATTAAAATAAGACATAAAATATTCATTTATTAAATTATATTTATTTTTTAATGAATCTATTTCATTATAATTAAATTCTTCATAAATTTTAACTGATTTTTTCTATATTTGAAAAAATATAATTAAAGCAATAGTAGAAATTAAAATAATAATAAAAATTATTATTGTTGTTAATATTTTGAATTTTGAATTTCTTTTTTTGTTATTTCATTTCATATTAATTATGTATGATATTTATATAAATATAAAGTTTATATAATTTTTAATATTAAAATAATAGAATATAGACTTTGTAAAAATAAGATAACAATAAAAAAATAAAAAAATAATTAGATAATAGAGCGAATAATAAATAAAAAATAAAGATAGAAAATATAATAATTCAATATATTATATTATATTATATTATATTTTTATATATAATTACACTTAATAAAAAATTATAATACTGTATAATTTTAATATATATAATATTAATTATAAAAATCTAATAAATACTATTCAAAATTATAATTATTATGTGAAAAATATTTTTTCTAATAAAAAACTATAAAAATATATAACAACTAATATTAAAATAAATATAAATAGTTTTAATTTATCTAAATTTATAATTAGAAGAATTATAAAAGAAGAGTTATTTATAAATAGATAAACTAAAGATATTTTAAATAAAATATAATTATAATAATATATTAAAATTTATAGGAAAAAATAAAAGAAAAATATCAAATGAATAAATTTTTAAGTATTACTAATACTAATGTTCATCTAATATAGAGATGATCTAAAAATATTAAAAGAGATTATATTATAATATTGATAAAGATATTTTAATTTTTGAATGTTCATTACATAAATAAGAATTATTAGCAAAAATTAAATCTAAAAATATAATAAAAATTTAGTTAAATATATCAAAGTTAATATAAATATTAAATAAGATTATTAAATTAATTTATTTTATTATACTCTTTTTTTAATAATTTTAATTAAGAAATATTTTATATTTATATGAAACTAAATTTAGCTCAGTTGAATATATATATATATATATATATATAATATGATATATTATATGATATATATATATTATTAATGATAAATTTTTTAAGAATATTTAAAATTTATATAAAATAAAAAATTAGTCAACTTTTTAAAGATTTTTTTTTACAATCCCTTTAAAATATAATAATAATTATTAATAAAACATAAATTTAAAAAAATTAATTAAATATTAAATCAATTAAAATATAATTAACATCTAATATAATCATATTTTATAAAAATTAATATTTAATTATCAATCTCTAATAGAAATAAATACTTTCTATACTATTATTTACTATATAATTTTTCATAATAAAAATTATACTCTAAATCAATCCAATATAGATGACTATATCAATAATATACATTAGTTCAATAAGATAATAAATATATTTTTATATATAAGAAGTAACAAGCTCTACATAGATAACACTTATATAACATCGATTTATATAAGTGTCAAAAAACATAAATTTAAAAATTATATCAACTTTTTATTCTACATAATATATATATTTAAGTTATGTGTATAAAAAAATAACTAAATGAAAGTTTTAAAAATTTATAAAATTATTTAATTTAATTTATTATTAAAATATATTTTTTATTTTATATAAATATTTATCTTATAATAAAAAATATTAATTTTATAATATAACTCATTATTGGTTTTATTTCTTTTATCTATTAATTATTTAGTTTTTAATTAATATTATTTTTTTTTTTTTTTAATTCAAATCTATTAATTTTTTTTTTTATTTAATTTTTTTTTTTTTTTATTTATTAAGATTATTAGATATATATATATATATATATATATATTAAAAATTTAGAATATATAAGTAAAGTCTATAGATGTTAATATTAAATTTATGTTTTTTGACACTTATATAAATCGATGTTATATAAGTGTTATCTATGTAGAGCTTGTTACTTCTTATATATAAAAATATATTTATTATCTTATTGAACTAATATATATTATTGATATAGTCATCTATATTGGATTGATTTAGAGTATAATTTTTATTATGAAAAATTATATACTAAATAAATGATATTATCAAACTTATAATACTATGAAAATATTAATATTTTATTATAATTTATAAATTTTATTATAATATATTAAAAATATAATTATAAATATAAAAATAATATAATTAATATATTATTTTTCTATTAATTCTAATATTTTATTATAATAATATATTTAAATAATATGATATTTTTTTATTAACTAACTGTTAATATATAATCTATTATATGATTAAGTTCATTGATATTTTGACTATCCATATCTTTAAATTTTAAAAATAGTATATTTTTTAAATCCTATAAATTAACTACTATATATCTAATTTCAATTATTCTATAAAAATAAATTTATTTTTTTATATAAATTTTATTGATATATTTTATCTAATCAATATATATATATATATATATATATATATATATATATATATATATATATATTTCCTTTTAATAGACTTTAAAAAAACATTTTTCTTCTATATAATATTACTCTATTATTAAATAAAAATACTATTTTATTCTATGAAGATTATCTATTGAATTTAAATTTTTTATTTTACTATAAAAATTTATATTCTTCTTTACACATTTCATCTAGTTGTTCAAAAAAGTCATATATTTTTTGTTTCTTTTATATAATAAGTTAATTTTTCATTCATAACTTCTTTTATAACCCTAACTATATATTCATACTCATAGTCTTTGAATTCAGAAATAATTAAAATAAATCATATAAGTATTTTTGATTTTAAATATAATAAAAAAATATCTCTATCTTTTACTAAATATTTTCTTATTTATTTTATATATAAAATATTAAATAAGATTCATCTCTTATCTAATAAAAATGAAATATAATCCTTTAAAATATATATAATAGTTAAAATTTTTATATTATCATACATATTATCTTTTTCAGAATAATTTATTAATTTTTTACAAATATAATTTATATGTTTATTTATTATTTCCGTATTACTTTATATATCATATGTTTTTTATTATCATTATAAACACTTCTTCTATATATATTATAGTTCATTTAAATCCTTTTTTTCTATATTCTTAAATATTTTTAATATTTCTTTATTCATATTATTTAAAAACTTAATAATAACATCGCTATTGTGAGTATCAAGATTTTAATTCCTTTTTATTTTTATTTAACTAATTATTATCTTTATCTATTGAATAAGTCTAATATATAATATAATAATATACAATAAAAAAGATTAATCTTAATATTTGTTTTATATTCCTAAATACATTATTTGTATTAATATTAATATTAATTATTTAATTACGTTTTAACTCTTATACATATTTATTCTACTAGATAATATCTAATAATTCATAGATTGATTTATATACCATTTACTTATCTATATTAACAGATATTATATCTGAAATCAGATAATTAAATTTCTTTATAATAATATTCATATCCTATAGTAGATTCCATCTTAGTTACTAATAGAAGGTATCCATCTTTTTTAACATAAGTAGCCTATAGACGTCTTAAAATTATTAGCAGCCGATAAGGCTACATCCCTTAAGTACTCTATTTTCTACATTACACCTTGACTATACTACTATAAAGGTTGAGGTTGATATCATTGAGATATTCCTTTTAGATTTATCCATCCTAGTATGTCTCTATTTCCTAATTAATCTTATGAACTAATCTCTAACTAGAACCATTTCATCTCTCTATTGAATAAAAATTAAATTATAATCAAATAATAGTAGAGATAATGAATAGATTATCTTATAACAATTCTATATTAATCTATTTTACTAGAATAGAACTTTTAAGTTACCTTAATATATTTTAGATATATTTTAGTACGGTAAAATAAATTCTCTTTAGTCTTGAAAAGATAGTTTTGAGTATAGAATTCTGTAGAAGAATTTTTTATACTCTATTTTCATTTTCAATTGTGATTGGATCTTCTACTTTGCAAACTTAATTTCTCTCTAAATCACATTAAGATCACTGGATTCTTCTTCATTGGAGATCAATATTCTCCAATAATTCATTCTACGTGATTTTAACTCTATTGAGTATTTTTTATAAGGAGTTGAGATAATGAATCAATTCATTGAAAAAGGATCTCTTGATAGGTTTGGAATACGTACCATTAATCTTTATTATATTCCTTCTTATAAAAACATAACACAATTATAGAATATAACTCTCCCAACATATCAAGAAGCTATAAAATCATAGAATTTACTTTCTCCATTATATAATGAAATTTTTAATATTCCTCAAAATGATGAATAAAATACCGAATATATTACATTAATCTAATCTTAATTAATTTTTAATTCATATTACATAAATTTATTTTTTAATAAAAAAAACTAAAAATAATTCTTTATATATATCCTTTTTAACTATTCTTTATTTTTTTAAAAAAACTAAATTTATTGTAATTAAAATAATTATTATTAATTATTATATTATATTAAATATTAATATCATTATTTGATTAAAATGAAAGAAAATAATAAGTTTCTTACTGGATTTTTCTCTTTCTTCTTCTTTTGACTTTTTATATTTTTTATAATATTTTGTTCTTTTAAGACATATTAGATTATAAAAAATATATATTTAAGACATTATTATTCAAGACATTTTACAGATATAGATTTAGAATTCAATCAAGAAGAAAATCATTTTGATACAGTTGTATATCTTCCTGGATATTATTCCAGGGAAAATCAAATAGAAAATTTACCTCCTCCATATGAAGAAGAATCTTCCGTAATTATAGCATTAGAACAATTAAATCCATCTTCTCCACCACCACCTTATAGAAGAGAATCTAACACTGTTACAACAGAACAATCTTCTTCACTACCATCACTGTATGAAGAAGAATAAAATTAATTAATTAATTTTTATATTAATTTCCTCCCTTTGTTCTTCTTTTAATTTTTTTCATCCATTCTTTGTTTCTTTATACTATTTACTTGACCAAATTAATTCATCTATATTTTTTGCTAAACTTTCAGATATATTATGATCCATATATCTATTACAATCTCTTTCTCATAATCAAATAAATCTATATAGTCTTTCAAATGCTCATCATTTATGATAATATTTAATCTATGTATATAATGATATAGCATATTTCTTAATTAAATATGTTTTTATTGTAAATATTAATCAATAAATGAAAATGAAAATAACTGTTATTATTATAATATTCATTTTTAAAAATTAATTACTTATTTTAATATATTGCATTTATAAAAGTTTATTCCGATAAATGATATCTAATGATCTATGGATTGTTATATAAATTATCTATTTACCTATATATTAACAGGTATGACTTCTAAAATTAGATGATTGAATTTCTTTATAACGACACTTATAGCTACACAAATAACAACTATCTTTATATCCCAGAATAAACTTGAATCAGTTACTAATAGAAAATACTTCTTTTTTAATATAAGTAGCTTATAGATTTATTCGAATTATTAGCATCTGATAAGGCTATCTTCCTTAAATACTCTATTTTTTATAATTAATCTTATAAACTAGTCTCTAGTTAGAACCATTTCATCTCTATTAAATAAAGACTAAACTAATATATAGTAATTAACAATAGAGATAATAAATTAATCATATTGTAACAACAACTTTATATTCTAACTAAATCTATTTTATTATAATAGAACTTTTAATATGAAATAAATTCTTTTTAGTCTTTGAAAAGATATTTTTATACTACACACCAACAACCTAAATAGATGACCTGGACTTAGTACCATTTACAATATCCTTGTAAATGATACCACCGATGTAAGTTAGATAATTAATAACTTCTATAGAGAAGTTATCCTTATCTAAAGCCTTAATCTCATCAGAGGCTAATAGAGAGGTCATGGCATCATTTATCTTTGAAATGATGTCATACCTTCCACTGAGCTTGTCGAGCCTTAATAGATTTTCACGAGCTTCGATGTCAGACATCTAATCTCATGAGTTCTCTATCTTAGCAAGGAGTCTAAGACGTACGTCGGAGTTGGATGTTGATATTCGGACATCAACACCCACATGTGATTTTTGATTAGTACCACATGGCCGGATGTGTTCTGGCTGATTGGGGATAGACTAATCACTATCCCTATCAGTTTTTCTCCTCTTATTGGAGGAGGTTCGAACTGCGCCTTTCCTGTTATCATATGAGGATGACTTCTAATATATTTTTAAATATGATTTTATAACTTTGATGGGATTATTTAATGTAGTATTAAAAATGGAGTTTAAATAAGTCATATAATATAAGTAAAGAAGAAATTATAAAATATCTTCCTGAAATTCCCGTTATTATAGATTATACTTAGAGATATGAAGATATTTTGTTTATATTTATAATAATGGAAAAAACTATAAAATATATAATACTAATAGGAGTATTATTATTATAATAGAAAATTACTATTATTTAAAAAAATCATTCGTATAATAAATGTAATTGATTAAGAGAAATTTTATATAAAAATAATGTAATACCTTATATTAATGTGAAAACTTAGTAAATTTTTACAAAAATATTAATAATAATAATAATTTTAATTGTTTTTAAAAAATCTTTCTTAAATTTAAAATTAAAACTTATTTTTATAATAATTAATTATTTTTCTTTTTCTCCATTTATATATAATAATTATAATAATTAATATTATAATTATAACCATAGAAATAATTATAAACTTAATTAACTTTTTATATTTTTTTATATTTTTTCATTCCTATAATAAATTATCTATTAATAATAAACTTCTATTATAATAATGTATTTTAATAATTTTATTCTAATTATTGTCATCTAATATGTAATCTATCATGGAATTAATTTCATCTATCTAATTCTTTTTTATATCATTAAATTCTAAAAATATATTTTTTAATTTTAATAATTTTTGTTTAATCTAATCTGCATTATTTGTATAAAATTGTTTTATTTTTTCATATAAATTATAGTGATATATATTATATAAAAAATCTTCTAAAAAATAAAATATATTATTTACCCAATAAAATTTATGATATATAAAATATTCTTTAATTTCACAAAACTACCTATATACATATATACACCATTAAAATCACTACTTTTTAATTTTTTTATTATCTCATCTAAATTTATTTTTAAATTATATTTTTCTTTTAAATATTCTAAAAAAGTAAGATTCTTTTTTTGTTTCATTTATATAATAACAATTTTCATTTAAAATTTTCATTATAATATTATCTCTATTTTCTATTAATTTTTCTTTATCTCATTTTTATTCAGATATATAATGAAGAATTATCTTTATTATTTCATATAACATAATATCTTCATTATTAACTATATTTAACTATTTTTTAAATTCTTTTATAATATTATAAATTTTATTTTTTTGACCATTTATCTATTCTAATTTATTTTTTGAAATAATTTCTTCTAAATTCTTAAATTCATTATGTATTTCTTCTAATTTATTTTCAATATGAATATTTTCTTTTTTTAATAATATATCATTTTTTTCATATAACTTTTTTGAAAATTTAGATTTTATCTCTGAATATTTTCATACATTATATTATATAATATTATTTGATCAATGGTCTTCATTTTTTTCATTTTTTATTGTAATAAAATAATTTTCAATCGGTCTTAAATTTATTGATATTATATATTTAAATAAAATATGTATATTGGTTAAATTTTTGATATTATGATATATACTATTTTCATTAACATAATTCTTTATATCTTTATAAATAAGATCTATACGGTTTTTTATTAACTTTATATTATCAATATACATTTTATATGTAGAATAATTTTTAATTTGTTCATAAAGTTCATTTCATTTTTCATAATTTTCATTATTTAATTGATCTTTTACTATTTTATTCTATTTTATTATTTTATCATTTATTTTATTTAAAACAACAACAACAATATCATTTTTATCCTATTGGATATTGTATCAAGATTTTAATTGTTCTCTCAACTTAATTATCTATTTATCATTCTTATCTGATGTAGAAATCCAGTATATCATTTTATAATAAAAAATATTAGTTTTCACATTTATCGGATATTTTAATGAAAATAAATATTTTTGTTATATAAAAAAATCATAAATTATATAAAAAATTAATTAATATTTAATCTTTCTATTTTAAAAATAATAATCTAAACTATATGAAAAATTGAAAATTAATCTAATTCATTATTTAGGATAAGAAATATATATTATTATTTTATATTATTATCATCTAAAATCTAAAAAAATATTAATTCATGATAGTTTATTCAAAATATAAATTTTTATTATTAATTTTATATATTAATAAAATATTATAAGGTTATATAATTATTATTTCATTTATTATTTTAAATTTAAAATAAGTTTATTATTGAAATAAATATAATAAATAAATCTTTATATTCTAAAATAGTAGTAGATCAATTATCAAATTTTTTTATTAATTAAATTCAACTTCTAAAATATTTTCTATAATTTAAATAACAATATCAATATCTTATTGCTTTATATATAGTTCAAATAGTTTCCTATATTCATTTATTTTATTTTTTAAAATTATTATTGATATAGAATATAATAATGAATTTAAAAATATAATAATGAATTTTTAGTAGAAATATTATTCTGTTTTTTATTTATTATTTCTATATAATTATTTCTATATAATTATTTTTAATTCATTAATAATAATTATATTTCTTAATAAAAAATCTTCTATTAAAGTATTTATTAATTTATATTTTTTAGATTATTAATATATATTTAAAAAATATAAATAATTATCATATTCACTATATAAAAATATATTATAATTATCTATTTTTTTAATTTTAAATATTTTTATATTATAAAATTTTAATTTAATAATATTATCTTTTTTTATAGTTATAAATTATAAATGACTTTATACTATTAATTTTTTTTCATTTTATTATATAAAATACTAATTTATTAAAATAAACTAAAATCATAATTTTCTAGTTTTATAAAATATTCTTATTACATGATCTAATATTTTTGTTAAATTTAAGTTATTTAGATTTATTTTATATATTGAACTTTTAAAATTTTATTATTTTTCATATTAAAAAATAATAATTATATAATAGAAAACTTAATAATATAAATATTTTTTTAAATTATATTTTTTCAATTTTTAAAATTAAATAAAAAATTAATTATTTTAAATTTAAAAATATATATTATAATTTCATAATTCCAATTTAAATTTTTTATGAAAAATATTTTTATTATAACTTTATGATTATATTATCAACTATTATAAAATAAAGAAAATGTAATAATATGAATATATAATAGAATATAATATGTATTTTTTATTTAATATAAAATAATATTTTTTTAAAAAATAATATATTAATTAATTTAGTTTAATATAACTCTAATTTAAATTTTCATCTCTTTGAATACAGTTATATTTTTTTACTTTTTTATATAACGGTCTTATAACAGGTTTCACGGTTTTTTATAATAAGGTTTCATAGTTTTTTCATTAATTTCTTGTATAGAAGATTTTATAAAATTATTATTAGTATTCATTGCAAATTTCTTAATATTTTCAAAATAAAATAATTTTATAACTTTTATAACTTTTTGAATAATAGATATATTAGAATTTTCATAAGATAAATTGAAAATATATATAACTAATTATGATTATTATATTAATTTTAGAAATTTTTCTTACTAACATATTTGATACTTTTATATTTTATCGGTTTGAAAAAAATTCACCGGTTTTTTTTATTAATCCATATAATAATAAAATAAATTATAAAAAATAAATAAAAAGCAGAAATATTATATTATTATTATTATAAGAAGAAATATTAAATTTACTTATTAATTTTAATCTTTTAATAAATATATAAAAATCTAATTAAAAATATTACTATTAATATTATTTATCATAATATTATTTTATACAAAAAATAAAAAAAGAATAACTTTATTTAATTTAAATTATTTTTTTATTATTTTTTAAATCAAGTTTTTGATTTTTTCTAATTAAATTTTTATTTTTAAATATTTTTATAATAACTAAAATATTTTTTATATAAAATAGAGAAACTGTAATTATAGTTTTTGATTTTAAACTCTTTTATAATAAGAAAAGATTTATAATAATTTTTATTTATTATTATATTTTTTCTATATTTAAAAGAAAAAAATAAATTCTATTTATAATTATAATTATTATATATAATACCTTTTTTATATTATTTTTTATAATTATAAAATAATAGAAAAATAAAAATTTAAATTTTTTAAAAAATAAAATTACTCAATATTATTTAATAATGATTTTTTCTTTTCATTTTTATATAATGTATAACATGATCTTAATTCTTCATAATACTATGGATATTTTTCCTAAAATGAAGTAGGATCATCAAAATATCTAACAAAAACAGATAAATAAATTCCTGAAAATGACATTTGTCCCATACCTGTAGCAATTATTAAATTGATTAAAAAAGAAAATATTATATACTATAATGATTCATAAATCTAAATTTTATTGTTCTAATTTTCCTAAATATTAAAATCAAATATTTTTAATTTTATAAATAATATTGTTATAAAACATAAAATAAATAAGGTTAAAGTAAAAAATACGGAATATGTAAGATAAGAAAACGTTCCAGATAATAATGTTAATAATCCTTTAGATACAAAAAACTATTTTGCATGTTTTGCTCCATTTATTATACCACGTTTTAATTTATATGTATAAATAAGTGCGTAACTCAAAAATACTTCTATAACATCTTTTATAAATAATATTAATAATTGAATTATTATAATAAAAATAATAAAAAATACACTTATATTTCTATTTCTATGATTATTATCATCTGCTGCTAGTTCTGCCATTTTAATTAATGATATAAAAAATGCTATAAGAGAAGCTGAACCAGAATGAAAACATATATCATATAATATTTTTAAAATACTTATATTTCCTCCTTTACTATTTATTTGATGTTCTATTGATATAACACCTATAAACCATATATATGATAAAAATTCAAGTATAAAAAATATAATCATTGGAAATATAATTGATGAAATAATTCATCAAATAGATGAAATTTGATTATTTTCATTATTTTTTATTTTTATTAATATATGAATAGGTAAAAATATTAATAAAATATAAAATAAAAATAAACCCGGTAAAATAATATAAAATAATAGAATAATAAATTTTGTTTTTGATATAATATTAAATGTAATTTTCATTATAATTGTTTCAAATTCAAAAACCCCAAAACACATATATAATATACAAAATAATATCTAAAATAATATAATGATACCTATAGCTATATATATTTGTGAAATTTGACCTACTATTATAAATACAATTATTAATAATATTATATTTAAAATTAATCCTATATAAATAATTTTATATCCTACTGTAACAACTAATAAAAATAAAAAATACTATAAAATAATATACATAACTCCAATTAAAAATAATTTTAATAAAAAATCAAATAAATTCTTATTAAATATTAAAAATTTAGTTTCATTATCTATTAATAAAAAATATATACACATGAAAAATATTATTGGAATACTAAGCATTATATAAGTTATGATCAAATATATCATATCTGATTTTTGTTTTTTTAAGTTTTGTATATCTATATTTGTTTTATTTTTTATCATTTTTTAATATTTATAGTTTATATTATTTATAAAAAAATTAATTCGGATTATAAATCACAAATTTATTAAATTTTTTTAAAATTTAATTATAGATTTTAAAAATATATCCATATAAAATACTATTTTTATTTATTTATTTTTTAATAGTACTTATTAATTGATAATATTATGTTTAATTTTTATTATAATTTATTATAATTAGATATTATATAATATTTTTTAAAAATAATAAATAATTAAAATTATTTAGTTATATTACTTTGAGATTATATTCTTTTACTATTTTTTAAAAATAAAACTATAGAATAGTATTATAATTATTTAGAAATTAAATTTTGAAAAATTTTATTTTATTTATATATAGATTTATAGAATAGATTAATATATATATATATATATTATGGAATATTATAATATATTTAAAAATATAATCAAAAAGGAAATAATATAGTATTATAAATTAATTTTATATTTATTTAAAATTCATATATATTATATTTTAATAATTTATCTTTTAACTCTTTTTTATATTTAGATATTTTTGCTATTTTTTTGATTTTTACTATAAATAATAAATATTAATAATTTTATTTAATTTATATTAAATATAATACTATTATCTTTCTATTTTATCAAATATTATTATATAAAAAAAATTTAAATTAAATTAAATTAAATTAAATTTATCTATTTTATATTTTAATTTTAATATATAATAATAAGTTTTTATACTAATTAAAATTTTCTTTTATACTTAATTTTAAATTTGTATTAATATTTTATATAGTTTTTATTTTAACATTGTTATTTAATATATTTTTTTATATTTTAAAATAATTAAAAATATTATTAAATTAGAAATCAACATATATTATAACCTCTATAAATATATCTTCAAAATACAATATTAAACTAACATAATCATAATAAAAATAAATTTTTAGTTGAATTAATATCTTTTAGATCATATAACAACTATTTAATTTTGTTACTTTTTAATATAAGGAAATATATAAATTATAATTTTTCTTATTATATTCTCTATGTTTATATTATATTTATAGTATTCATTGATTTATATATTGTTCTTTATTTTATTACAATTTATTAATAATTTCTTGAAATATATAAAATATATTTTAAAATATAATTAATTATTAGTATAATTTTTTAATCTTATATACTAATGATAAATCTATTATTTTCAATATTTATATAAATATATATTCAAATTCTTTTTTTAATTAATTATATAACAGTTTATTTATTAATACTTCTAAATTATAAAAATGTTTATTTAATTGATATTAATTTCTTTTATTATTAAGCAAATTTTTATTCTTATATTTTTAAATAAAATACTTCTTTAATCTTTATCTATACTAAAATTAATAATAATTAAAATATATTTTTTCTTAAATTTTAAATTTCTACTTTTCAACTATTTTTAGATTATATAGTATAATAGTATAAAATCTAATATAAAATAATTATAGATATGTAGTAACAATAAATTTATATCTATATTTATTATTCTATTAATTAACAATAATATTTGTATTTTCAATTATAAAGTTATATTTAAGATATATTAGTATTATAGAATATATCAATTAATATAGATAAGCATTGTTATATATATTTGATATCTTAACAATAAAAATTTATTCAATAGTGTAAATATTTTAGAATAAATTAAAAAAAAGATGAATAAAAAAATGAAGATGGAATTTGTAAGTATTAATAAAAAATATTTTTATAATTAATCATATTTATAAAAATAATAAATCATATAAAATAAATATCCGAAATTCAATAATTAATTATTGTAAATGTTTATATTTTCATTTTTAATAATTACTATAATATTATCTAATATAATAAAATGTATATCAGATATAGAAACAGAAATATTAATGTTTTATATAGAAAATTATCATAATTTTTATTATATTAATAATATGTACTTAGATTCTATAAAAAATAATGAAATGTTATAGAATAATTGTAAAAAAGTTTTTAATGAAAATAATTCACCTTTAGCATTATTTTTAAAAAATATATATAATGTAATAAATTATTTATTATTACATAAAAAAATTATTATAGAAAATAAAAAAAGAATGGAAAAATGTGAAAAAATAATAACTAAAATGATGTTTATTCTAGATAGTAAAAATAAAATAATAAATAGAATAAAAGTAGAACAAGATAGTTATTATTATAGAATAATTATAAGAAAATTAAAGTCTGAATTAGATTGAATATTTTAGAATATAAATAAGATTGTTGATTTAAAATTTGAAAATGAAATAAAAATATTTAGAAACGAGTTAATTTAGTATTATAGTGAAATAAAAAAAACAGATATTGATACTTTAACAAAAAATATATCTTTTTAAAAGAATATGATTATAAAGAAGTAATAAAATTTAATACATATTTATATACAGGTTGATTTTATAATATATAGGATTATTTAGAAAATATATAGGATATTTAGAAAAAAGGTACTAGTTTAAATACATATGATTTAATAAAGAATTTAGTATATAAAAATTATACTACTATAAAAGAAGCATAGTGTATATCTAAAAAAATGTTTAAATATTATATTTATGGAGGATATCAATATTTACTTATAATATAGTTATTAAGTGAAACTTTAATTTTTTATATGGAAAAAAATTCATTTCAAAAAAATAATTTATTATATGAATTTAAGACCTCTATTGATAAAAATTTGAGAGAAATGACTTCTTCATCTATTAGTATATATAAAACCTATAATAAAATAATAAATTGAGAAAATTTAAATGCTACAATAGATGAATTTAAATTTTATATCAAATAAAATAGATGAAATAATTAAAAAAGTTGTAATTGAATTAGATTTAAAAGATGAAATAGAAAAATATTAATAAATGAATATAATAAATATTCATAGGATGATATAGAATTATTAGATAATGATGAAAATAGTTGTGAAGATAAAAAATTTGATATAGATGAAAATTGTAAATGTGATTGTAATTAGGAATTAAGTTTATCTAATAGTGATATAGATTTAAATAAAAGTAATTGTAAAGATAAAAAGATTTATATAGATGATGATGAATCTAATCTATATAATGAAGTGGATTTAAATGATGAAAAAAATATTACTATAAATGAAATAAACTCAATAAAATTCGATGAGAAGGATAATATAAATTAGGAAAATTTTGATCAAAAAATATTAAAACATAATGATATTGAAAAAAATAAAGAAAAAAAATGAAGAATTTTAAAAATTTTATTAATTACAATTATTTCAATAATACTATTAATATATATAATAGTAGTTATAATATATATTTATTGTAGAATATCAAAAATCAAAAATAATTAGAATAGTAAAAATAATAAAGATAATCAGAATAATGAAGATAAATAAATAAAATATGATAATACTTCCTATTTTTGTTTTTATTATTATAATAAATCCTTTTAATATTATATTAATAATTTTTAAATTTATTATTACCTTATACATATACTTATTCCCCACCAAATAATATCTAATAATCCATAGATTACTCTATATAAAATTTACTTGTCTATATTAACAGATATTATCTCTGAAATTAGATGATTTTAATATTCTATTCATTTCCCATATTAGTATTTATTAAATAATATATTTTATATAGAAATATATACAAAAGATATTTAAAATCTTAGAATTTTAGAGATAATAGTTTATATAAAATAACAAAAAATATAAAGAAAAAATCTGAAGATAATATTATAATTAATAACTTTATATATAAACTAATTGGATTTTATTTATTTATAAAAAATAAAATAAAAAAGATAAAGCATTTGTAAAAGATATAGATATAAATATTTTTGAAGAATTTAATATTAGATATGATAATTATTTTAATTATTTTAAAAATATTAAAATTCCTTAAAAATTAATATATTCATGGTATACTATAATATAAATGAATTTTTTAAAAAAGAATTAAAATCTAATATAAAAGAAAAAATAAAAATATATAAAGATAATTTACTAAATATAAAAAAGCAATAGATGAAAAAATATTTCAAATTTAAAATATATCTATATCTATTAACATTACAAATAAAAATAAATGAATAATTAAAATATTTTTAATTATATTAGTTATATTTTCAATTATTATAATAATTATATTTTTTTCTAAAGAAAAAAAGAATAAGTTTATTATTTAAAATAAATAATAAATTTTAACACAAAATATTATAAATTATGAAGTTAAACTTAAAATTCATATTAACAATATTTATTATCAGTAAAATAAAAAATGATACAGATAAATACAAATTAGATCAATATATAGACATTATTGTTAAAAATTTTAATGAATTAGAAAATATAACTAAAGATGAGAATTTACCAAATGATCTTCTAATTATTGAAACATGAAATATACATAATGTTTTTAAAAATATTGAAAGATTATATAATAAAAATACATAGGAACTTAATCATGAAATGTTAAAAGAAAAAATAAAAAATATTTTATAGAATATTAATAATATTGTTTCATTAAAATATATTAAAAAAGAAGATAAAAATCAATTAAAAGATTTATTAAATAAAATAGATGAAATAAAATTAGTTGATCAATCAGACTGAAAATTATCAGATGAAAAATTAAAAACAATATTAAATAAATCATATGTAGGATTTTATAATGAAGATAAGACTATAGGAGAATCAAATAGTGAAAAAGGATTTGCATTTAATATAGAAAAAGGAATTGATTGATATCAATTATTAGAAAAAATAATAATAGATAATAAAGAAATAGAATATAATGTTATTGATCAAACTATAACACATTTACCAGATATAGATGAAAATGGTATAATACTAAAAATTTCTTTAAAAAATAAAGATATATTTGAAGAATTTAAATCAAAAATTATAAATAATAAAGTTATAAAAGAACTATTAAAAAATATATTTACTACTAATATGGGATTTGAAAATTTTTCTAAATTAATGATATCGGAAAAAATTTCAATAAAAATAAATTATAAATATTTAGAAAAATCCGATAAATATAAAAATAGTGATTTATATAAGTTAGCATTAGAAATAAAAGAAAAAACAAAAGATAATGATATAATGGATAATTTTATAAAAAAATTAGATGGATTTTTTTTATTTTCATTAGAAGAAATAGATAAAATTAAAAATCATGTAAAAAATACAGATAAAAATCTTTCTAATACATTTAATAAAAATTATGATGATCTCATTAATAGTATTATAAATAATAAAAAATTAGGTCATTGATTATATTCAAAAGTTAATTATAATATAAATGATTCTATTGAAAAACAATTAACATTAATTATAAAAGAAAATATTAAAACATATAAAGATAATTTAATAACCCTAATAAATATAATAAAAGAAAATATATTACAAATTTAGAATATAATTGTTGATTCTGAAGAAAAAATTAATTATAAACTAATTATAACAATCATAATTATAGTTATAATCATATTATTAATATTTTTTATTATTTTATATATAGTCTATAAAATAAAAATAAAAAAAGTTTACATTTAATAATAAACAATAAAATAAAATAATTAATTTTACAGTTTTTATTTATTATAATTAATAAATTAAGAAAACTAACTAATATATAATAATAAAATATCATTTAATTTTATTTAATTTTATATAAAGTGGTGTCTGTTAAAAATAATAATTATATATTTTTTTATGTTATTATTATTTTAAATATGAACTTAAACATAAACTTAATATTAATAATATTTATTATCAGTAGAATAAAAAATATAACAGATAAAGATAAATTAAGTCAATATAAAAATAATATTATTAATAATTTAAATCAATTAGAAAAAATAAATAATATCAAATAGAATATTAAAAATATAATTTCATTGGGAGTTAATAATGAAAATGAATTAAATAAATTATTAACAATAATAAATAATAGATAGTTATATGATCAATCAGACTGAATATTATCAGATAAAGAAATAGAAGAAATATTTGATAAAGCAGAAGTAGGATTTTATAATAAAAATATAATAAATTCAAATAGTAATCGAGGAATAGAATTTCATTGAGAATTATTTATAAACTTTAAAGTTTTATTAGATAAAATAGAAGTTAATAAAAAAGAAATAAAATATAAAATTATTGATCAAATTTCAAATTATAAAAAATATAGAGATTTTAATGAAATAGTAATAGATACGTTAACAACAATAATTTCTTTGGATAATAATATAATTAAAAATTTTAAATCAGAAATTAAATATAATATTTTAAACAATAAAGATATAGTATAGGAATTTAAAAATATATTTAGTAATAAGAATACTATATATTTTTTAGAATCAATAAAACATCGAAATACATTTTCTATAGTAATATATTTAAAAAAAAATTAAAAAACCTAATAATTTCACAGATAGTAAATTATATAGGATATCAAAAAATATAATGGAACAATCTGTGTCTGATAGTATAATGCATAAATTTATTGATAAGTTAAATGGATATTGTTGATTTATAAAGAATGAAATAGATGAAATTAAAGAATATGTAAAATCTATAAATAATAATATTTCAAAAGAATTTAATATAGAATATAATAATTTTATTCAAGATTTTAAAAATTTAGAATTATATACAGTTTTTAATTATTCAAATATTTTATATAATATAAATGATTTTTTAAAAAAAGAATTTGACCTAATTATAAAAGAAAAAATAAAGACATATAAAGATAATTTACTAAATATAAAAGATACTATAGATGAAAAGATATTTATTAATATTAGAATCTTAGATAAAAGTAAATTAATAATAATATTTATTGTTATTATATTGATATTTTTTGTTATTGTTATTATATTTTATAAAAAAAGAAAGAGAATATTTTAGAATAAAAAATGAAATAATTAATTTTATATTATTTTATTTTTATATATTTTTATATATTTAAATACCTATAAAATTTAAATATTTTTAAAGATTTTACTTTTAATTAAGTTTTTTAGTAATAATTTTTTTTTAAATTATATCATATTTAAAATAAATTTATAAACTAATCTTTTTTTAAATTTATTTCTTAAATATACCACTGTATTTTTATCATAAATTATAAGATATTTATAATAAATAATTAATAATTTTTAATTATAAAAATATTTTTTTTATATCAATTTCTACAAATTCCATCTTCATTTTTTTATTCATCTTTTTTTAATTTATTCTAAAATATTTACACTATTGAATAAATTTTTATTGTTAAGATATCAAATATATATAACAATGCTCATCTATATTAATTGATATATTCTATAATACTAATATATCTTAAATATAACTTTATAATTGAAAATACAAATATTATTGTTAATTAATAGAATAATAAATATAGATATAAATTTATTGTTACTACATATCTATAATTATTTTATATTAGATTTTATACTATTATACTATATAATCTAAAAATAGTTGAAAAGTAGAAATTTAAATTTAAGAAAAAATATATTTTAATTATTATTAATTTTAGTATAGATAAAGATTAAAGAAGTATTTTATTTAAAAATATAAGAATAAAAATTTGCTTAATAATAAAAGAAATTAATATCAATTAAATAAACATTTTTATAATTTAGAAGTATTAATAAATAAACTGTTATATAATTAATTAAAAAAAGAATTTGAATATATATTTATATAAATATTGAAAATAATAGATTTATCATTAGTATATAAGATTAAAAAATTATACTAATAATTAATTATATTTTTAAAATATATTTTATATATTTTAAAGAATTTTATTTAAAAATATAAGAATAAAAATTTGCTTAATAATAAAAGAAATTAATATCAATTAAATAAACATTTTTTATAATTTAGAAGTATTAATAAATAAACTGTTATATAATTAATTAAAAAAGAATTTGAATATATATTTATATAAATATTAAAGCAATAGATTTATCATTAGTATATAAGATTAAAAAATTATACTAATAATTAATTATATTTTAAAATATATTTTATATATTTCTATATTGAATATGAATATATTGTATTATTTACTATATAAATATTATTTATATTTAAACATTATTCTATTACTTTGTCTAATTATATTTTTATTCGTCTTTTATTTTATTATAAAAAATAATTTAATTATTATGATTTTTTTTTATTTAAGTTTATGTAGTTAATAGTTTTATAATTTTATTGAAAATTACGTAAAAGTTATATATATCAATAAAAATAATAATGAAGAAAATATTTAATATACTTTTTATGTTATCAATTTTATAGTATAATATTAATTGTTATTATTTGATATTATCATGTAATGCATGCAACATATATAAGAACAGATTTAACATTAATAGAAATATGTAATTATTTTAATAACAAAGATAATAGTTTAAATAATGAAATTATAGTAGAATATATAGATCCAGTAAAATCATCAGATATTTATCCAATGTATAAAAATTTTGAAATTAATTCAAATTTATTTTTATGTTAGAGTATTGAAGATAAAATATCAGTTTATTATATACTTGAGAATATTTTATATAAAGAATTTTATTTAAAAAATGATGAATTTTATGATGAATATGATAATCGTTATTTATTATTTTATAATTTACTATATGTTAGTTCTAATAAAATTACATTAGAAAGATATTTAATTATAAAAATGTCTTATTATGAAACTTTACCTTAGAGTAAGTATGGAGTCTTTCATAAATTTAAAACATCTTAAATTTTTACATATGATATTTCCATTAGAACTAGATTATAATGTATTTTTTATAGGAAAAATTATTAATTATTATATGACAAATTCAACTAATAATTATTATTATTAGGATGACATGTATTTTTCTATAGCTAATAGTATACCAATATTTTTACGTGTAGAAACATCAAACTATAGAAATTATAAATACATATTTTTGTTTATGAAATCAGTAAATATAAAAGATAATAAAATAGATATTAATATTGAAGAATTTTTAGGTCAAATAATTTATATAAAACAAAGAAATTCATTACATATTATAAGTAATATACAACATCATGAAAAAGTTGTACTAAGAAAAATTAAGTATTGTGCAGAATATGATTTTATTTCTATAACTGATAAATTACTTATATTATATAATGATTATTGAGGATAGTAGCGTTGATTTTAGAAAAAGTAAAAGAATATTTTTAGTATTAAATATTATTATTTTAACATCTAAAGATATAATTTTTAAAGATTTTAATAATAATATTTTTATTAAAGATCTTTTATATACAATATATATGAATAAAATTGCAGATATTTAGAAACTTACAATAGTAAATCATAATAGATGTCAATATATAGGATATGTATTTTTTAATTCTTCTTTTAATTACACAATGATATTTTTTTCTAAACTTGGAAGAGAAGACTATATATTTGTATTTATTAAATATGGTTATGATGAAAAATTTTTAATTTATAAAATAAAAAATTTAAATGGGTTAGATCATATAGAAAATATAGGTTATTCTATACTATTATAGGGGGATTGAGATTTAAAAGAACATTTATCAGATAAGCATAGTATAATATATGAAAAAGAGGGAATAATACATGAAAAATATATAGTAGTTATATATGAAAATAAACTATTAAAAAGAAAATATATTTTAATGTTTGAAGAATTAGATAAATCTAAGACTAATGAACTTAATTCTTTATTAATTTTAGATGAGACAATATATATAGAATGTTTTATATTATAAAAATAATTATTTTTAAATATAAAGAATTACAAATTAATAGAATAAAACTAGACTATTATATTATTATCGAATATAGCATTGGATCATTTAGATCTAAAACAATTATTGTTTTTTTAGATAAAGAAATTGAGATAGAATCAGTAAATATAAAATTAAATACATGTATAGAAGTATTATGAAATTATAAAGAAGATCAATATATATTATATTTATGTTATTATAAAGTTTTACTTGTATGAAAAAATTTATTAAAAAACGGTAAAAGATCTAATATAGTAGTAGATTTTAGTTATTTAGGTTAGATAAATTAATTTTTAGAGTATTTTTTAATTATTTTAAAAAAGATATATAAAAATAAATTTAATTTTTTTAAAAATCTTAATAATTAATTAATTATAATATTTCAGATCAAATAATAATAAAATTATTAATTATTAAAAAAAGAAATTTTAAATAATGAAAATAAATTTAATTTTATTATATTATTATCTTTAAAAAATATATATATATATATTATTTATAATAAAATTTATTTTAAAAAAGAATAAAAATATCCTTTAACTTAAAAAATGAGATTGATCCATTATTGAACATTGATATGATTTCCATTAAATATATATACAAGTATCTGATCAATACTCCATATTTTTAAATATAAAGGAATAAATATTTCAAGTACTAATCAAATACTTTTATTTATTATTTCAGGTATGATTTCAATAGGAAGAGTATTACAAACTTTAACTAAATTAAATATTATAGAAAAAACAAAAAAAATTATTATAATACAAAAAGTTCTATTTTTTACAGGTAATTCTATTCCAGTATTATGTGTAGGGTTATTATTCTATTGATTTAGAAAATTAAAAAGTAATAATAGATGGTATAATAGTATCATTTCATTTTTAATCGCTGTTATCTGACCAATATTAGCAGGATATTTTATGACAGCTTTATTAATAACAAGAATAAGAAAATTTGATCATATTAAAAATGATATAGTAATAGAATCTTCTAAAAAATGACATTTATATGATATGTCTAAATATAATAGTTTTTTACAATCTATTTTAAAAGTTATTTATAATTCTCATCCTACAAAACATATAACATATCAAACTTTAATAATAATTATATTCTTAGTATTATATAGTATCTATAATGTTTGAAAAAATACTAAATTTTTAAGATTTTTAAATTTACAAATATTTGGATATGGCTTTATAGGTCTTATAAGAATACTACCCGCTTTCATATCAGAATATAAATCAAATAAAATATATGAACCTATTAGTATATGTTTTGTAATATATCCTATATTATTTTATGCATTATATTGTATAACAGAAAAATCAATTCATGATAATAATTATAAAATATCTCCTAAAATATTAGAAGATAATTGTTTTAAAGAAAGTTATAAAAGATGAATATCAGAACATATGCCAAAATATTATAAAATTATTTCAAAATTAAGTGCTATACCCTATAATAAATTAATACTTAATAAATATTTAAATAAAGATTTAGAAGGAAGATATTTTAAAGATTTATTATGTAGCTCTAATAATAATTAATTAATCATAATATATAGTAAAAATAAAAAGTATTATATATATTAATAATAATATAAAAGTCCATATTAAAAACTAATAAAATCCCGTATTATATTCTTGATTATCATAATCATATTTTTTTATACTAATTATTAAACTAAAAATTAAAAAAAATAAAAACATCAAAATATTATACTTTATATTCGTTTTTTCTCTACTATTCTCCTAAAATTTTAAAAACTAATATAATTATTATTATAAATTTTGTAAGTAATATAATAGTTATTATAATCATCCATATCAAATTAGATATTCCTAAAAAAATGCGGCCTATATAAAAACTATTTAATACTTACAGATGCAACATATATATACCCATCTATCTACTTATTCTCAATACATAATTTTATTAATCCATTCTTTGCTAACTAATATAAAATAAAAAATATCTACTATATAATAATATTTTTATCTAATCCATTGATATGTATCTTCCTATCTAATATAAACGGAGTAAACTAAAATTTTAATAAAATATTATAATTTTTTTCTTTAACTATTATTATATCATCATCCAATAAATTTAATAAAATTAAAAATATTATTAATGGTATATGATCATTAGGAATACATATTTTCTAAAAAAATCCTATATTCTATCTGCGTTTAACTTTTTTCCAATAATCCTTTACATCAGGTATTATTTTGTCATAATAACTAGCTATTATAGGCTCTAAATTTAATATTTTCTCTTTAAAATTTTTTCTTTCCTCCTCATAATTTTCTAAATTATACTTAAACCTTGTTATTGCCTTGATTCTATATAGGTATTAACTATAAAAATCTTTTTATTCCTAAATTAATAATCTTATAATAATAATATGCCTATGATATTTGATATATTCCATTATTTGATATACTTATACAATTATCAATCAATAAATTTAATATTAAAACAATATGAAACATTCAAAATAAATCTACCATAATACATTAATTTATTATCCTTTATAATAAATTTATTATTCTTTACACAAAATATATAAAAATGATAAATAATATAGTTGTTGCAGAATTTGATAATATTTTAGGCCCAAAAATATCCTATCAATATCCTTATAAAGTAGATATTGATAATGATATATTTGCTTCTTGAATGCTTCCCGCAGGTATACATAAAAGAGATGTTGATTATGTTTTATTTATTTTAAGAACAAAATTAAACAGAAAATCTAATCAAATTTCAAAATTACATAGTTTAATTCCATGTAATAAAAAAATAAAAATAAATATTTACAAATATAATCTCTGCAATAATTTATGAAAGCTAAACAGTGCTAATAATATACTCGTTATTGAAAAAGAAGAACATGATGAAAATGATAAATACAAATTAATAATAGATAATATTATTGATTTCTATTTAAGTCTATCTTTTGTATTTAAAAGAATTATTGTTAATAAAAAAATTATTTTTGTACTTCAATATAACTTAATTAATACAATTGCTATTAACATAATAGAAAAAGAAGACGAAATTTTATTTGAAAAATTAATTATAAATTTTGAAAGATGAAAAAAATCATTTTTTCCAAATAATATAAAAAGTAAAGAAAGAAGATTAAGCGCAAAAGATAATAATTTATTATTTTGCATAACTTATATTAAAAATTTTAAAAATAAAAAATATGATAGAGGAAATAAAACCTTTTCTATTTGTATTATTACTAAAATGAAATTTTTATTTTCTTTTAAACCATTCTTAGAACAAATAATGGATACAATAGAAAATGTAGATAATTATCATGAAATAATTAAAGATTTATTTCATACTATAAATAATATTTCATTAACTAATTTAGTTCAAATATCATATGTAGAAAATGAAATGTGATCTTATTATGGCTATCAATATATAAATATTCTTGAAAATTTAATTAAAGAAAATATTATATATATTACTTGAAATAATAAATAGATTCCCTTCATAGTTCCAATATTCTTAAATCAAAATGAAATACAAAATTTATCAATAAATTTATTATTAAAAATATTTGGAAAAGGAATTAATATAATTCGTAATGCTATAATAGAAAATAAAAATATTATGTTTATAGGTACAGATATGAAAATAGAATATATTTGTTTAATAGTCTTATCTTCCCTATTATTAGTACAAAATAAACATTTATTATTAACAAATTGTTTTCCTTACTGTAGTATAAATTCAATCGCTTTTTTATATACAGAAGGATTTATAGCTGGTGTTAGTGATCCTATATTTAAATCAATTTTTGACGAAGAAAAACATGATATAGATATACTTTGCGATATTAATGAAAAAGTTATTAAAATAAAAAAAGCAAATACTCATCTATATAATACAGAATGATATGATAATATAAAATTACAAAAAAGAAATATCAATTATATAGGTTGAAATAAAAATTTATATAAAGAAATTTATATAAGAAATTTAATTAATAAATTAGATTTTAATATAAATGATACTATAAACTTTTTAATACTAAAAGATTATAGTCCAGAATATATAAATACTTTATTAAATACTATAAATAATATAAATACATTAGAAGAAAAAGAATTAATAATATGGATTATTATATTAAATAAAATTATTACTAATGAATTATATGCTATAGAATTTTTTCTTTTATGTCAAATAAAAAATATAAATTTTATAAATATTTTTCTATATATCTACTCTAATAATATAGAAATTAAAAATCTTATTTCAATTATTTTTAATCATATTAATAAAATAATAATAGAAGAAAATAGTTTACTTATTAAAACATTTTTAAAAAATATAATAAATTCATTAGATGATTTTATCTATATGGAATTATATTCTTTACTTAAATAATTTTCTTTTTTTGTATCCAATTTCTTCTATAAGATCACTTATATTTTTCTATTTTTCTTCATTTTTTTCATCTTTTATATATCTAAATAAATTAAATTCTTCTATTATATAATCTATTACTTTATCCTTCTTTATATCATTTATAAAATAACTTATAGAACATTTCGGACATTTTAATGTCTTAAAACTTCATTTATATAAACATATTCGACAAAATATATGTGTACATGGTAATGATACAGTCTTATATATAATATTCTTACATAAACTACATGATAAAATATCTAAAATATCCTTTATATTCCTTATTAATATATTCATTTTCATAATATAAAACACAAAATATTCATAAAAATAGATATGATAAAAAATAATAATGAAATAATATTAAGATATTTTGAAGAAGAAAATATACTAAAATCCATAGAATTACAAATTTTTAAAATAAATTCTACTATATATAATTATATTAGTAATAAATTAATAGAATTAAGTCCAAAATCGTATACTGATACTGAATTAATATTATATAATAAGTCAAATAAACATTTTATATCAAAAAATGCTAAATTTATTAAATATACTAAAAAAATAATTGTTATTGCAATTAGAATAGAAATTGATAATATAGATATTTTAATACATAAAAAAATAAATCAAAAAGATCAACAAAGACAATCTATTGCTTATAATATAGAAAATGTTGATCCTAAATAGCTATATACAGCTTTAACTGAATACTCTAATACTTATGATCAATATCTTATAAATAAAAAAGAAGAAAATATTTCAGAATTACAAAAATTATTTCAGAAACAAAATATAAAATTAAATAAATTTAATGAGTTAATGAATGAATCAACTAATAATCTTTTAGAATTTTTAAAAACTTATGAAAATTTAAAAGATATTTATAGTAATGTTTCTTTCCGTACATTAGAAAAAAATTATATTTTTGAAGAAATTTCTATTTTAATAAAAAGTATTATTGCTCAAATAAATAATATGTCTTCTTCTGTTTATAATTGTTTTATTAAACATAATAATAATCTAATAATTGAATTAACAAAAACTGAAAAATTAAATAAAGAATGAAAAATCTATCAAAAAGAATATTTACATAATATTAAAAAAATTAGTTTTGGTGATAAAAAAGATATTAATGAAAATAAAGATAGTAAATTTTGAAAAGATTTTTTAAGTTTAAGAGAAAAATATTATTATATTACAAGAGAACATAAGATTTTATTATTAACAATATTTGATTATTTACCTTATAAATACTTAGATATGTATATAATATTATATGACTCATTAATTTTACATGATGAAAATAATATATTAGATGATGACGATAAAAATCAATTAGTAAATAAAATAAAAGGTGATATAAATGAATATCAAGTAACCGCTAATTATATGTTAAATGTAGAAAAAAGTATTAAAGAAAAATTAAGATTATATTTTGAAGATACAAAATATCAAACTTATGAACAATACTTTATATGTATAAATTATGAAAATATTTTTAATAATATTCATGGCGGTTTATTATATACTAAAAATAATTTAACTAAATGATATAAATCACATTGATATAAAATAAAAGATCATAATTTAATGAAAACAAAAATAACTAATGAAGGAATTTCTGAAAAATTAATAATAGATATTAAATTATGTACAATAAAATAGTCTTTAAAATATAAAAATAAATTTATATTGATATCAAGAGAAAATATATATTATAAATTTTATACCAGTACTGTTGATTTAAAAATATCTTGATGTAAAACATTAAATCAAATAATTAAAGATGAATTAGTAGGTGAAACAGAATCTTATGTAAATATTTTGTTAAATAAAAATAAATATTGTGTAGATTGTAATTCATAGTTTGAAATTGATTGAATAAATATAAAAACAGGATCTTGTATGTGTATAAAATGCTCAGGAAAACATAGATCTTTAGGTATAAATATATCTAAAATAAGATCATTAAAATTAGATTTATTTGAAGAATGGTTTGTTAATTATTTAAATTTATTATGATCAAATGAAATATTTAATAAATATTGGTGTAATAATAATAATAATGAAATTGAAATACAAGAAAAATATATAAAAAAATCATATATAAATAAAGAATTAATAAAAAATGAACTAGATATAGATAATATTTTTAATTTTTTAATTAAAAAAATAGGAACAAAAAATTCTTTACATTATTTTCAATTAGCTTATATAATAGATTTATTAGAAATAAAAGATCCTAAAAATAAAAATTTATTATTTTATGCTATATAGAAACAAGATTCTAATATTATAACATTTTTATTACTTAATGGACTTCAAATACCAGAAAATTCAATAGATATTAATAATGATATAATAAAAAGAGTAAAATTTTTATAAATTAAATTATTATATTCAAACTTCATAACTTTCTACTTCTGTTTTATACTATATATAATATTTAAAATAATATTTTTTTTCTTTTTTCTTATTATTATATAATTCTATGTATGTTATCTATGTATTTGAATAAGTATAATTAGGTATATTAAAAATAATATTTATAGGTCCTGATATTTTATAATTTTTATTTTTTATTTTCTAAAAATTTATTTTTAAATTATAATAATTTTTTCCTCATACATTTTTTAAAATTCAAATAAGATTTTTTTTATCAGGATTATATTTTATATTTTCATTTTTCTATAAAATAAGTGAATTATTAATAGGAATAAATATTTTTATTATTGGAATTAATATTTTATTAGAAAATAATGTATATAATATAATTTCATATGTTATTAAATTAGATACTATTATCTATTTTATATTTAAGTTAAATAATTTTTTTAAATTATTTATTCTATATTTAAATAATATAAATGGATTATCATATGGAATAAATTCTAAATTATTATTAGATTTTTTCTAAATACATTCACTATACTAAGTGATGTATATATTATTCATACAATTGAATTTTAAAATATTGAATTTTAAAACTATATAAGAAGAAAAAGAAAATTCCGCATTACAATAACAATTTCCTATTATATGATTTTTTATTATTTCTCCATTTACATTATATAAAATATTTAATTTTTCTATAATATCTATATAAATTATATTATTAGAATATTTTATTTTATTTAAATAAAATAAATTTGTATTATTATAATCATAAAAACTTCCATATTCTAATAATTCATCTAATAATTCATAAATAAAAAAATAATTTTTTTCTAAAAATTCTCTGTCTATAATAAAATAAGTAAAATATTTTATTAAATAATTTTTTACATAATTTAAAAAATAAAGATAATAAATAGACTCATATTCATATTCATTTGTTACATATATAAAATATACTTCTGAATATTTAATATTAATAAAAATAATATTTTTTACTATTATAATAGGTTCAATATTTTTTAATAAAAAGAAATTCTAAATAATATCATTAGGTATATCAGAACCCTAATTTTTACATATTACATATTTACCAGAAAGATCAGTTAAATATAATATACCATTCATAGTTTTAAAAAATATTCCGAAAAATAGTTTTAAAATAATTTAACATAAAAATATCATAAATTCTTAGAATGTTCTAAAATAATTACTATAATTTTATTTTAATGTAATAAAATTAAAAATATAAAAATGACAAAAAAATTTTATCAACAATTAAATGTATCAGAAAATGCAACAGCTGATGAAATAAAAAAAGCATATAGAAAATTAGCTTTTAAATACCATCCAGATAGAAATAAAGATAAAGAAGCAACAGAAAAATTCAAAGAAATTTCTAAAGCTTATCAAGTACTATCAGATCCAGAAATGAGAAAAAAATATGATAGATTAGGTGATCATATGTTTGAATAGTTTCAACAAGGTGGAAATTCATTTGGTAGTAGTAATAATTTTCATTTTCAAGATCCAAATGATATATTTGAAAAAATATTTAAAGGTTCATTTGGTGAAAGTTTTGGTGGTGGAATGGATGATTTTTCATTTTTTGGTAATAATCGTGGTAATTCAAAAAGTTATTCATTTTCTAATGAACCTAAAAGAAAAACTGAAGAAAAAAAGAAAAATCCAATAGTTAAAATTGTTTATATAAATGTTACATTAGATGAATTATTTTTTGGTACAGAAAAAATTATAAAATATACAAGAAATATTTATATTAATAATTTATTAAAAACTGAAACTAAAGAATTAAAAATAAATATAAAAAAAGGATGAAAAGATGGAACTAAAATAACTTATTCTAATTATGGAGATTCTACTAATGCATATAAATTACCTGGTGATTTATCATTTATAATAAAACAAAAAGAACATTATCTCTATAGAAGAGTTGATAATGATTTAATAATTGAAAAGAAAATTACTCTATTAGAAGCATTAACTGGATGCCAATTATTTTTTATTGATTCAATAGATAATAATTAGTATATGGTAGATTTAAAGAAGAAAATAATTAATCCTTAGTATTTACATAGAATAGAAGGTGCTGGAATGTATTTATCTAATAGTAATACTAGAGGATCTTTATTAATAAAATTTATAATTGAATTTCCTAAAGAATTAAATAATGTATAGAAGTCATTAATAAGAAAATGTTTTGAGGAATAAAAAATATTTATTTAAAAAAATTTGTAAAATTAATTTTTATTTTCTGGTTTTATTAATTCTTTATCTATTTCTTCTTTTTTTATATGTTTATTTTTATACGTTTTTATATGTCTTATATAATCAAATAATGGCATTATAATTGCAAGTATAATACAAATAGATCCTAAACTAATTAAGATCGAAGAATTAAGTAAAAGACGAACAGGAGAACCAAATAGTCCCATTTGACTTAAAATTATAAATTTCTTTCCATTAAATTTAGTAACATCATATGAAGAATCTATTATTTTAATAGTTAATACTTTATTTTCACTTAATTTCTAATTTTTTTCATCCTTTATAATAGTATCTAATTTTCAGAAATTTGTAGTAGCCGAAATCTATATTCAATTAAGATATCTAAAATCATTTGTTTTTGGTAATTGATTTAATTTTGATGGTAATGATATATCTATTTGATTTGTTATTTCACCATCATATTTTTTATCTGTTTTATTAAATAATTGATAAGTATATTCTCTATATGTTACATCATAATCTGCATAAATAGAATTATCAGCTGTAGGATTAGGTTCTAATTTTTTATTTTCTAAAATAAATTCATATCTATCAGTAAAATAAGATGCTGAAATCATACCACAAGGATAATATGTTTTACTAATTTTATTAGTCTAAAAATTAATACATGAAGTATTTTCTCTAGGATCACTTCATATTAACTAATTATAATCAATACTTTTTGAATATATACGATCATTCTGATAGTAATTATCTAATCCATAATAAAAATAAAGAGGAAATTCCATATCTTTAGGTAAATTAAATTCAAAAATACATTCATTTTTATTAGGATCATTCTAATCACATACATTGTCATATCTTATTATTTTATAATATAAATTTTTTGTAATAAAATAATATCATAATCCAAATGTTAAGGAAAATATACCTAATATAACTAAAGAAATAAAAATAAATCTAGCATGAACTAAAAGATTAAAAGATGTTTTATCTTGTTGATCTAATTTATTTCAATGTTTTAAATATCTTAATTTTCTAATTAATATATTTTTTAAATCTTCACGGATAGGTATAACAGCTCATTTTTCTTTATGAATCTGATTAAGTTTAAATCATGTATTAATTTCATTATCTAATAAAACTTTAACTGTTTCATCTTCATTTTTAATATTTAATTCAAATAAAACATCTTTAATATGAGTAGTTGGTTCATCTTTAAATTTTTGTCTTAATTTTCAATAATCTTCATATGATAACTATGTATTATCTTTATCTAATTCATTTAATTTTTCTTCTTGCATTAATTATTATAAACACAAATAAAAATAATATTTATGTAATTATTTTTTAAGTCATTTTAATTTATTTTAATAATATTGTTAATAAACAAAAAATAAAATCGGAATAATTAATTAATTATATTATTATCATATATTATATTTTTTAAATAATATTTATTATTATAAACATAAAAATGAATAAAAGAAAAATTATTATATAGTAGAAAAATGAATATGCAAGTAATAAAATTAATAATATAAAATATAATGTGATTACATTTTTTCCAATGTTTTTACATTCTTATTTTAAACAACATATTAATAAATATATAATTACGTTGGGAATTATACAATCTATTAAATCTATTAATACAATTAGTCCATTTTCTATATGAATACCTTTTATTACTATTTTTTGTTTTTCTATTATAACGGAAATTATTTAGATTATAAAAATTTATAAAATGGATAAAAAATATAATATGCAAGATATTTTATATTATTATGATAAAAAATTTATTTATAAAAAATTTGAAAATATAGAAGTAGGAGATATTTTATATATTAAAAATAATGAAGATATACCATGCGATTTATTAATGATTTATTCTAGTGAAATGATAGCTTATATAAATATTAAAAATTTAAATGGAGAAGAAAGATTATCTTCTAAAATACCTATAGATTTATTTAAAAATTATGAATTAGAAAATATATTAAATTTATTAAGTAATAAAGAATATACTATATTATGTGATAATCCTTGTATATAGTTAGATAAATTTAATGGAATTATATATAATAATAAAAAATGTAAAATAAATTACGATAATCTTTGTTTATAGTATACTAAATTAAAATAGACAGAATTTATAATAGGTATAGCAATATATACAGGAAAAGATACTAAATTTGGATTATAGAAAAATCAAAGTATAAATAAAAAATCTATTATAGATGATATAATGAATGATGCAATAGTAAAGACTATATGTTTATAGTTATTTTTTATTTTAATTTTTGAATATTTAGGTATTAATTATAATAGAAATTTATGGTATTTAAAGAAAATAGATAAAAACAAAACTTATTATATTATATTATTTTTTAGATTTTTTACACTCATCTCTTCTATGATACCATTAAGTTCAATATTTATTTTAGATTTTTTTAAATATATATCTAGCGTATGAATAAATAACGATACAAATTTTAGTCAAATTCAAGTTAATAATTTAAATGTACAAGGATCTTTATCAAATATTGATTATATATTAACAGATAAAACAGGAACATTAACTAAAAATGAAATGAAAATAAAATATATTATTTAGAAAAATATAATTTTAGAAAATTTAAAAATTGATCCTTATATAAAAAATAAAAAAGATATTTTTTTATTAAATATTTTTTTTAATAATAATGTAATGAAAAATAAAAATAATTTTGTAAAAAGTATTTCTATAGAAGAAAATTTATTATGAGAATATTTAGAAAAAAATTCAAATATAAAAATTATTCAAAAAAATAGAAATATAATAGAAATTAATGATAATATTTTTTATAATATTATAAAACAATAGAATTTTAATTCAAAATTAAAATATTCTTATATTATAATTCAATCCTCTTTTTTAAATATTTTATTTATAAAAGGTTCCGATGAAAAATTACTTTCCATGTCTAATAAAATATATGATAAAAAATCTATAGAGGATTATAGTAAATTAGGATTAAGAATTTTTACATATGGTTATAAAATAATAGAAAATAAAGATTTAAAAAATATAATAGAAAATAATGAAATAAATTTAGAAAATATTAAAATTTCAGGTATAGTATGTATAGAAGATAAATTACAAGATAATTTATTAGAATCTATTAAAATATTAAAAGAAAGTGATATAAAAATTTGAATGGTTACAGGAGATAAAAAATCAACCTCTATTAATATAGCAACTAATTGTAATTTAATAAATAATAAAGAATTTGATATAAATGATTATTATTCTAATGTTATATTAAATGGCGATGAATTTATACAAAAAATAAAAGAAATAGAATTATATAATTATTATAATGTATTAATATATAGAGCTAATCCTAAACAAAAATCAATTATAGTAGAATATTTACAAAATAATAATAAATGTGTATTAGCTATTGGTGATGGCGCTAATGATATAAATATGATTCAATTAGCTGATATAGGTGTTGGTATTTACGGTAAAGAAGGAAAACAAGCCTTCTTTTATTCTGATTATGGTATAGGTAATTTTTCAGAATTAATAACTTTAATATATACTCATGGTATAAACTTTTCTATAAGAATGAAAAATTTAATTTTTATAACTTTTTATAAAAATTTTTATTTTTCTTTTTTACAATTATTTTATAATATTTTTATGAACTATAGTGGTACAAGTTTATTTGATCCATTTTCTATCACAATACATAACTTTATTTTAACTCCTATTCATTTAACAATCTGTATTGATATAATAATTTTCGGTAATGAATCCAATAATAAAAAAATTAATTATTATAAAAAATGTAAAAATTCTAATATTTCATTTTTTTATTATTTTTTTCTTAGTTTTTGTCATGCATTATTAACATAGTATTTATTATATATAATATTATATTGAAAATCAACAATTTCTTATACTGAATTAGGATATGTTACTTTTTTAATATATACATATGTTTTCATATATATAATAATTTCAACAATGAATATTATATTATTTTCTCAATTTTTAATATTAATAATAACAATAATATCTATCTTTATATTCTTTTCATTATACGGTATACTTCCATATACAAGAAATTTTCAAAATTATAAAATATTTCTTAATATAATTAAAAATCTAGATTATTATATAGTAATTTTCACTGTTTCAAATACCATAATTCTATTTACCTTTATATATAATATTTTATTTACCCCTAATGACAATAGATAAAAAATTATTAAAAAATGATCCAAATAAAATAAAAATTAGTGAATTGAATAGATTTCATCCATTAAAATATTTAGAAAATTCAATATTATTAGATAATAATTATAAAGAAGAATTAAATAAATTAAATTCTATTCAAAAACAATTAAATATTCTAAAAAATCAAATAAAAATAAATTTAAAAGAAAAAAAAGATATATCAACTTTACTAGAATAGAAAAATATTCTTAATATAGAAGAAAATGATATTAAAAATAAACAACAATTAATTTTAAAAGAATTTAATCAAAATTTTTCTAATATAGGAAATATATTAGAAGATGATGTTCCTATAGGTAAAACAGATGAAACTAATAAAATAATAAAAAATTATATTCCAGAAAATATTTCAAAAAATATAAAAATAAATTACGGACATTGAGAATTAATGGAAAAAATAAACGGTATTGAACAAAAACAAGCAGTTAATATAGCTGGTCATAGAGCTTATTATCTACAAAATAATTTATTTATTTTATATCAAGCATTACAACAATATTCTTTAAATTTTTTAATTTCAAATAATTATATTCCTATATATACTCCTTTCTTTTTAAATAAATCCTTCATGGAAAAAACCTCTCAATTAGAAGACTTTGATGAAACTTTATATAAAATAAATGATAATCCAGAAGATAAATATTTAATCGCTACTTCAGAACAATCCATCTCTTGTTTATATTCTAATAAAAAAATAAATAAAAAAGATTTACCTTTAAAATACTGCGGTTATTCTACTTGTTTTAGAAAAGAAGCTGGAAAACATGGAAAAGATATGAGAGGAATTTTTAGAATACATCAATTTGAAAAAATAGAATAGTTTATATATTGTACTAAAGAAGATTCAAATAAATTATTAAATGAAATGCTAGAATTATCTGAAAAATTTTATCAAAGCTTAAATTTAAAATATAGAGTAGTCACTATCTCTAGTGGAGAATTAAATTTAGCTGCTTCTAAAAAATATGATATTGAAGTTTGATTTCCTTATCAAAATAATTTTAAAGAATTAGTAAGTTGTAGTAATTGTACAGACTATCAAAGTAGAAATCTTAATATAAAATTATAGAATAATCAAGAATTTGTTCATTTATTAAATGGTACTTTATGCGCTATACAAAGAACTTTATGCTGTATATTAGAAAATTATCAAACTGAAGATGGTATTATAGTTCCAGATGTATTACAACCTTATATGCTCAATAATTTGAAAATTATAGAATTTAATTAATTATTTTCTTTTTAATTTTAACGTGTCCATTGATATTAATCCCCCTTTAGTAATATCCCCTAATAATGTTCCTTTATCTTTTTTCTTTTCATACTTACGTGCTTCAAATTTAAAAGCCGTAATAAAATCTGATATACTTCTAAATAAATCTGAATAAGTAACAGTAGTATCTTCTCCATATTCTTTACACACTTTTACTCATGTTATCTGAGTTATAGTATCATACTAATCCTATGTTTTAATATATTTAGTATATTCATTCTTATAAAATTCAGAAAATTCTACTATAAATTTATTACTTTTATTTTCAGCATTATCTATACACACTTTTATCTAATCAAATGTATTCTTTATTTCATATAATCTTTTTTCTATCTATCCCATATCTATATTTAATGCCTTCTCTACATATTCTAAATCTTCTATAAATAAATCATGTTTGTTCTCTACTAAATAAACATATAAATATTCTAATAAAGATATTTTTCCATCATCAGATTTAACTTTAACTACATCAGAAAATGAATTTAATCTAAACCCATAACAATTTTTTATACTAGTACTATTAGAATTTAAGCAATTTCCAATCTATAATAATATTCCCATAGTTAATTTTAAATTTTTAGAATCCATAAGTTGACCTAATGCTCTACTAAATATAGTTAAATGATCTGTTAATTCTACTATAGTTTTAGAAAATGTATATCTAAATAAAATAAATACAAATCTTTTATCTAAAAATTCAATATCTTTCCAATGATATAAAAATATATCCATATCTTGTAATTCACTTAACTATGTACTATCCCAATTAAATAAATCTGATAAACTAGACAATGATGGTATAGCTGTTTTTAATTTATTACATAATTCTTCATTTAGTACATTTAAATCCATTTCTTTTATTTTAGTTTTTAAATTTAAAGCAATATCTTCTACAGTTTTACCAAATGTTCCTTTCATTCTTAAATTAGTAAATAATATAGTTAAAGCATAACTTGTTTTACTATCTATTAAAGTAATTTTCTATTTGATTTTTTGTACATTAACTTTCTTTTCTTCTATACCAAATATTTGTTCTATTTTTTCCTAAGGTATTTTTATATTATAATATTTAGGCCAAAAACTATCATTTATTCTAAATATAGGAACAGTTTTTCAAAATATTTGTTTCATCTATCTTTTAGCTTTATATTCTGGTAAATCTGGTAAATTATATTTTTCTTTTAATGAAATCTATTTAACAGGTTCTGGTTTCTTCTATGGTACTACTGGAGCTTTTGTTGCTGTACTATTATCAGTACTTTTCATTCCTTTCTTAAAGTTTAATAATTCTGCAGCAAATGGTAATCCACCTGGTGCAGCAGGTTTAGGAGTTGTATCTGTCTTAGCAGGTTCATTACTTTTCATTCCTTTCTTAAAGTTTAATAATTCTGCAGCAAATGGTAATCCACCTGGTGCAGGTGGAGCTGGAGTAGAAGCAGGAAGAGTAACTGGAGCAGTTGAAGTTTCTTCTTTTTTCATTCCTTTCTTAAAGTTTAATAATTCTGCAGCAAATGGTAATCCACCTGGTGCAGGTGGAGCTGGAGTAGAAGCAGGAAGAGTAACTGGAGCAGTTGACACTACTGGTATAATTTTTTCTATTTTTTCTTCTGATTTAGGTTCTTCTTTTTTCTCTATAACAATTGGTTGTTCTGATTTTACTTTATTTATATCTTCATTTAAAATACTTATTAATTTTTCCTTTTCTAATACAGTATTTTCTAAATTTTTTAATTTATTTTTATATAATTCTACAGTATTTTCTAATTCTCTTACTTTATTATTAGATAATTGTTCTTCATGTATTTTATCTCTATTTTTTTCTTTTAAATATTTTTGAATTTGAATATTAAGACTAGTACGTATAATATTAGTAGTATTTTCTTCATAATTAATAGAATGTTCTTCATAATCATTTAATATTTTTTCTACTTCTATATTTTTTTCAATTAATATTCTTATATTTACTCTTTCTTCTATTTTACAGCTAACAATAATAAAATTTAATAAAGTTAAAATATTAATAGTTAAAATTTCTCAAATATTTATTTTTGTGTCTATCATAAAAATAAATCTTTTTAAATTTTCATAATCTTTTTCAAAGAAAAAATTTATTAATTGACTTTGAATATTAGTAGTTAGAAAAAAACAAAGTATTTGTAGTAAGTCTATTAGATATTCATCAGAGGTTGTTTGAATATTTGATAGTAATAATATAAGGATTTCTATTATTAAATTTTGATATTTTTCTTCATCTATTAATTCCATAAATTTTTTAGATTGTAATAAGGAATGAAAAGTTCAAATATATTCTTTTAAAAATATTTGATCATTATGATTATCTTTTATACAAGATAATAATTTTATTAGAGTTTCATCTTCTATTATTTTATCTAACCATATATTTTCAGATTCTTCTAATTGTACTCTTAATTTTTTAAGAAAAGTATCAGTTAAAACTTCATTTTTAATTTTAGCGTATCATATATCACCTCATTGTTCTTTAGGAAATTTATTATCTTCTCTTATGTATGTAGTTAATAATTTTTTATTTGTTATAGCTCTATAATTCTAAGATAATAAGTCTATAATATCTTGTAAATAGCTTGATTCTAATTTTATTGTTTTATTATGTTTTTTAAATATACTTTTTAATCATGTGGTAGTATTTTGGGGTTGTTTTTTATTTATTATATTAATAATAAGATTATTATCATTTTCTACACTTATTGAAATTATTTCTTCTAGAGGGAGTAATCTAGAAGGACCACCTTCACTTTTAAATTCTAAATGATATTTATACATTTTTAATAGAGCATTTTTATTTTTCTTAATTAGAAATATGTTATATTCTTTAATAACTGATGTTTTCTAACTTTTTATCATTTTATTATAATTTTAAACAACACTAAATAATTATGAATGAAGAATTTGATTTAGATAAATATATAACACTATTATATGATCACAAAATATTAGATTTTAAAGATTTAAAAATGTTATGTAATATATGTATTGAATATTTTTCAACTATGGAGAATATAATAAAAATAAATAGTCCAGTTACTATATGTGGGGATATACATGGGTAGTTTGAGGATTTATTAGAATTATTTAAGATAGCGGGATCACCGCCAATAACTAATTTTTTATTTTTAGGGGACTATGTTGACAGGGGATATTGTTCTATAGAAACGATAGAGTTAATGTTATGTTTAAGTATAAGATATAAAAGTAATTTTTTTATATTAAGGGGAAATCATGAGTCAAGAACTATAACATAGTATTATGGATTTTATGATGAATGTTTAAGAAAATATAAGACTGTGGAAGCATGGAAATTATTTACATATGTATTTGATATGTTACCATTATGTGCATTAGTTGATTAGAAGATATTTTGTTTGCATGGGGGGTTATCACCGTCTATTATTTATTTAAATGATATAATGTAGATAGAAAGAAGGGAAGAGGTACCTCATAGTGGACCAGTATGTGATTTATTATGAAGTGATCCGAGTGTACCTATGTTATAGTAGGTTATGTTTTTTAGTAGTAACAAGGCGTATACACCTAGTCCTAGAGGAGCAGGATTTGTATTTGGTTAGGATGCTACATAGGAATTTTGTTATAAGAATGATTTGAATTTTATATGTAGAGCGCATTAGTTAGTATAGGATGGATATTAGTGGCATCATAACAATTTAGTTTTAACATTATTTTCAGCGCCTAATTATTGTTATAGATGTGCTAATTTAGCTAGTTTTTTAGAGTATAATAATGAGGATGATTAGAAGATAAAAACATTTTATTAGGCGCCAAGAGAATCAAATTTATTAGAGGAGAACATCAGTGATTATGACTATGTTTCATTTTTAGTATAATTAATTATTATATATATTTTCTATAAAATTTTCTAAGTTAAGATGAGCATATTTTATTTTTGAAATAATATTTTTAAGTTGATTAGGATTATTTGATTTATGATAATTTTTAAAGTCAGATAGGAGAGAATTAGTATAGGGAGAAATTAGAGGATTATTTTGTTTGTATAGTTTTGCATATATAATATAATTTTTTATATTATTTAACAATTTTTCTTCATCATTATAGCAAAACACGTCTATAATTTTTAGGTCAAATTCTATTACGGCTAAGTTATTATTATTAGAACAGTATATAAAATTAGTATTATTTTTTTGATTATAAATATCAACAAAATCAAGAATATAATTTTTATTTGATATGTATTGATATTTAATATCAAATTTTATTATTAATTTTTTAAAATTATTTGAGATATCAAATTTTTGATAGAATAAAATATTTAACATATGATAAAATTAGAATAATTTATAAATATGAAATATTTTATAGAGATAGGAAGAGTAGTTTATAGTTTAAAAAAGGAAACATATGGAAAACCAATGATTATTGTATCAATAGTGGATAGAGGATCAGTATTAGTTGATGGAATGTTTATTAAGGATGGGATAAAGAGAGATATATTTACAATAAAATAGATATAGACAGTTAATATTAAGATTGATATAGAAGAGAATGTTGATTTTGAGGAATTAGAGAGAGTATGTAAGGAAAATAAAATAATTAAGAAATTCAATGAATTAGAGATTGGGAAATAGATGATAAGAAGAGAGAAGAGAGAAAGTTTAGGAGATTTTGAAAGATTTAAAGTTAGATATATAAAATATTTAATAAGAAGAGAGGTTAAGGAAAAGAGAAAGATTAAGTAATTATAATTTTGAAAATTTATAATAATTTGTGTTTTAACTATAAAATTAAACATGGATAAATAAAGTTATTTATGTTATGAATATCGATTTTCTTTCTTTGAGTGAACTTTTTTATTTTTTAATATACAACTATTTATATGTTTAAATATATTATAGAATTATATTGTTTTTAATACAATGATATATTAAATTTTTTGATTATTTATTAAAGGAAGTTAAATTTTGAGTTAATAAAAATTTAATTAATTATAGTTTTAATATATGATAAAATTTATTTTTTTTCTAATGTGTGTGTATGATTAGTATATCTAATAATCAATGTCAATTTTTATATTTTTAGCCCATAAAGGAGGAAGAGATGGGATCAAGTAGATTTATTTCTTCTAAAGTTTTTAATTCTATAGATTTTTGTAATTTATATGTATTTTTTTGATCATATTTTATTTTAAAATATTTTTCATTATTTAATTGTTTTGTGTATATAGATATGAACATTCCTATATATGTATTATGAAAAATTATATAATTTATTCATGTGCAGAATAAAAAATAGAATAGGTAAATATCTAAAGATGGTATATTAATTGTTATTATGGTATATATTGAGAAAATTATATATATTAATCATCAGAATATATTAGAGCTATTAATAAAGGCCAATTTACATATTATTATTTTTTTATTATTTAAACTATTTATTTGTTTGAATGAATTTATTGGATCATTAGTTAGATATGAATTAACATAGTAACAGTACAATCTTGTATATGCTCTCATTTTTTGAATTTCATAATATTTTTTTATGGAGTATGATGATAATTGTAGAGTAGTTTTATCTTCTTCTTTTATTTTGGATTGTAATTGATAGAACATTGGTAATTCTGTGAATATTAGGAGACTACAGGTTCCTATTCTATTTAATAATATATAAAAAATATTATATTTCTATCTATAATTATCTTCTATGGATATTGAGAGTATATAGGTTAGTATTGATATGAAATTTATGAATAGTAGAATTAGTATATAGTATAATAATATAATTGATTCTTTTGAATTTAATCTATGAAAAGAATTAAAAATAGTCAATAATTTAAAATAATCTATATATTTTATATGATAAATATACATGAAATAATGGGTACATATTAATAAGTATTGTAAGAATAGTCCTATTAGGAAAGTATAGAAAATTTTTCTTTCATTTTTAATTATAATTTTTTTAATTATAATTTTTATTATATTTTGTGATTCTGACATATATATGGAAGAAAAATATTTATATATTAGGTAGATTTGTATGAGAATACATATACTTCTTTTTATAATATATTTTTCTATATTTTTTGTGAATATATATATAACATATATATTATATATTAATAGAATAATTATGAATGTGATTTCTGCAAAATTAATGTAAATATATTTAAATAATATAAAAAATGATCCTCATGTTATTATGGTTATAAAATTTACTTTAATAAATATTCAATTATATGAGGATGTATTATTTTTAATATCTTTATCTATTTGTTTTCTTATATCTGAATATATTAAATAAGGTAGTATCATTATTAAGAGGGGAATTACTGCATAACCTGTGTTTATAATTCCATTATATTCTACTTTTCAATTTTCTTTTTTTCTTTTCAATTTTTTTGTTTGATTTAACTATTCTTTTTCTTTTTTATATTCTTTCATATTTTTAGTATATTTAAATTTAAAATACCGAATTTTATTTTTTTATAAATAGTTTATATATATTTCCGTAATAATTATAATTATTATTTTATATATTTAATTTTATAATAGATTATGTCTACTATAAATTCAGTTAGTTAGTTATTTCAAATGTCTAATACAAATAAAACATTTAAATAGTTAAAAATTGCTATGATAATAATTATAACAGGGTTATTAACTTTATTAATATGTTTAATTATACATAATATTTATTTATATAAGTTTGAGGAGATCATGAAATATTATGAAGAAAAAAATAAAGACTAGCAACTAAATGAAGATGATGAATTTATAGAATTAAATAAAGAGTTAATATTAGAAGATAATGAAATAATAGAAAAAAACATAGTATTATTTGAAAAAAGTAAAAATGAAATAAAAAATGAAATTTTAAATGAGGATTTAAAAAATGTTCTTGATAAGTTAATAGATTCTAAAAAATCAATTGAAAATTATGGTAAAAAAATAGAAACATATATTGATTAGAAATATGACAAAAATATAAAATTGATTAAAAATTTTAAAGAATATAATAATATCTTAGATGAAAAAGAAAAGGAAATACTTAAATTACAAGAATATTAGGAAAAATTATATATTATTAATAAAAAAAACAAAAATATTTATTTTATTATATTTATTGTTATTATTATTATTTAGATTTTTTAGTTAAGAATTTGATATACTTTATATAGATAAATTTTTTAAATAAATATAAAAATATATTATTAATATTAATATTATTTTTTGATTAGATAATATAACAAAAGAATTATAATATATTTATTATAGATTTTTTTATTGACATTAAATAAAGATTAATTAATTTAATTAGTCTATATTAATTATTTTATATAATATTATGAAATATTAAATTTTAATGTTTGTTTATATTCTTTTTAAATATTATATTATAACTAAAAAGTAACTTAATAATAATAAATTTAATTTTTAGATATATTTATGTAAGAAGATATTTCAATTTTAAAATTTTTTATAATAAATAAAAAGATTATTTTATTCTACTATAAGATATAGTTATTGAACTTTATAAAATTTTTATATTTTATTTCAAATTTAAAAAGTAAATTTAATTAAATATTTAGGTAATAATTTTATATTATAAAATTAAAGATTTATTTTTTATATTTTATTTATAATAAATAATTTTCTAAAAAATTCTTTAACCAAAAATTAAATTAGTTTAATTAGAATTAATATAAAAATTTAGTTTTTATTTTTAAAATAAATAATATAAAATATTAATTTAAATTATTTATTATTTTGTTCTTATATTTTTTTTACTCTTATAAAAGATATTTAATAATATAATAATTAATTTATGAATTTATTTATTAATATTATCAGGTAATATCTCTAAAATTAAATGATCGAAGTTCGTTACAATAAGAATAACAAAGAAATTGATTATTATATAAATAAAAAATCTATAGATTTCTCAGAATAACCCCCAACTTAGTTGCCAATAAAAGATACCTCTCTTTTTAGCTTTTTCTTTAAATCAATATATTTTTCACTTATAAGCCTTAATTTGAATAATTTAATACATTTTTTTATATTTATTTAGGAATATCATATTATAAACATTAGTTAATATAAATTTATTATCTGATAATCTCTTATTAGTACAAATAGATATATCTTATAATATTTTTATATTAGTATTAATTTATTAACTATAAGATAGGTTCTAGATAATGAACAAATTTAATACGAAAAAGATATAAGATAATATTTTTTATTAGATTAAAATAAATTAATATAATCTTATATATAGATATTTAATTTATACTAAGAAGATATATTAGTAAATTCTTTAGAGATTGTTATTATATATTTATAAATAAATTCACTTTAAAAGAAGGTTAGTATCCATATTTATTCTTAATTAATAATAAGTCTAATAAATATAACCTATTCTATAGATATAGAAAAAAGATTATTTAGCTATTATATACTATTTAATATGATTTTTATATCATCTATGAAAAGAAAATAGTTTTAATAATATTAATATAATAAAATAATTTTTATTTTAAACAATTAAATATTTTATTTTATATAAAAATATTTATAATATTATTATATATATTAAATTTATAATATAAAAATAATAAAATTATTATAATTTAAATTTTAACTAAAGATTTATATATTAATATCTATAGAAAGAATATAAATATAAATTAGATTAATATTTAAAATAATTTATAAATTTAGAGATATATTCAAATGTTTATAAATATTAAATTTTTTGAATAAATATAAAGTTATTATAATTTTTAATAATTTGTGTTTTTATATTATGGTTAAAAGAAGTGGAAATAGATGAAAAGATTATAGAAATATATTTGGAGTTAATGAAAATATTAATAATGAGATATCTTTAGATGAAATATTACAATTTATTGAAGATGATATAGAATTAATTGAATCAAAAATAAAAATAGAAGATGATACTAATAAAGACGGAAAACTTAAATACAATAAAAATATGGAAATATTCTTTAAAAATAATATAATAAAAAAATCAGGTTCAAAATTACACTATAGAAATTAAATTATAATAAATTATTTTAATTTTTGAATTATTATATTTAATTTATAAAAATATCAATTAATAATGAATTTAATGAAAATTAAATCTACTATTTTTCTTTTAGTTATAAAAGTTGTATTATAGAAAAAAGGAGATAAAGAAAAATTGGTATAGTATAAGAATAATATAAATAGTAATCTTGATAATCTTAAAACTGAAATAGAAAAATTAAAAAATATAATTAATGAAGAAAATAAAGATATTGATAAATTATTAAATTATTTAAATTTAACTTTTAATAATACTATATTTAATATATTTAATAAAATTTTGTATAATATTAGAAAAATATCTGGATTAAATAAAATAAATATTATTGATAAAAATGAATTAAATATATTATTAAATGAAATAAATAAAAAAAAACAATTATTTAATTGTAGAGAAATAGAAAATAACCTAATAGATAATATAATAAATTAGATGGATGAAGAAATGAATTTATTGGATTTAAATAAAGATGATAGTATTAAGATAGAATTAGCAAATATTAATATAATAGAAAACAGGAATATATTTTCAAAACAAGATGATAATAATAAATATTATATAAAAAATAATGATAATTATATAATATTATTAAATATATGTAAAAAAAGTAAAATTAAGATTGGTAATAGTGATGATATAGAAATTGATAATACAAATAATAATTATTTTAGTATAGAAAAAAATAATGAAGACTATAATGAAATAGTGTTTTTTAAAAAAGATATATTAGAAATTTTTCAAAATTCAATAGTAAAAATAAAAAATTTATTTTAGAATAATGAGAAAAATGACATTAAAATAAAGTTTTAGAATTTAAAAAGTAATAAAATAAATATATTTACATATTTATTAAATGAAATTAATAATAATTTTAAAAATAAAGATATAAAAATAACCCTAACAGTTAATGCACAAAAATCATGAACAATATATATATATAAAGATTTTTATGAAAATAATAAGGATCTATTTATGAATAATCAATATTATAAGATAGAATTGGAAAAACATGAGGAGTATAATAATTTATTAGATCTAAAAGAAATTATGCTTAATAAAGATAAAATGTCATGAAAGTATACGGGAATAAAAAATGAAAAAATATATATTAATATTTTTAATGATAAATTAAAAATTTATATTAAATTTTTAGAAAAAATAATGTATAATGATTGTATTATAAATACGTATAAAAATTTATATTCTAGAATACGATCATTAATGATGAAAATAATAAAAAATAGATTTATTAATGATGAATCAAATATTGAATATATACAAAAAATAAACGATATACAAAACGAAATTTTAATAGATATAAAGATTAATAAAAATTCAATTTTATTTACTGATGAATGAAAAAATAAGATAAATATTAATACAATTATATTAATTATTAAAGAATATATTAAAGATATAGAAAATGCAAAAAGAGAAATTGACAATATATATATAAAAATTTCAAATATATAGATAAAAGAATATGAGAATATACCCTTAATCAATATACAACCTCCCATGTATATTATTATTGAAAAAACTTGAGAAATATGAGAAATATTGATTCTAATTATATGTCCTATAATCTCCATTACTCTTATTACTCTTATTATATGATGATGTCGTGTTTTAAAGATAATTAATTAAATTTAAAGTATTGGGTGTTTTTTTATTAAATAATATTAAAAATTTATTAGATTAGAATTTATATTTTTCTATAGGTAATTCAGATGATAATATAAATTTTTTAGATTATTTAATTTTAATAATGAAAAAATATAATGAAAATTTATTAACAGATATTAAAGATATATTAGAGAAATGTAAAGAAAATTGTAATAATAATTAAAATAATAATAAAATTTATATATGGCTTAATGATCTTATATATTCTTATAATATTTTAATATATGAAGGATTTAATAAAGTTTTAAATATTTTATTTAAATAATTTAATGATAAAATAAATGAATATCAAAAATCTATAGTATTTTTATTTAGTAAGTTTATTAGAATTAATTAATATATTAAAAAATATTTTTTTCTTAAATTTAAATTTTTTACTTTTCATCTATTTCTTGATTATAGTGTATGTGTATACTATATAAAAATCTAATTTATAGAAAATACATATATCTATTAGAAAATAATTTATATCTATATATCTTTTTATAATGTTTTAAATGTTTTTATTATTTTCAATTATAAAGTTATATTTAAGATATATTAGTATTATAGAATATATCAATTAATATAGATAAGCATTGTTATATATATTTGATATCTTAACAATAAAGATTTATTCAATAGTGTAAATATTTTAGAATAAATTAAAATAATTAAATGAAATCTGTAGAAATAAAATTGATAGATAAAAAAATTCTAAATTTTTTACATAAATATATATTAGAATAAAGTATAAAGTATAAATAGATTTTTAAGATATAAAATCTTTATATAATAAATAATATAATAATTATATTTATTTCAATAAAAAACAAAAATTATTAAAATAATAAATAATAAAATTATATAAATTAAAAAAATCATAATTATTATGTTTAAAAATTCTTTTAATTTTTAATCTAGTATTTTCTTTATTATATATATATATCTTACTATATTTAAATCTATTATTCTTCTAATAGATGGGAGAATAAAAGATATTTTTTAACTATTTATTTATAATTAAATAATTTATATTTAATTGTTATACACTTAGTAAATATTATATTTAATAAATTCTAAATTACTTTTTTTATTTTTTATTATTAAAATATTATTTTATTATAATAAAGTAAAATTAATATTTTTTTATTCTTTATATAACATCTAATATCATATAATAATTCAATATTTTTATATAATAATATTAATCAAATTTTTATATAATATATAATTTATTATTTTTAAATTTATGTTTTTAAAATACTTATATAAATAAATATTATATAAGTATATATATTATTAAGTTATTTATTATTTTGATTATTATATTTTTCTTCTAATTCAACTTGTTTTTATATCTTAATTTTTATTATTAAAAATTAAAATATAAAATATAAACTTATTAAATATAAAAAAATTGATAAATTAATTCAATTCTAATCTATAAGAAAAAAATTAAATATTATTTATATAAATTATCTATTTAATTTTTTTATATTTTTATAATTTTTTTTTATAAATAATATTTTATATAATAAACTAAAAATATTTATAATTAATATAATATTTTAAAAGATTATTATATAAAAAATTCAAATAAAATAGATTCAATATTTAAAAATTAAAAAATATAGAATTTTTATTAATATTTTGTATATCATTTTTAAATAATAAATTTATTTTTATATATATTCTTCTAAAAATATAAAATTCAGTTAAAAATGTCATGTTTAATATTTTTTAAATATATAATATTTAATTTTTTTATAATAAAAATTTGATTAATAAGTAATTTGATTAATTAAAAAAACAGAATTTATAGATATAGATGGTGAAACTTTAGCAGTTATATATATTAAAAGATGTGAAAAAATTCAATTAATTATATTAAAAATAAATGATAAATTAAAAAATTTATATTAGAATACCATGTATTTTTCTTGAATTTTTAAAATATTAGTAAGTTTTATAATGATAATATTTATGAATTAAAATGAATTTTTTTAAATAATAATTATATTTTATTGAAAAATATTATAGGAAATTTCAGGAAAATTAATAGAAACTTCAATATATATGATAATTTATATACTGATTAATTAGATGATAATAATAAGAATCTTAATTTTTATTAAGCGATCATTCTATATTAGATTTAAATATTAATGAAAATGAATTATTTATAATAAATATATTTATATTAGAAAAATATTATTTAGCATTTGAGATGTTTAATTTAAAATTAATAAATTATAATTTAAGTAATCATATAGATTTAATAATTAATAATTATTTAAAAAATTTATATTAGTACATAAAAATATAGGAGAAAAGTTGGAAAAACATCATTTAAAAACATTAGAATTTATCTTTAAAAAATTTGAATTTATGTTAAATTATTTTTATTTTTTAATAATTTATTATTATAAATAATATATTTAATTTTTTAAATAATTTATAATTTATATCAGATATAAATTTATTATATATTAAATTAATTATATATTAAATTAATTATTTTAAATTTTATTTTTCTTTATTTAAAAACTAACTTTTGAGTTTTTATTTTTAATTATTATTAAAAATTCATTTAAATTTTTAGTAATAATATTTTTATATTATATCAATATTTATTATAAGAATTTAATATCTATTTAATATATAATAAATTTACTAATAATTTTTAATCTTTTTTAGATATTTTTATATTACTTAAATATATATAAGTATAGATCCATGCCTAAATATTATAAATTACTATTAAAATAATTTCTATTTATTTTAATCTTCTTTTTTAATAATTTAATTTATATATATAATATTTTATTTTTATTATATTTAAAGAACTCATTTTTTTATTTTTAAATCTTATAAAATTCCAATTTTAATTATATATTTTTCTATATAGAATTTATTTTCAATTATAAGATAACTATAAAATTATCTATGATTTTAATAATATTTTTAGTTATATATTATATTATTTATTTAATAAAATTAAAAATAAATAGATAAAAATAAATCATTAAAGAATTAGAATGAACGGTAATTGATAAAAAAAATTAAAGAATAAAATAGTTATGTTAAATCTGAATATAATAAAAAATTAATAAGAAAACAATATTATTTTTAAAAAATTAATAATATAAAAAAATAATAAAAGAAATATAAAATAATTATAGTTATTATATTAATTATAGTTATTTATAATATTATATTTTATAGATAAATATATTGTTTATATTATATTTAAATTTTAATAAATTTAAATTTATGATAATATATATAAAAAATTAATATACGTTTTAAATAATAATAATTATTATTATTTTTATAATTTTATTAAATAATTAAAAATTAAAATATTTTATATGTTTTTTAATTTATTAAAAAATAAAATAAAAATAATTGCAATAATTTTGTTTATCTTACTAATGTTTTTAACCATATCCAATATTATATTATATTCATATATAAGAAGATTAAAAAATAATATTAAAACATATAAAGAAAAAATAAATTTGTTATAGAAATAGAATAAAATTATAATAAAAACCAATAAAGAATTAAATAATGAATTTAAAATATTAAATGAATAGTTAAAATCTGATTATAAACAAAAAATAGATAAACAAAAGAAATTTTTCGAAGAATATAATGATGAAATAGAGCTTGAAATAAAAAATCAATCTGAAATTATTTCAAAATTTAAAGAAGAAAATAAAAAAAAAAAAAAAATAATTTAACATTTAATGAAGAAAAAATTAAATAATTTATTAAAAGAAATATCAAAAATTACTACTTTTGATGAATTAATAAGATTCATTATTAATTATCATAATAAAAATTTTAAAAAAGATGATTATAAGTTAGTAGAATTCGAAAATAATAACCCTGATCTAAATATAATGAGAAATATTTTTTTTAATTTTTTACAATGTGAAGAAAATTTAAAAATATATAAAATCGATATAAAATATTTAGATAATAAAAAATCTAATTTTAAAAATAATAATAAAATGTCATTAAAGAAAATTTTGAAAAGAATTGATAAAGAAGAAACTATAATTAAAAATCAATTAGGAGAAGAATCATTATTAAGTATAGAAAATGGAATAAAAAATGAATATGTATATTAGGAATTAGACTTAAATAAACAAAATATTGATTCTTCAAAAAGTATATAACAGAAAAATTAAAATTGATTAAAAATTAAAGAAAATTAATTAAACTATAAAAATTCTCTAATAATTTAATTTTAATATAATTTAATCAATTTCATAATAATTAATAGATATCTATTATTAAAGTATTAATTATTTTATTTAATTTTATATTTATATATTATTAAAATAAATACATATCCTTAATATATTAAATTTAAATTTTTATGTCAAAAATAATTTAATACTTAAATAAAAATTCTATAAAATTTATTATTTTAAAATATAATTAAAAATATTAATTTTAATTATTATTATATTTTGTTATTTTTAATGTAAATTTATATAAAAGTTATAATTATTATATAAAAACTGCTTTATATAAATTTACATTAAAAATAATAAAATAAAAAATGATTAATAATTTTTCTAATTTATGAAAAAATAAAAAAATAATGGGTATAATAGCTTTTTTAATTTTATTAATATTTATAATTATATTTCAAATTCTTTTTTACGTATTTATAGACGATTCAAATAGTGATATTAAAAAATATAAAATAAATATAGATTAGTTAATTAAACAAAATAATAAATAGGAGAAAGATATAAAAAGATATAAAAAATTATTATTAAATAATAATAAAAATATAATAGAAATAATAAAATTAAATAAATAGTTAACAGATGATAATTAGAATAAAACAAAATTATTAGAAAAAGAAAATCAATCTCAATTAAATATTAAAATATTAGAAGAAAATAAAAATTTACAAAATAATTCAAATAATAAAAAGATATTAATCTAAATATAGTTGAAGAAAATTTAAAAAAAATTATCAATTTAGAAAAAAGAATTAAAAAGAAAAAAAATAATTTTTATTTTAGAAATATATAATAAATTTAATAGTTTATTAATCGATGACTAGAATTTAATAAAAATAAATGATTAATTAGTATTTATAAAAGTTATATAAACTTTCCTTATATAAAAGAAAATATTAAATTTACAAAATTAATTGAAAAAAAATCAGAAAAAAGAAAAAATTAAAATAGATAAAAAAAAAAAAAAAAAAATTATTGAAAAGATAATTAAAAATAATAAAAAAAAAATTATCTAAAAAAAGAAAAATGTAGAAAGTAAAAAGTGATATAGAAAAATTATTTGAAGATAAAACAAAAGAAGAAAGTAAAAATGATATAAATGTAGAAAAATAAAAGGAGTTAGAAGATGAATTTAAAGAATCTAATAATTTTTATTACAATTAAATACAAAACAACCTAATAAAAGCCGAAGAAGAATTATTTGAGATTGAAGATCATTATAATGAAGAATCAAAAAGAAAAGATGAATTTGAAGATGAATTAGAATTAAATGTAAAATCTCCTGAAACTATTAAAGAAGAATTATCAGAAATTTATATAGAAGAAGAATCATTTGAAGATATAAAAAAAACAATAAATTGAATGGAAAATATTTTTTAATAATGATGTTGATAATATTATAATCCCGTCCCTCTATATAGAAAAAATACAAGTCAATTATTATATATAAAAGAAGATAATAATATAAAAATTCAAATAAAATATCTCAATATTAATAAAAAATATGATAAAATCAAATATATAGATGATGATGAGGAACAGGAAGATGAAAAAAAAATAAAAAAAATTGAAGAATTAAATAAAAAAAAAAATAATTAATTAATTAATTTCAATAATATTTTCTCAATTTTAAAAATAAATAATCTTTAATATAAAAAAAAAAGTAATTGATAATATATAATATTATGCTATTTTATTATATAATAAAATTCATAGTTATATTATAATTTTTCATAACTATTAACTATAAATTAATTAAATTAAATTAAAATAAATTTATATATTTTTTAAAAAAATTTAAATTTAATTATTATTATATTTTAATTTCATAAACTTAAATTCTTATAATTCTTATAATAATTACTTTATTTAGATTTATATTAAAAAACAATAAAAATAAATTTTATTATGGGTGTTATATTATCTAATTAGCAAAAAAACAATAAAACAATAACTATAATAGTTTTATTAATATTATTAATATCTATAGTTATATTTCAAGTTTTTATATTTATTTTTAAAAAAAGTTTAAGTAGTAATATTAAAAATATAAATCAAGTCTAGATTAGTTGATCGAAAAAAAAATATTATAAATAAAAATTACATAAAAGATCATGAAAGATTATTAGAAATCTAGGAAGAAAATACAATTAAAATAATAAACTTAAATAAATAGTTAGAATATAATTAGAAAAAAAAATAAATTTATTAGAAAAAAGAAAAAAATTAGATTCAGTCCAATAATGATGTTAAACAAATACATGAATAGTTAAAAAAAATACTTTAAAAAAAGAAAACTAATAAAAAAGAAAAATTAGATCCAAACATATATTAAAAAAATTTTAATAAATAGTTAACAGATAATTAGAAAAAGAAAAAAAAATAAAATCATTAATTAAACCATAGACGCTTAATAATTTAGAAAAATCAATTGAAATCAAAAAACAGAAACAGATACTAAAAAAAATAGACGAAATTAATATAGAAGAAGCAAAACAAAATTAATACAAAAAAAAATTCATCTGAAATAGACTTTAATAAAATTTATTCAAAAGAAAAAAATATAAAATTAGATCAAAAATCCCAATAAAAAGAAAAAATAATTAATTAATTTTTTTGATATTTTAATTTTTAAAAAAATGAATAATCCTAATATTCTTCTTATAAAAAAAAAGTATTAATATATAATATTAGTAGAGATTCAAATTCTGAAAAATTTATATATTTTATAGTTAAAATTAAATGAAGAAGATGAAAATTCTAATATACAAATAGTAAGTAGTATAGTAAAATTTTATAAAGAAGAAGAATTATTAAATAAACATATATTAGTAATCTGTAATATGAACATGCAAAATTTAGAGGTATAGAATCCCAAGGTATTAATAGCTGCTAAAAAGAAAATGATAATAAACCTTATCTATTTCTTTAATGAAGATTCAAAATATAAAAATTAGGTGATAGAATAATTTTTAAAAAAATTTTGAAATAATTTCTTTACTCCTACTCGTATAAAAAGATGATAAAGTTAAAAAAAAATTTTAAAAATTTGTCTAAAAAAAATTATTATTTAATATACAATAATATTGAAGAAAATAATGCATACTTTGAAGATTCAACATTTCCCTTTTATTTAATATTGAAAATTGTCATACATTATTATAAAAAAATAAAAAATAATGGGTATAATAGCTTTTTAATTTTATTAATATTTATAATTATATTTCAAATTTTTTTACGTATTTATAGACGATTCAAATAGTGATATTAAAAATATAAAATAAATATAGATTAGTTAATTAAACAAAATAATAAATAGGAGAAAGATATAAAAGATATAAAAAAATTATTAAATAATAATAAAAATATAATAGAAATAATAAAATTAAATAAATAGTTAACAGATGATAATTAGAATAAAACAAAATTATTAGAAAAAGAAAAATCAATCCTCAATTAAATATTAAATATTAGAAGAAAATAAAAATTTACAAAATAATTCAAATAATAAAAAAGATATTAATCTAAATATAGTTGAAGAAAATTTAAAAAATTATCAATTTAGAAAAGAATTAAAAGAAAAAAATAATTTTATTTTAGAAATATATAATAAATTTAATAGTTTATTAATTGATGACTAGAATTTAATAAAAAATAAATGATTAATTAGTATTTATAAAAGTTATATAAACTTTCCTTATATAAAAAAAATATTAAATTTACAAAATTAATTGAAAAAAAATCAGAAAAAGAAAAATTAAAAATAGATAAAAAAAAGAAAAAAATTATTGAAAAGATAATTAAAAATAATACAAAAAAATTATCTAAAAAAAAAGAAAAATGTAGAAAGTAAAAGTGATATAGAAAAATTATTTGAAGATAAAAACAAAGAAGAAAGTAAAAATGATATAAATGTAGAAAATAAAAGCGAGTTAGAAGATGAATTTAAAGAATCTAATAATTTTTTATTACAATTAAATACAAAACAACCTAATAAAGCCGAAGAAGAATTATTTGAGATTGAAGATCATTATAATGAAGAATCAAAAAGAAAAGATGAATTTGAAGATGAATTAGAATTAAATGTAAAATCTCCTGAAACTATTAAAGAAGAATTATCAGAAATTTATATAGAAGAAGAATCATTTGAAGATATAAAAAAAACAATAAATTGAATGGAAAATATTTTTAATAATGATGTTGATAATATTATAATCCCGTCCTCTATATAGAAAAATACAAGTCAATTATTATATATAAAAGAAGATAATAATATAAAAAATTCAAATAAAATATCTCCAATATTAATAAAAAAATATGATAAAATCAAATATATAGATGATGATGAGGAACAGGAAGATGAAAAAATAAAAAAAATTGAAGAATTAAATAAAAATAAAAAAATAATTAATTAATTAATTTCAATAATATTTTCTCAATTTTAAAAATAAATAATCTTTAATATAAAAAAAGTAATTGATAATATATAATATTATGCTATTTTATTATATAATAAAATTCATAGTTATATTATAATTTTTCATAACTATTAACTATAAATTAATTAAATTAAATTAAAATAAATTTATATATTTTTTAAAAAAAATTTAAATTTAATTATTATTATATTTTAATTTCATAAACTTAAATTCTTATAATTCTTATAATAATTACTTTATTTAGATTTATATTAAAAAACAATAAAAATAAATTTTATTATGGGTGTTATATTATCTAATTAGCAAAAAAACAATAAAACAATAACTATAATAGTTTTATTAATATTATTAATATCTATAGTTATATTTCAAGTTTTTTTATATTTATTTATAAAAAGTTTAAGTAGTAATATTAAAAAATATAAATCAAGTCTAGATTAGTTGATCGAAAAAAATATTATAAATAAAAATTACATAAAAGATCATGAAAGATTATTAGAAATCTAGGAAGAAAATACAATTAAAATAATAAACTTAAATAAATAGTTAGAATATAATTAGAAAAAAATAAATTTATTAGAAAAAGAAAATTAGATTCAGTCCAATAATGATGTTAAACAAATACATGAATAGTTAAAAAATACTTTAAAAAAAGAAAAACTAATAAAAAAAGAAAATTAGATCCAAACATATATTAAAAAATTTAATAAATAGTTAACAGATAATTAGAAAAAAAGAAAAAATAAAATCATTAATTAAAACCATAGACGCTTAATAATTTAGAAAAATCAATTGAAATCAAATAAACAGAAACAGATACTAAAAAATAGACGAAATTAATATAGAAGAAGTAAACAAAATTAATACAAAAAATTCATCTGAAATAGACTTTAATAAAATTTATTCAAAAGAAAAATATAAAATTAGATCAAAAATCCCAATAAAAAAGAAAAAATAATTAATTAATTTTTTTGATATTTTTAATTTTTAAAAAATGAATAATCCTAATATTCTTCTTATAAAAAAAGTATTAATATATAATATTAGTAGAGATTCAAATTCTGAAAATTTATATATTTTATAGTTAAAATTAAATGAAGAAGATGAAAATTCTAATATACAAATAGTAAGTAGTATAGTAAAATTTTATAAAGAAGAAGAATTATTAAATAAACATATATTAGTAATCTGTAATATGAAATATGCAAAATTTAGAGGTATAGAATCCCAAGGTATGCTAATAGCTGCTAAAAAAGAAAATGATAATAAACCTTATCTATTCTTTAATGAAGATTCAAATATAAAATTAGGTGATAGAATAATTTTTAAAAATTTTGAAATAATTTCTTTACTTCCTACTCGTATAAAAGATGATAAAGTTAAAAAAATTTTAAAAAATTTGTCTATAAAAAATTATTATTTAATATACAATAATATTGAAGAAAATAATGCATACTTTGAAGATTCAAATATTTCCCTTTTATTTAATATTGAAAATTGTCATACATTATTATAAAAAATAAAAAAATAATTTTAAAAACATTTTCTTTTTATTCCCTCTACTCCTAACTCTTCATATTCATTTTTACTAAATCATAAAGACTAAAATGTTCCTAATGATGCTAATATAGATCCTCCTATTCATACACTATATATTTTCTCTCCTTCTGTCTCTGGCTACGTAAATACTTTTTTTAATATATTATTATTCATCTAATCCTATGATTTATTATTTAATTCTTCCATAAATCCCTATATTTTACTACATCCTCCTGTTATTACTATTGAACCATATATATTTTTTCTCATCTCTATATCTACACTCTCTAATACTTCTAATATCTATTTCTATATAGTTATATAGTTATTTTCATATAATATATTCTTAAATCCAAATTCAGATATATTATTCTATTTATTAAATAAATTACTAAATAAATTACTATCAAAAATACTATTTATACACTCATCTAAATCATCTTTAAATATATTTATTTTATTACCATCTGGTAATATATATTCTTTATTATTATATACTGTATTAATATTAATACCAATTAAATTCTTATCATGTTTTATATCTCTAATTAAATTCTATATATAATAATTAATTAAATTTTCATTTTTAGATTTTATAAAATTTTCTCTTTTTACCTTTTCTTTAATAAAACAATTCTAAAATATTAACTAATTTAATAATTCTCCAGACATACTAAAAAATTCATTCTCCTAATATAATGGTATTCCATCTATAACTGGAGTACATGTAAATTTAGAATGTGATAAATCTACTATTAATGAAGTAGATTTGCCTACTGCAAATGATATTAACGATGCCTATTTAGCAAAATATATTGCTGGTAATTCCAATTCCTAAAAACAAAAATCTATTAAACAATTTCTTGTTGAATTTTCTATATCCTATGGCTCTGTAAATATTATTGGTGTAATCTTTAAATCTTCTACTCCTAACTCTTCAGTTAATATATATTTTAAAAATTTATTATAAATTTTAATATTTTTTATCTATTTATTTTCTATTAAATTATACATATTAGGATTATTAACTTTTTTACCATTTAATATTGTATCAAAAAATCATATTTCTTCCTCTTCTTCTACTTTCTACTTTTTATTCTACTATGTATTTGACTTATTATTTGCAATAAAAGAATTAAACCCAATACTATTAAATATAGAACTTGGAAAAATATCTCCTGCATATCCTACTTTTATCTAATATGATCCATTATCTATAACTATTGCTCCTACATCATCTCCTCCAAATATAACATCTGTCATTTTTATTATATACTAAATACAAAAATATCAAAATTTAAAAATTGAAAGGATTAAAAATGATTCCATCTCCATGATAATATTTACCCTAAAATTCAACTCACTATAATCTTAATGTATGTAAAAAACATTCCATTAAATCCATAGGTAACATGAGACATATCGTAATAGCAGTGAATACCTATGTTATAAAAAATAATAATATTATACTTTCATTTTTAATAAAATTTAAATAAAATTCTATTAAAACTTTAGATAACTATGTATGTGCTAATGATATAGCTCATAATCTTAAATAACTTGCAATATTTGATATAGATCCTATTCCAAATTCTATTGTATGTATAGTCTAATTAGTTATTATTTCTTCTATACTTTTTTCGTCATTAATTTTCTTAAATCCTTTTCTTGATTTATTATAATATCTTAAAGGTTTTCCTAATAATAAAACAAATAATGAAACAATAATATTAAAAAATAAAAATCTAGAAAATAATTTCTAAAAAAATGGATTAAAATACATATGAGCTTTTTCCACATCTAATTCTCCAAAAAAATTAAATAAATCTATTATAACATTAAATAAATCTACATTTTGTTTAGTAGAAAAAAATGTTTTATATAATAATAAAAAGATAAAATATCCAAATGTACATAAATAGAATACTAATTCAGGTACTGTTTCTAATAATAATGTTTCATATTCTTTATAATATATACAATTCATAACTTTTATTATCATTCCTAATAACATATGTAAAAATCCGAAAAACATAGATAAATTCATTTTAATTTCATTTTCTATTAAAGATTCGTTTTTACTTAATCCTCATCTTCAATCTATACCAAAAGTATAAAATCCACTATAAGAATTAAAAAATTTCATTTTTAAAGAACAAAATTCATTAAATAATAACCCAAAAAATATACTAAAAAATCCGACTTTTATTAATAAAAATCTAGAACTATATATATAACTAAATAATTCATGTTTTTTATATTTTCTTAATTTATTCTAATTTAAAATTAAAATTAACGCAAATATAAATAAAAATAAACCATGTAAAAAATCAGAAAACATAAACCCCATTATTAATGGAAATAAAAGTATACTATAAGAAGCTGGATTAATTTCACCATATCTAGGTATTCCATAACTATTAACAATATTCTAATAAATTTTTGTATATTTATTACATTGTATATAAGTAGGTACTTCTTTTGTAGATGTTAATTCCTATAATAATGTAGGATGTTTTTCATCATTATAAGAAGTAAAAATATTATTTATTAAATTTTTTTTATTATATACACATCAACCTTCTATTATAAAAATATTTGTTTTTTCCTAATACTAAAATTTATTCATTTCTACATATATACTTCTTTCTATTTCTAAAATATCTTTTCATTTATTATAATTTTCTTTAATATTTCATAATAAATCTTTTATCTAAAATTCTGTTTTTAAATATAAATGATATATATCAATAGTATTTTCTTGTATTTCTTCTATCTTTTTTTCTATATTATTTAATACTATAGGAAATATTGAAATATTCATATAATTTAAAATTTTTTCTATTTTTTCTTTTAAATTTTTAGATAAAATATAAATTATAAAAACTTGATTTTCTCAATCTATATCTTGAAAAATTATATGAAAATGATTTTTTGTTATATTTTTTAACTATTTATAAAACATTATCTTATATATAGGCTAAATAACTCCACATATTTTATATAATTTAGTACCAGTATAATTACTAACTTTATTATAATATACTAATGCATGATTATATTTTATTAAATATTTATACTTTTTTAATAATTTTTCATAATTTTCTATATGTATTTTTAAATTTTGATAAGTATTTTCTATTATTTTATATATGTCAATATTTTCAATCATTAAATTCTAAGCATAATTAATTGAAAAATCTAATTTTTCCTAATATTTATTTTTTATATTTTCAATATCTTTTAAATAATATAATGTTTTATCAATTTTTAATATTTCATTTGTATATTTTTTTGAAAAATCATTTATATTCTAATTTAAGTCTGTAAATTCTATTAATTTTAATTTACCTAATTTAAAAATAATATTTTTTATTATTTCTTCAGGTATTATACATTGAATGTATGACATCTATTCACTTCTTATTGATAACATTTTTTTATATTTATGTTTAATTAAAAAAATTAAATTAATTATTCTAAATAATTAGGAAAAGGATATGCATAGGCTCTTCTTTTTACTTGAATAGTTGGAATATTAGGAATATTTGTTATTAATTTAACTAATTTTAGTCAATCTTCTTCTTTATATGACATCATTAATTGTTCTATTTCATTTCTAGCATAATTATAAATTGTTTTATTAATAGGATACTACATATCTTCTATTCCATTTACTTTTTCTAATATATTTAAAGGAATATATCTATAAAAAAAGGATAAATGTTCCATAAAAAATTTTAAACTTTGTTTAATTCCTCTTTCATCAGAACCAAAATAATCAATAAAATTTTGAAATAATTTTTTTAACATAATTATTCTTTCTTGACTTGTTTTATCAATACTTTTTCCTAATTCTATTTCTTGAAAAATTCAAGGTTTAATCAATGCACCTCTACCTATCATTCCTTGTCCAAAATTTTCTTTATGAAAATTATAATCTTTATATGTATATATATCTCCATTACCTATTAATTGAGTATTTTCATTTATTATAGGTTTAATATTATTTAATATATATTCAGTATCACTTTTTATTTTATATCTATTAGTTCTTAATCTTCCATGTATAGTTATAAAATCTAATGGAACATCTTTTAATTTAGGTATTAATATTTGATGAATATCTTTAAAATTATTATATCCTAATCTTGTTTTAAATCCTATTAAAATATTAGTATTATGAAAATAAGAAATTTTATTCATATTAGAAATTATATCAACTAATTTATTTGGTCTTTTTAATAAAGCACAACCTTGTCCATATTCACAGAAATTTGCCATAGGACAACCAACATTTAAATCTAAAATATCAAAATTTATTTTTTTACCAATATATTCTTCAGAATTTATTAATAATTCGATACATTGACCTAATATTAAACTATTAGAAGCTGCTAACTATATTCCAAATATTTGCTCAGAATTATGTTTTCTTAACAAAGCTATATCATTTTTATTTCCTTTTAATAATTCATTAGATAAAATCATTTCTGTAAATGTAACCTTACAATTATATTCTTCACAACATAACTATCTAAAAGGTAAATTTCCCATTGTAGTTAATGGGGCTAAAATAGGAAAATTTATTTTTTTATTAATTTTATTTTTTAATGATAATTCTTTAATTAAAATTTTGTTTACATTTTGTTTTAATATTTCTTTACTTTTTCTTATTTTCTATCTATCTTCAACAATTAAATTATTTTTATACATAAAAATATCAGTAATTATAATATGGATAAAAGTTTAACTTTAAGAAATTATATAATAGACATATCATAGTTAATAGAGTTTAATATAAATGATAATATGGATTTTTTAAATTTTTTATTATTTTATTTTAAGAATAAAACATTTAAATTAACATTAATAATCCATTCATATAATAAGTGTAAATATATACAAAAATTATTTTTAAAAAAATATGTTGATTATGTCTTTGTATTAAAACATATTAATGGTATATAGTATTATAAACCATTAATAACTTTATATAAAAAAATATTATTTAAATTTCCATTTTATATACATTATGTATTTGTAATAAATTCAAATAACTCTTATAATTTTTTAAAATCTTTAAATATTGATTTTTATTCATTAAATATTGAAAATTTAAAAAAAAATGATTTTTATGAAAATTTATTAAAACTTGATTCTATTTATAAAAATATAATAACTATTGGATATACTTTTATAAAGAAAAAAGCTAAAAAATTTCATATATATAATAATAAAATTGTTTACAAAAATAATTATATTTTAAGATATATTTCAATAAATATAGGAAATATTAAACAAAATCCTATTGATATATTTTGAAATAAAAATTTTAATATTTAGTAGTAGAAAAAATTAAAATCAGATATAAAAATATTTTTAAAAAATAATACTCGTATATGTATAATAAATACATTTAAACAAATAAAAATATGCTATGATAGGTGTAAATTTAATTTATTTTTATAGGAAATATTTAATAATAGTTGTATTAATGGAATAAATATAAATATTCCTAAAATATGAATAGGTAAAAATAAACGAAAAATATATGATAAATTAGAATTTCCATTATTATTAAAATCTAAATTAGCAGGTGGGCCAAAACAATCTCATTTAATGTTAATTATTTTTAATAAATAGCAATATAGTAAATTATTAGAAAATGATTATTATTAGAATAGATATTTTAATATAGCTAAGAAGCATATACTTTAGAAATTTTTAGATCATAATGAAATATTATATAAAATATATGTTATTGATAATGATGTAAGTGTATTAATAAAACAATCAATACCTAATTTACCTAATGATTATTAGATGCTACATTTTTAGAGTAATAAATTAGATTCAACTTTTTAGAATTTTTCTTATTATAAAAAATAGTTTAATTTAAATATAAAAAAACTATATAAAATTATGTATGAAAAATATTATGATATTTTTTGTAATATTGTAAAAATAATTAAAGAAAAACTAAATATAAAGTTATTTGGAATAGATATTATTATAGATTTAAATGAAAATATTAATATAATAGATGTTAACTATCTTCCTACATATAATAATGTTAATGATTTATCAAATAAATTAGAAATTTTTTTAATCAATGAATTTATATCACACCGAAATAATTTAATTTAATAATTTTTCAAAAATATTTTTTATTTCATCTATATTATGTGATTCTTTATTATAATTTCATTTATCTATATGATTTAAGTAAATTCTATTTTTTACATTTAATTTTGAATTATTATATAGTATCATTTTATAATATAATTTATCATATAGTAAAGATAAATAAACTGATTTTGTTATATCAACGCCTATAATATTAATACTATACTAATGTAATAAACAATATTTTTCTTTATTTTTTGTAACTTTATATGAACAAATAAAATGAAAATAATTATTACATTGTTCAAAGTTGCAATTTATTAAATAATTAGAAACTGATTTTTTATTACAATATAAACAATTATTATAATTTAATACTATACTTCTAAAATTTATATTAGTATATTGCAAACAACTATAATGAATAATAAGATCTTTTTCTTTTACTTTTTTAAATCACATAAATTTACCGCTTTCATCACATACAATACATTTTAAAGAATTAAATAAAATTTTATTTTTTTTATAGAATAAATTATAATTATAATTTTGTAATAAAATAGGAGATAATGATTTATATATAATATACTAACAATAAAGACAAATAAATTTTTTATATCTAAATAAATCATAATTCTGTCTAAGACAATAAATATGTATTCTGTACTAACAACAATTACATTTAATTAATGCAGTATCATTTTCTTCAATTAAACAAGCATTACAAACATCTTTTCTTTTTAATTCCATATTAGTATTATAAGATATATTTAAATTATTATCTGAAAAATAAATATTTTCTCAAAATAATCTTTCTTTTATTAAATTATTATTATTAAAATGTCTATAGCATTTTATTTTTTTATATTCTAATAATTTTGAACCTGAAAAATAACAACAATAAGGATGTAATTTTTTATTACAATCTATACATTCAAGATAATTATTATAAATTATATTTTTTTTACAATAATCACAATTATAAATATTATAATTCATATTTTCTATTGTAATAGACCATGTTAAAATATCAATTATTTTTATTTCATTTATAATATTAAATATACAAATATAATGTGCGTATAGTAATTTATTAGTAATTTTTCTAAGAGGACCATTTTTAATAGGACAAATAAAACAATTCATATTATGATTATTATATTCACATCTATCACATTTTCATTTTTCACAATCTATATTATATAAAATTTGATTATTTTCATTAGCTATACCTAGACATATTTTATGACCAACAGTTGTTTTACAATAAGAACAAGAAATAATAGAAAATTCTTTATTATTAAGTTCTGTATTAAAACAAATATGACATTGAATATCTTCAGTTAATTCTATTTTATTAAAACCTTTTTGTATATTATCTTTTAAAATATTAATTCTACTATCATGTGTAATATGAAGCAATTTTATTTTATTATTATGTTCTTTTATTATTTTATCTAATAAAGAATCTTTTTTATTTTTTACAATTTTTTTTAAATTTTCAATAGTATGAGGTAAAAGATATTGATTTTTTTTATTATTATAAATAAAATTAATTTTATTATTTTTTTCTATTTTATTTTCTAATTCTTCTTTATTATTTTGTTCTATATTAAAAATTTCCTTATTAGTAAAATGAAAACATAATAAACAATTACATAAATTTTTATTTTTTTTATATTTTATAAGATTATTATTTGAATTTTTTAAAATAAAATTATTATTTCTATTATTTTTTGTTAAATTATTTAAATTCAAAAAATCTAAATATTCTGGTATTCTTATTTTTAAAGCACAATGATTTCATATTTCCTCTATATAACTTTTATCATTTACTTTATCTAAAATTTGACAAATAAAATCAACAATATTACTATTATATATATTATTTATTTTTCTAGGATAAGAATAAATATTTTTTGAAATTTTATCTTTATTTAAACAAGCTTTACAAAAAGTTAAAATTTCAACATTTTTTTGTATATTATCAATTAATCCTTTTATAAAAAATAAAATTTTAATAATTGGTTTAACTTTATAAGAATCAGATATTTCATTAAAATAATCTTTAAAATAAATTTTTTTCATATAAAGAAATGAACAAATAGGATGAAAAAAATTTTTACAATAAGTATAATGACATTTTTTCAAATTTTTTTCACTTTTAATATTACAAAAACAACAAAATTCTATAGATAAATTTATATCTATTTCTTCTATAAGAATTCAATCAATATTTTTTTTATCTAAGAAGTATGTATTATTATTTAATAAAGCACATGTAAAATGAATTCAAATATTTTCTTTTTTTGTTTTTTTAAGAATACCAGGAGTATTTTTATTACATATTATACATTTTAAATTTATTTGAGTATTGTCTATTGTTAATAAACATAATTCTGATCAATAAAAACATGCATCACATAATCATATTTTTGTTTCTATTCTATTTTCATTTTCATTAAAATAAATACAATTAAAATGAATTTTTATACTACAACAATCGCAAATTAATATTTTATCTAAATTAGTATTGAAATATTCAAAACAAATATTACATTTATAATTATTGAAAAATTTAACATCATCAGTATTTAAAGAATTATATAAAGAATTTTCATTATCTGATATTATTGATTCATTATTAATTTCAATAAATTGGGAATTATTTTTTCCAATCTAAGTATAAGTATATAAATCTTTAATAAATCGAGAATGTGAATAACAGATATAAATTCACTTATTTGTATAAGGCTGTATATATTCATATCATTGATTTTTATCTATATTTTTATATTTTATAACTTTTTGACATTTATTATATTGACAATTTATAGTTTCTAATTTATCTTTTTTTAATAACTAACATAAATTTAAAGATTTTAAACAAGTAAAATGAAAATAAAATTTTTTATATTTAAATAATTTATTATCTATTTTATTACATTTTTTACATTGTTTCTATTTAATTAAACAATTATCTTTATGAGAAAAATTCTAATTAGACTAAATACATAATATATGTAAAAAAATAAAACATTTATTACATTCTATTATTTTATCATCTTTTTTTATATTTTCTTTACATGATTTACAAATATTATTCATTTTATATTTTATATAAATATATTATTTTTTATAAAAATATTAAAATGAATACAATATTAGACAATATATAGAAATTAATATTATTAATAGAAAATATAAATAAATAGACTAATAAATTATTAATAATAGAAATAAAAAATATTTTAACAGAATTATATCTTGAAATTACTGAAAAAAATATATTATTAAAGAAAGAACAGATAAAATAGTTATTATTTGTATTAAAATAGATTTGAAATTTAGATTAGACAGATTTTTATGAATATTTATTTAGTATAATTATTTTAATATAGATAACAAAAGCAGAATTAACTGTAAAAAAATTTAATAAATTTTTAATTTATTTAAATAATGAATCTATTAAATTAGAATATAGATAGTTAATATATTAGATATTATTTTTAATAATTAAATATAATTAGAATATAAAAGAATAGTTAAATAATAATACAAATTTATCATATTTTTATAATAATATAATAGATAAAAATATAGAAAAAAATGAAAGAGAATTATTTTTTTTATTATTTCATTAGATATTTAATATAAATTATTTATATAATATATTTGAAGATTATTCTAGTAATTTTTTTGAAAGTTTAATATTTTTATATACTAATAAATAGAATACAATTACAATTATAATTATATCTAATATTATAATAGAAATAATAAAATGTTCTAAAATTAAATTAACAAATATAAATAAATTTATAGAGATTAGTATAATGATAATTAATAATTTAGAAAATAAAAATAATTTATTTATAATTTTTAATAATATAAATTATTGTCTAAGAAATATAAATATAAATATTATTAAATTTATAAATGATTTGATAAATATTTATGTTGATATTATGTAGAATAAATGGAATGTTATAATTAAAAATGAAATATTATAGATAATAGATATATCATTTGAGAATATTATAATTAAAATGTTAGATTTTAATATATAGTAGATTATTAATATTAGATATATTTATTAGTATGATATATCAGAATTTTATACAGGATTTAAAAAATTTAATTTTTATATAAAATTATTTGTTTTAAATAATGAGATTGATAAGGAGATAGTTAATGAATTTATAAAATATTTAGAATTAGTAAAATTTGAAAATGAAACCAATGAATCTATGGCTGAATTTATTAATTAGATGAATATAATGAGAAAATATAATAATATTGTTTTATCTATAATTAATACAAATATTTTTATTAAATTTTTAATGCGATTTATTATGGTTAAAGAAAAAGAATATAAATTATATGTTTTTAAGGGAATAGTATCATCAGATTTATTATTATATATATTATATAATAAATAGGAGAAAGTTGATATTGAAGATGAATTTTATGAAGAATTTTTATTATTTTTAATAAATACAAAAGAATGAGAAGAGACATTAAAATGTGGAATTGTTATTATAATATATTATTTAGGATTTAATCCTTAGAATGAAAAAAGAATTAATATATTAAAAAAATATTTAAAAAATAATTGATAATAAATTTTAATTATTCTTATTTGAAAGAATTAGTCTTATATTATTTTCAATCGGATTTAAAAAATTTTTTTCAAAAAAATTTATATATTCATCAATATTTTTTAAATTATTTAAATTTGGAATAGAATTAAAATCAAAGTTATCGCAATTATTTATATCTATAGGAACACAAATATTATTTGTTTTTGGATGAATACTAAAAGGTGCTTTAATTAAATGATGAATTTGTTTTGAAACTTCCACATCTAGTCTAGGATTTATATATAATTTAAATTCTTCATCAGTATAATCTGATTTATTTAAAAATTTTTTAATATATGGATCAGCAATTTTTCTAATTCTTTTATATGAATTATTTTTATTTTTATTATTTAATTGTAAATATTCTACTATATGTTCTCTTATTTTTCTAGGAAATTTAATAGCTATAGAATCACATACTCAGCAATGAATACCACGTCTACCAGAGTATATTCATAATATATGTTTAAAATTAAAATCATTTTGTAATATTGAATCTATTATTTTCATATTACATGCTAATATAGGTCAACATTTATTACATATTATAGATTGATCTTTGCAACAGTTTTGTCTTATATCTGTGTAATCTGTTATATCTATATCAAAGACTAATTCTTTTTCAATTGGTTTAAATATATCTATTTTATTTTTATAGGATGGAGATATATTATAGACAGCACCTATATCTATTTTATTAGGTAAATTTTTTAATAATTCTTCTTTAAATTCTTCAGAATTTTTAAAGGATTTATATCTTATGTATATATCATTTTTAATAGTAAATGAAAATTCTCTTCTATGAAAATAAGTTTTATCATTATTAATTTCTTCATTACCATAAGTTAATCATCTATAGAATAATTCTACAGGAAAAAAATTTTTATAATAATTTTCAATTTTTTCCATTATTCAACACGAATGACTGAAGAATTAATTAAAGAATGTATAGAAGAATTAGATAAAAAATATAAAAAGAATTTAATATTAGAGAGTAAATTTATAGAGATAGAAAATAAATTTATGGAAATATGTAATAAGGTTAAAAATGAATAGAAAGATAATGATAAAAGAGAAATATTAGATAAATTTTTAACTAAACTATCTTATAAATTTTTATCTAATTTAGTTAATACATTTGTAAAAAAGAATTCTGAAATAATGAATAATATGAAAGGAGAACCTATGTTACATATAAAATAGTATTTAGAAAAGAAATTAAATTTAGTATAGAAAAAATAGGAATTAATTGAATTAAATAAAAAATTAAAAAATACAATAAGTAAGATACAGATAATAAATTCAGAAGAATTAAATAATAAAGTTAATTTAATATAGGAAAAAGTTAAAAAATCATATGAATAGAAAATAATAATAAAAAATTATGATGAAAAAGAAATAATAGAAAATGATATAAAAAAAATATTATCTTTTATAAAAAATTAGTTTTTATCTTTAACAGAAAGTATAAAAGAAGTAATAAATAAAAATGAAAAATTAAATCTTAATAATTTAAATAGTTATATTGAAAATAGAGAAAATATTTTTGATAATAATATAAAAAAAATTGAAAAAATAAAAAATAAATTAACTTAATTTTATTACTTAAATTTAAAATGTTTACTTGTTGTTGTTATAGTTATAAAAAAATAGAAGAGATCGAATAGAATAATAATTAGAAAATATTTTGAGGAATTTAGTTATTTAAAGAGAGAAGAACTACGATAGATATATTTTTATTATTACCGAAAGTTTTATATTTAGAAATTAAATAGAAGACAATATAGAAATATTTTTATAAGAATGAATATGTTTATAAAGAAGGAGAAGAAGGTGATTGTTTTTATATAATATAGAGAGGAAGTATTAATTTAATATATGATAATTTTTCTGTTATAAATTTATATAAAAATGATTATTTTGGAGAAGAATGTGTAATTAATAAAGGTAAAAATTTAAAAAGAAATTATACGGCACAAGTAATAGAAGAAGGAACTATTGTAATAATGATAAGAAAAATATTATATAAGAAAATAAGAAAATATTTTGAAATTCCTATAAGAAAATAGTATTTTGTTGTAGAGAAATAGAACATATCACTTTATAAAGAGTATTTTTATAAAACAAAGGAAGATATAGAATTTTTATATTTACATTTAAAATATGAATAGAATTTTTCGATATTTGAAGATTTTACAAACGAATTATATTAGTTAATAAATTATATATATAAGATAAAAGTTAATCCATAGAGTGTATTTATAAAATAGGGATAGAATATGGATAAATTTTATATAATAAGAAATGGAATAATTAAGAAAAAAATAGACAATTAGGAAATTTTATATAGCGTAGGAGAATGTTTTTGTTAGGATTTCTTTATGGATAATTGTAAATCTTAGTATGAATATAAAACTGGATTTGACAATGTAGAATTATGGGTATTAGATAAAAAACATTATAATTAGTTTAAATTTTTATTAAGTAATAGAACAGAATAGATAATAAAATTTTTAAAAAATATTAGAATATTTAATTGTTTATTATATGAAGAAATGAAAACAATAGCAAAATTTGTTAAAGAAGAAGAATATGAAGAAAATAAAATAATAGATTGTAATAATAATTTTTATATAATAGAATATGGTGATATTACATGTGGAAAAATATAGTTAAGAAAATATGATTTTTTTGGAGAATTATATATATTTGGATATAGAAAAGAAAAAATCATATATAAAACTTTTAGTAAAGTTAAATGTTTTGTATTAGAATATAATAATTTTATTATGTTAGAATTATTATATAAAAAATTTTTAAATAATATAATAATAAAATATAATATAAAAATGAAATATAAAAAAGTTAAATTATATATGGAGAAAAAATATATTAAATTAAATTTTTATAATAGTGAATTAAATAAAAATTATTATAAAAAATTTTAGAATATGGAATTAATGCATTATATAGTACATGGTACATTTAATAAAGATAAAATATCTTAGAATAAATTAATAAGTATAAATGAATATATAATTTTAAATAGATTTGACAATAATCAAATATATTTTATGATATGTTTAAATAAATATGAAATAAATAAAAAGAAAATATAGAAAAATATAGTATATGAAAAATAGATATTTTCATTATGTAAATCTATATTTATTATGAAAATATATAAAATACATTAGACAGTAAGTTAGATATTTATTATTACAGAATCTTATTTAGGAGGATGTTTAAAGGATCATCTTATTTTTTAGAATAAATTTGATGAAGAAACTGTAAAATTTTATAGTGCTTAGATTTTTGTAATAATAAAATATTTACATAGAAGAAATATTATATGTGGAGATTTAGATTTAAAATATTTTTTCTTAAATCCATAGGGATATATTAAATTATGTAGATTAAAATATGGAAAATTAATGAAAAATAAATAGATAAAGATGAAAAAATATACATAGTATACATCACCCGAAACAATAAAAGATCATATATGTGATAAAAAGAGTGATATATGAGTATTTGGTATATTAATTTATTAGATGTTACATGGATATACGCCTTTTTATGATATTATACGTGAAATCAATAGGGAGAAAATTCTTTATTCTAAAGTTAATATTAATAAATAGATAAGTTATGATAGTAGAACATTAATTTTATCTTTATTATAGAAAAATAGAAAAAAAAGATTAGTAGATAATAAAAAAATAAAATTACATGATTTTTTTAAAAATATAGATTGGAAATTATTAAAAAAATAGAAACTAATAGCTACAATAATTCCATATATATCTAAAGAGCAATATATGAATAATTATTAGAATTATAATAGTTTAGATAAGACATTAGAAGATAAAAATTAGAATAAAATAATAAATGATAAATGAACAGAATATTTTTAATTTTAAAATATAAATTAATTAAATTATATTTTTTTCCATTCTAACTCTATTATTATTCATCTATCTCTTCATCTTCTTTTTGTATTGTAACATCATAAAATATCTAACTTAGCATTGTACTCTAAATTGTATAATTAACTATTTCATTTCTCTAACATATTTCATTTAAAAATGAAAATAAATCATTTAATTCTGTTTTTTTCTTATCAAATATTATAATTATTTCTAATTTTGTATTTAATATAACCTCATATTCTTCAAATAATTTTTTATATACATTAAAAATTTCTTTTTTTATATCATTTATTTGTTTTTTAGGATCGAATTTTATCTTTAACTATAATTTTGATCTTAATTTTATTTTCAATTTATCTAAGTTCATATTAACTAATGTATATCCATCATCTACAATAACTAAATTGTCTACTAAATTATCTACTTCATTTGGTATATGAGTTGATAATAATATTTCTTTTCCTTGTTTCTTATATAATTTTAATAAATCCCATATTGTACTTCTTCCCTATGGATCTATATTTGCAGTTGGTTCATCTAAAATACCTAAATCTTTATTGAATAAAAGAAATAAACCTATACTTGTTTTACGCTTATTACCTCCTGAATATGTCTTTACTTTTCTATTTTTATATTTTCCTAAATCTAATATATTTATTAATAATCTTGTTAATTCTTTCTACTATTTTAAATCATATCCTAAAATATTAGATATAAACATAAATATTTGTTTACATGATAAATTTGTTAGATACTAATCAAACTACATTAGATAAAATAAATAATTATATAAATCTAAACTATTTGTAAAATCAAAACCATTATAAGTATAATTACCAGTTGTTGGATTTAATTTTGATGTTAATATATTCATTAATGTAGATTTACCTGCGCCATTATTTCCTAATAAAATTGTACATTTATTATTTTCAATACCAAAATTTGCATCTACTAATACTGGTTTACATGTACCAAATATATTTACATATCCTTTATTAATATTTGTACCTAATAATTTATATTTAGTTTTATCTTCTTCTATTTTATAATATTCTCTTCTGGTTTTCTATATAAATTCATCTTCTTTTTTCTTTTTTATTTTTTCATTAATAGCATTATTTATTCTTTTTTTATATATAATTTCTAATAAAAATGTTATAATATCGGTCTAAAATATTTTAATATAAAGTATTAATCCCTATATTATTAATATTGATATATTTCAAATATAAAAAACTACTGGGTTAATATTCATTTTTGAATTAGCTATCTATAATCATGCTAAAAAATTTAATATAGGTATTTTATATAATTGTGAAACATATTTAGCAATACTATCACATATTTCTACTATAATATTGGATTTGTTGGATTTATTGGATTTTATAAAAAAGTAAAGTATTTTATATAGTAAATTTATAATGAAATAAATACCGGTTGAATAAATAAAAAATGAAATTTTTATATATATTTTTTTAATATATAACCCAAATAAAATTACTAGCATTGTATATGAAATAAGGTTTATTAATATTAATCCTGTATTTTTAAATTTAAATTTAAATATAGTTCCTAATGATAACTTATCAAACTTACGTAATAATACATATTGTATAAATTTAGGATCTTTAAAATATAATATAAAATTAAAAATGATTATTGGATTTTCTATTTTTGGTGGATTTTTATATTGTATTTTAAATATGTTTGCAACTGTTATGAATATTAACAAAGAAATAAATATTTCTATTAATATATTATATATTCAAAATATTGATATATTACCATAATTCATTAAACTAATATCTAATAATCCTTCATTAATTATATTTGTATAAATCTACGACTATAATGCAAGTATTATACCGCATAAAACAACTACATTTAAAGTAATTGATAAATAAAATATATTAGATAAAATATCTTTAATTGATATATTTGAATTTAATAATGTATACATTCTTAATTTCTATATATTATATTTAATATTTTTTTTATTTGGGTTATAATTATTTATAAAAGTCTTATAAGTATTATAAATATGTATATATGTATATGGCAAATAACTCGGTACTTTAATATGTAATTTTCAAAATTGTATATTAGTATTAGTATCATAATTTTTTATAAAATCTAATATAAATAAATCACCTGTTAAATTCTTACTATCTTTATCTTTATCATATATTTTACATATATTTTCTTGTACTAATAATTCTTTAAAAGCCTCAATTATATTCATTGAATTCTTTTCATTAGATTGAATTGTAACAATACAATAAAAATTATTACGATTTTTAAAAATAAGTTCTGGTTTATATATTTTTATATATGTTTTTTGTAAAAATTCTGTTATATTATTAAAGCTTTTTATTGAATTATTTTTTTTATCATCAGGGATATTCATATTTATATCTGCAAATTTAATACCAAAACTCTATACTATACCAACATCGATTTTACCAGGATATGTAAAATATGAAATAAATATATAAATTAATATTACTAATATTATATAAAAATAATAAATTCAATTCTATAATCTAATATTTAAAGTATAAAATAATATTGACATATTTTCTTTTTTATTGGTCTCCTATAATATATTCATTAATAATTTTTTAGATTCTTCTTTTTCCTAATGCTATTCTATATTAAATTCTAAATGCGATAATACACTATCAAATCCTAATATTTTCATATCTCAATCTATTATATTATTCTTATATTTTTCATTTAAAAGTTTAAATAAATCTTTTATTTTTTCTTGTACATTTAATGGTATTTCAAATTTTAAAACAAATGTAATTTTATTATCTATATTTTCTTCATATTTATCAAATTTCATAAAATCTTGAAAACTATTACTTATATCATTATTTATTTTATTACGTGTTTCTTTTGTATCAATATATAATAAAATATCATAACCAAAATTATATTCAGCCTTAACATCATGTATCTTTCCATAATTTATTAATTTTCCATTTGACATCAATGCGATACTATCATTGTATTCTTCTATCTCAGACATTATATGAGTAGTTATTATAGTTACCTTATCTATACTTTTTTCTTTAATAATATTTATTATTTTTCTTTTAGTTTCTAAATCTAATGGTGCAGTTACTTCATCTAATATAACAACTGATGGATCACATGCATATGCTAACATAAATGCCATCTTCTTTAACTATCCTCCTGATACTTTATTTAAAGGTGAATTCAATTTATCTCCCATATCTAATTTATTTGCTAATTCAGTAATGTTTTTTAACGCTGAATTATAAGAAAAATTCTTAAAAGATGATACTAAATTTACATGATCTAAAAATGTTCATCCTGGTATATGTTTTGAATACTATGGTGCATATCCAACTACTGATAACATATGATCCTTATGATATAATATATTTTTTCCTTTAATATAAATATTACCCTTACTCTATAATTGCGAACCATTTATTAATTCCATTAAAGTAGTTTTTCCAGCTCCATTAAATCCTGATAATATACATATAGTATTATTTTCTATATTAAGTGATACATTATCTAATGCTACAAATTTATTATATCAACCTGTATAATATATTTTACTTGCTTTATTAACATATAATATAGAATTTATAGTTTTTGATTTATCACTCTATTCTGCATTTAACTATTTTAAATTCTTCTTTAAAAATAATTTTCTAAATCTTCTTTTTCAAATAAAATAATTATATTCAAATCATAATTTCATACCTTCATAATCATCTAAACATAATATAATTGTTGAGAATAATATCGATGAAAATATATATTTAAGAAAATAACTAAATATACTTGGTGTATCTCCATCAATAGATAAAAATAATCACTTTAAACTAACAGATAAATTTGGATTATTTGTCATTTTTGATAGATAATTTATTTCATATATTATTTTAAAAGATAACTTAAAAATTTGATATATAGATATTTCTGGAAATATTCAATGTAATATTGTATCTACTGTAAATTTATTATAATAATGATAAACAGCGAATCCTAATGTACTATAAATTCCTAAGCCCCATGATATCAATGTTTTTTTACAAAGAAAATATAAAAAAATCATATAATTATGCATTGAAAAATATATAAAAGAAACTATAAAATAGAAAGGTATATATGATATATCAACTTTATTTCCTACTGTAAAATATATTGTTATGGATGTTATAGATGTTATTATTAATACAAAAATTGTTAATATAATCAATAATGAATAAGATCCATAAATTACAGGTACGCCAATTGATGATAAATAATCTAAAATTTTCTAATTTATAAAGACATTAATATATCTAAATCATATAGGATAATACAAAAATTTATAAAATATATGTATTGTAAAAAATAAAATATAACTAAATTGATAATATGGCGCATATCAAAATTCTCTTATATCTTTTACATCTAAATTCTCATTAATTTTCTAAGATTGTGAAAATTTCATAGTCTTTTTTCTATAATGTAAATAAATATTAGGAACAATTCTAAAATATATTTCATTTTCATTTTCAATTATTATTTTTGAATAATAATTATTTTTATCTAAATCTCATAAAGACATTGCATTTGCAGTTTGTATTAATAAAAAGCATATTTCTATATATGATTTTAATTCACTTCGACTCATCTATATTAACTATATATTTCAAATATCATAAAAATCTAATGTCAAATTTGCATTATTATAAAATGGAATAGAATAATATCTAAAATCGAATTGATTTGTTATATAGACATCTATAGTAACATCATTATCTTTTTTATTCATAAATATAAATGCATCTTTAAATGTAGATCCTTCTAATAATTCTTTATAAATATTATTAATTTCTTCAATATCTAATTGATTTATATACTTTTGATAAAAATTAACTTCTGTAGGATTATTTTTCTATATGTTTAAAAATACAAATAAATCGTCTTTAAAATTTAATTGTTTATTAGTAACATCTCAATCAGTAAGTTTAAATTCCGTTTTTGTAAAAGAATTATTATATATGTATAATAATTTGTTTTTAGACCTTAATTCTTCATTTACCCCAGATATATTTATTCTTCCCTAAAAATAAATACAATAAAAATTGTAAAATATTATTGTTGTTAATAATATTGTTGTAACTATAAATGATTTTAAAAATATATTATATATAAAAAGCTTAAAATATGTAATTAACTATCTTAATCTCATGATTTTATTTTTTATGTACGTATATTTTATATAAAATAATAATTAAAAATAATATTTAATTTATTATCCAAAAATAATATAATTTGTTTGTTTTTGTTTAAGTTATTAGAACGGAATTTTTGTATATCATTTGTATTTTAACTTAAATTTTAATATTTCTTTAAATTATTTGTTTTTACATTGTTTTCAAATTTTTTTATTTTTATTTATTTATTTATCATAAATTTAAAATTATGTTTTAAAATAATATAAAATATAATTAAAAATTAATAAATTATTCCTCATATAAAAATATATCTTTAATTTTATTATTTTCAATATAATCTAATAATATTTTATCAATTTTTGATTTATTTTTTATAGCATTTAATATTTTTTTTATTTGTTTTTTATTATTATTATCTGATATTAAAACATAATTCTATTTAATATTAGAATTATAAAAACATTTTTTAAAATTAGATAATTGATTTTTCATTTTATCTAATAGTTTATTAAATTCTAATATTACTTCATTATTATATGTTTTTATAAGAAAATCTACTTCTAATTCATCTTTAAAAATCTAATATTTTTCAATTAATTTATTAGTAAAAGATTCTGGTATATTATATTTTATTAATATCTTTCTTTCTAATGTATTTTTATTTAGATATAAATTTTTTGATATTCTATATCGTAATAACTTATAATTTCTTACATTCATTATACAATTACAAAATGTACAAAAAAAATCATATTTAGAAATATATGAATTAATTCTACTTAAAAAATAAGGAAATCAAATAGATAATATTTTTATTTCATCTATATTTTTTATAATATCTTCACTTATTTCACTAAATTCTGTATAAAAAATATTATTATTTTTTATTTCATTTATTTTATATTTTATTTTAAATAATTTAGTAATAAGATTTTGATACTAATTAAAAGTTTTCTGGATATATTTTTCATTAATATTTCTGGATATATTTTTTATATAATTAAATGATTTAGTATTATTTAATTGGTTTTCTATTTCTATTATATCAATAAAAATCTGTAACTATTCTCAAAATAAGTCAATAGACTCTTTATTTAATTTTTTATATTTTTCGCAATTTTCTATTTTTTTAATTTTTATGAAATCATAAATAGAAATATATCTTGTTATTTCTGCTTTATCACATAATTCATATTGTTTTAATATAATATTATTATTTATAATATTTTTTTCTATGTTAAAATAATTAAATATTTCATTAAACTAAAAATCCAAACTTATTATTAATTCTGTAATTATATTTTCAAAAATCAATATTTTTTTAATAAAATTATAAATATCATTAAAATATTTAAAATTTGAAGATTCATTTTTAATAATATTTTCAAGTTTTTCTATTTTTAGTATCGGAAATATGTATGATATAATTTTATTTAATTTTTCAAAACAACAAATATATTCTTTATCATAAAATATTTTATTTAATTCCATATCTTTTCATAAATTATCTATATATTCGTTAACTAATTTTATTATTGCATCTTTATATTCTATTATAATATATCTATCTTTATCATTCATAATTTCTTCATCTATAAAAATATATAATATATTAATAATTTTATGAATATAATTAATATATTTTCTAATATATTCTACATCAAAAAATCTATCATGTATACGATTATAATAATTTTTTATTGTGTTTATAAAAAACATATTATATCACTGATTCTGATTCTATATTAATCATGATTCTAATTCATAATTATCCATTTGATAATTATATTTAAATTCTTCTTTAAATTGATTATACTATTGTTTATTTATCAATATTTCTAATTCACAAAATATTTCTTTAATTTCTAAATGTATACTATCATTATATCATATATTTATTTGTTTTTCATTTAATAATATTGTTTTTTTATTAATATATATATCCAATTTTATTATATAATAGAAAAAAATTAATAAATATATTTTCATTATTATATTTTTAGATAAACCGTTATTATTTTTTATCCTATATTTTAATATAGGATTTATTTTATTATTAAAAATTTAAATTAAACTATTTTTTTTAAACTTAAATTTTTACTTTTCAAATATTTTAGATTATAAAAAGGGTTATTTAAAAATCTATTTTATAATATAATAAATAATATAATAGAAATTAATTTATATCTATTTTATTTTTATATAGTTTTTTATATTATATTTATATTTTTAATTATAAAGTTATATTTAAGATATATTAGTGTTATAGAATTTACTAATTAATATAGTTGAGTATTATTATATATATTTTTTAATTTAAAGATAAAATTTTATTAAATAATATAAATATAGAATTTATAAGATTATATATGATATAATGAATTAAAAAAAATAATTATTTTTTAAATTTTTTTTAATAATTTTAATATTTATTTAAATAATATTTTTCTTTTTTCTTTTTTTATAAATAAAACAAAAATAATTAATATACTTGCAATTACAAATATTATTATTATTATAAATATTTTTTTTCTATATTTCTATATTTCTTCTTTTTTCTATTTCTCCTATTCTTTTTTTTTCTTTTATATCATCATAATATTTTTCAAATAATTCAATTATAATTTTTTCTGAATTTTCAGACTATTTTTTTAATTTATCATAATATTTTTTAAATATAAGTTCTGTTGTAAAAATTTTTATATCTTCATTAGTTTCATTTATTAAAATATTTTTTAAATTATTAATATTATTATTAAAATCTTCTTTTGTTATTTTTGAATCTTCTTTTTCAATCAATATATTTTTTAAAAAACGAGAAATAATTTTATTAAAATCAATAATTTTAATATATAAATTATCTTTTTTCTATATATTAGTATTACTATATATATCATACATGTTAATTACATATAAATATATATTACATAACTAATAAAAAATAAATTTAGAATATGATAATTTATTATTAAAAGAATTTTTATTTTATTATTTCAAGGTTTTTTTTTTTGAATCTATTGTATATTTAAATAAATAAAATTATCTATATAATTTTTTTAAAGATATTTTATATAAAAAATTTTATATCTATATTAAATATTTTGGAATTATTAAGTATATTTTTATATATATTATTAATAGAATTAAATTTATAATTTTCATATTTTTTACATATATTCTAATATATTTCTTCAAATTTTTCATTATATATAATTTTTATATTTTTTTTATTTCTATTACATATTTATCTATTTTATCTAAATAATCTTTTAAATAATAATTAAAATCATCTTTATTTTTAATTCGATTTTTAAAATAAAAATTATCTTTAATTGTTTTTATCTATTTATTTAATAGGTGTAAATTTTCTATTAATTTTTTTATATTTGTCAAATATTTTTTATATCTTTCTTGATTATATATAAATATATGAGATATAATATTCTTTATTAAAAATATTTGTTTATATAAAGGTGATATTCATTCATATATTTTATCTAAATTTTTCAAATTTTCATATGTATTAAAAATAACCAATTTATTATGTAAATAATTTAACTCAATATAACAATCTAAATATATATCCAATTTTTTCTGTTTTTCTTTTAATACATCATTTGTATATATTATAGAAAAATAACTTATAAAAAACAATATTAAAATCATATTTTATATTAATTTGTGATAATTGTAAATATGAATAATAATTATCAAAATTATATATATATATATATATATTATCTTATTTTTATAAATAAATTATAATATTATACAAAAATAAAATAATATATATAAAGTTTTAAATTTATAATAATTTAATTTATTAATTATATTTAAAAACTCTAAAAATAATGATTTAAAAAAATGTTTCATTTTATAAATTTTTTAATATATCTCTTCTACTAATATTTTGTTTAGTAAATTAAAATAATTCTTCTTCATGTTCAATAGTATCTATATTATAAACTTCTACAATCTCATTATTTTCAATATACATAAATAATTCTTCATTAATTTTTGCCTTATTATTTATAGCATCTAATATTTTATTAATTTGATATTTATTATTATTTTTTGATATAAAAATATAATAATTATTAATATTAAACTAATAAAAATACTCTATAATAATATTAAGTTGTTGTTTTATTTTATTTAATAAATTATTAGATTCTGATAAAATTTCATTATTATATATTTCTATAAGAGATTTTAAATTTAAATTTTTTCTAAAAATATTGTATTTTTTGATTAATTTTTCAGTAAAAGAGTTTAAAATATTATATTTTTCTAATATATGTTCTAAATCCTATATATACATAGATATTTCTGATATTATTTTTTCATTTAATATTTTTTCATTTTTTGATTCATTTTTAATACAACTAATAGATATTGATGATTTTTTATTATCTAAAATATAATAATTAATTCTATATGAAAAATAAGAAATTCAAATAAATAATACTTTTATTTCATCAATTATATTAAATATATCATTTTTATCTATTTTTAATTTATTAAATCGTTCCTAATAAAAACAATTAAGACTAATTTTATTTATTTTATATTTTAATTGAAATAATATATTAATAAATTTTTCATAATGATTAAAATTTTCTTTTTAAATTAATATTTAAATTTTCTTTAATATTTTCAATAATTTTTAAATTATTATTCTATAATTTTTTTTCTATTTCTATTATATCAGTAAGATATTGTAAATATTCTCAAAATTTATCAATTTTATCATATTTTAAATTTATATATTTTTTAGGTTTATCTATATCTATATAAATATTATCCTAATTATCAGCTAATAAACTATTATCTTTTGGTTTATTCTATTTACTAAGTTCATATCTATATGAAATATTATTATAATCTTTATATGATAAAATAGAATCTATTAATTTTAATTTATAACATATTTCAAATTTTTTTAATCTACTATTATCAATAATATCTCTTTCTATTTTAAAATAATTTAATGTACTTTCAATTCATAAATCTATATATTTTATAAATTCTGTAATTATATCTTCAAAATTTAATATTAAATTACTCTAATTATAATAAAAATAAAACAACGATAAATTAACAGTTTTCTAGTTATATAAAATATCTGTAATATCTTCTCTTAAATATATAGGAATTATATAATTTATAATATTTTTTAATTTTTTAAAGAGACAAATATCTTTTTTATTATCTGGTAATTTTACTTTTAATCATATATTTTTTCATAATTTATCTACATATTTATTAATTAAATTTAATAAAATATTTCTATATTCTTTAATAATATTAATCGATTTTTTATTTTTTTCATTATTAATAAAAAGATTTAAATTATCAATAATTTCTTTAATGTATTCAAAATATTTTGTAATATGATTAATACTATAAAATCTACTATGTATACGATTATAATATTCAAGTATCTATTTGTGAATTATTTCAAAATTTGTAACTCTATCTACTAATGATGAATCTAATATATCAATATTTTCATAATTATATTCAAACTCTTCTTTTAATTGATTATAACATGGACTATTTATTGAAATTTCTAATTTATAAAATCTTTCTTTAATTTCTATTTCCATTATACTAATATATCATAATTCTAATTCTTTTTCATTAGATAACAATTTTTCATTATCAATACAACTATTCAATATTATTATATAACAAAAATAAATAACTAAACAAATTTTCATTTTATATTTTTAGATAAAACGTATTTTTAACTTCTTTTTAGGATTATATTTAAATATTATTTTAGAGTTTAATTTTTTTCTTAAATTTAAATTTCTACTTTTCAACTATTTTTAGATTATATAGTATAATAGTATAAAATCTAATATAAAATAATTATAGATATGTAGTAACAATAAATTTATATCTATATTTATTATTATATTAATTAACAATAATATTTGTATTTTCAATTATAAAGTTATATTTAAGATATATTAGTATTATAGAATATATTAATTAGTATAGATAAGCATTATTATATATATTTGATATCTTAACAATAAAAATTTATTCAATAGTGTAAATATTTTAGAATAAATTAAAAAAAGATAAATAAAAAAATAAAGATGGAATTTGTAGAATGATTGTAAAAAATATTTTAATTAAATTTTATTTTTGTGATTTTTAAAAAATAGAAAATAATAGTTTTTATGGGGTATTCTTTATATATTCATCATATTCTTTATTGTATTTTTCTTTAAAAGAACTAGGATCATCGGAATATCTAATAAATAATGAAACGAATACTGATATTATAATACTATATATTATAATATAATTAATAATGTTTATAAATAATAAATATACTCCAATTTGATATGTTAATTCGAAATTTGTATAATATAAATTTTCATATATAAATAATTGAAATAAATTTATAAACATTATTGTAATATTACAAAATCATGATGTAATATCCTATGATATATTATCTGTAAATAAATATGTATTTTTATTGCTTTTAACTAAAGTTTTTGCATATTTATATGCAGAAAAAAAACTTTTAAATTTATATGAATAAATATAAATATAATTCATCATATTATAGGCATATATATAATTTAAACTGTTTAATTCTTCAACAGAATGAATATTAAATTCATTTAAAATTGCATGATTATAATCAAATTTAAAAATTAATGATGAAAATAATCATATAATAAGTAAAATACTAGCTATTCCTATTTTTTCAATAAAAATTGTAAATATATTTTTTACTAAAAAGTTATAAGTATCTTCTATTGATATTGATAATAAAAATATTATATTATTAGTAAATCCATATCATAAATACATAATTATTATTAAAACAAACATAAAAAATATAGTATAAAGTCGTATATTCTAAATAGAATATCTATATATATTATATATCATAGGAAAAAATTGTATTGTAATGAATATAAATAATAATAATATACCTAATATATAGATTGATAATATTTTAAATTTAGATTCAATTAATATTTTTATTGTAAGATTAAATAATATTTCTTCCTATTTATTTTTAAATGACTTTTTATACTATACAATAATAAACATTAAAAAAGTAAATATACTAAAACCAATTAGATATAGGCTGAACTAATCATATATTTTATAATAATATAAATATTTTATCAAATATATTGTATATAAAAATAAATTTATTATAATAAATATTAAAAACCCCATTTTTGGATAATATAAAAAAATATTGAACGATATATAATAAATAAATGATATAATAGTTATTAATAAAAAAATTCATGATAATGTTTTAAACTATCCATATATATTTAATATTTTTAAACTTTTATTTGCTGTTTTTATAATAAATAGTAACATAATAAAATTTAACCCTAATATTATTATTGGTATTATTATATATGCATATTCTGCACGTTTTTTATTATCCATATATTTGTGTTGTTTATTTAAAATAATAAAAAATTAAAATCAATCTTTATTTTAATTAAATATTTTTATTTTTATATTTTATAAATACTATCAAGTTTCAATATTATTTTTTTTAAGATATATTTTAATTATAATTAAATTTGTAATTATATAATATATATATAATTATTATTATTTAATAATCTTATAGTTTTTTTTTTTCATATTTTAATAAAATCACTATTTATTATGAGTAGAGTATAAATAATTATAAAAAAGTAATTAATATAATAATTAAAATAATTTTTAAATTTATGTAAATGGTAAATATCATTTAATTATTTTCTCTTTCATTATGAGTTAATATTGTTTGTTTATTAGAAATGTTATTAACTGTTGGTAATTCTATAAATTCTCCATTATTTGAATTTAAACGTCTTGTTATTTGCTAAAAATTATTATTATTATTATTATTATTATTTGACTTTACCTAATTCTAAATAATATTTGTATTATTTAAATATGGATTCATAGAAATTTTATTTTTTATTTTATTGATCTAATTTAATATTAAATTGGAATTACCTATAAAAACTCCCATAAAACACCCTATAATTATTCCTATAAATAAACATATTAAAATTATATATATTATACTTCTTTCATTTATAATCATTACTAATTAATATAAAAAATATTAAATTTAATGCTAAAAAATAATTAATTAAACTAACGTTTCTTCTATTTCTATTATAACATCTCCGTCTTCTTGAATATATGGTAAAGATAAGCTAATCTACTAATTGTTCTAATTATATTCCTATTGATTATTATTATAAAATTGGGGTGTATTAATATTTTCTTGATATAATGAATGATAAGATGGTGGTGGACTCATATTTCCATTCTATGATAAATAATAAGATGGTGGTGGGGTCATATTTCATTCATGTAATGAATCATGCGGTTGTGAAAATATATGGGTTGAATCAATACTTGTATCAATAAATATATGTTGTCTATTATAATTAATAAAATTTTCTACATTACCTATATTACCTATAGGTCTTCTTCTAATATTAATGCATCAAATTATCATGAAAAAAATAACTGATCCTATAATGAGAAAAAATAAAGATAATATTAATAAATATGAAAAATTTTCCATTTTTTATAAAATATAAATATATGTAAAATTTATAAATTATAAATTTGTATATAATTATTATTATTGAAAATTATAATTTATAAATACATAAAAATATTTTTTATAATATAATTTTATTATTAAATATTATTATTTATTTAGTAATTTAATATAAATCTCGATTATTTTTTAGAAACTAAATAAATTTTCTAATAATATTATTTTTATTTTAATAATATATAATTTAAACTATGTAAAATATCATCATATATTAAATATCTTGGGGTTCCTTACTTTTTAGAGAGAATTAATAATATTTTTTAATATGACAATAATACTAATATAAAATTTAAAAATTAATTATTAATTTATTTAAATTCTTTAAATTCTTTAAATTTTATATAATATAATTTATTTTCTTTTTAAAATCATTATCTTTTTATTTTAATTTCAATTTAGTTTAAAACATTATTTAAAAATTTAATTATATAAAAAATATTGAATACTTTAATTTTAAATAATAAAAAATTAATTTTAATAAAAAAAATTTAAAAATTATTGGATTCATTAAAGAAGATTTATTTTATCTATATGTGCATATATTTCTTCAATTATATATTTTCTAACCTAATTTAATAATTCTTTATTAATTACTGATTTATTTTTAATAGAATTTAATATATTTTTAATTTCATTTTCATCATTATTTTTTAATATAAAAATATGATTATCATTAATTTTATTTAAAATATTACTAATAAAATTTTCTAATTGATTTTTTGTTTTATTTAATAAATTATTAAATTCTAATATAATTTCATTATTATATAATTTTATAAGCATATCTAAATCTAATTTATTTTTAAAAAAATCATATTTTTTAATTAAATATTCTGTAAAAGAATTAGAATTATTAAATTTTTTTAATTTATTTTCTAAATCCGTTATATATATGGATGAATTTATTTTTTCACCAGATATATAAATAAAATTTTCAGTATCAGGATAAATAGATAAATTAATTTTAAATAAAATATATGGAATTCATATAGATAATATTTTAAATTTATATATATTTTCCAATATATTATTTATAAATAATTTATCATATATTATATAATAATTTTTATATAAATTTTCAAATTTTTTTAATACATATTTTAATTTAAATAATGAATTCATAAGTTTTACATACTAATCTAAATTTTTATATATATTTAATTTTCATTTATTTTCATTTTTTTCTATATAATTTAAAGAAATAAATAATTTTTTATTAATTAATATATTGTTTATTTTTAATATATCAGTAAAATATTTTAGCTATTTTCAAAGTTTTTTGTTTATAAATTTATCTAATTTTTTATACTTATCAAAATTTATATTTTCTAATTTATTATTTTTTATAAAATCATCAAAAGAAGTATAGCTTTTTATCTTTAACTTATTAAATATATTGAATTTAATTAATTCGATATTTTTATAACATAGAGTTGATCTTTCTATTTTAAGATAATTAAATAGACTATTAATAGTAAAATCAATTTCTCTTATTAATTCAGTAATATTTGATTCTAATACAAATATATTTTTATATACATCAGTTAAAAAATAAATTTTTTCAATTTTATTTGGTGTAGATGTGTTTATTTTATAATCTTCTTTTTTTATAATTAAAATATTGATCTTTTATTATCATAGGAAATTTAAATGATATAAAATTATTTAATCTTTTAAAAATACAAATATTATTATCATTATTAAGATTTTTTATTCATATAGTTTTATAAAAAATTTCTATATTTTTATTAAATTGATTTACTAAAATATGTTGATATTTTTTTATTATAATATTATTATTATTTAATTTATTATTTTTAATAAAATATTTCATTTCATCAATAATTTTATTCATATAATAAATATATTTTTTAAAATATTTTGAAATAATAATATCTTTATATATATAATCATTTTGATTATTAAAATTTTTTGTAATTATTTTATAATCTTCTATATATGTTATTGTTTTTTCTATTTCATAAATAATCTCATGGGAATATTTAAAATCATATCTCATTTGATAATATCATGGTTTATTTAATAATACTTCTAATTTACAAAAACTTTCTTTAAGTTCTTCATCCATAATATTTAAATACCATGAAAATATACATGTTTGATTTTTTATCAATATTTTATCATCATTACATTTATTTAAATATAATATATAGTAGAAATAAATAATTAAATAAATAATCATACGTTAGTGTTTTTAAATAATTAAAATTTTATATAATAAATAAATGTATAAAATAATAATTAAATTTATATTTTAAAAATAATTTTAATTAATATATAAATTTTCATTATAATAAAAAAATTTCTATTATTTTATTATTTTTAATATATTTTACTAATTCTTCATTTATTTTCTATTTATTTTTAATTGCTGTTAATATTTTTTTAATTTCATCATCATTGTTATTATTTGATAAAAATCTATAATGATAATTAATTTCTATATAAATATTTCCAATAAAAATATTTAAACAATGTTTTATATTAAATAATAAATTGTTAAATTCTATTATAATTTCATAATTATATATTTTTATAAATAATTCTAAATCTAAATTATTTTTTTTAAAAATATTATCATATTTTTCAAACAAAATTTTAGTAAATAATTCGAAATTAATATATTTTTTTAATCTACTTTCAAGATCTTCACTATATTTTTTTAATATTAATCCTTCATTTATTAATTCTGAATTTTTTAATATTTTTTTATTATCAATATATAATAATTTAATTTTAGATAATATATATGAAATTCATATAGATATTATTTTTAATTTATCTATATTTTTTAATATATTATTTATAATATTTTAGTTATTTCATTTAAAATCATAGAATAGGTTTTATATTGATATTCAAATTTTTTTATTTGATATTTTAATTTAAATAATATTATAATAAGTTCTTCATACTAATTAAAATTTTTCTTTTAAATTTAAATTTATTATTTTATTATTATTTTCTATATATTTTAAAGAATTAAATAAATTATTATTAATTAATATTTTTTCTAATTTTATTATATTAACAAAATATTTCATCTTTTTTCAAAATTTTATTTTAAAAAAATTATTTAATCCTTTATATTTATTAGGAAGATTATATTCTTTTATATGATTTTCAAAATCAACTAATGCTGTAAATTTTTGTATATTTAATTCATCGCATATAACAACTTCATCTAATTCAATGTATGCGTTATAAGAAATATTTATTTTTATTTTAAAATGTAAAAATATATTTTTAAGCTAAAAATCAACCTCTCTTATTAAACTTGTAATTATTTCTTCAAAAATTATTATTTTTTTAAATACTTTATAAAAGAAATATATTTTATTATTATTATATAATGAATTATTTAAATATTCTTCAAAATTCATAATACTAATAAAATAATTAAGGTTCTAATTATCATTTCCTATTATCATAGGAAATGTAAAAGATATAAACCTTTTTAATCTTTTAAAAATAGATATTTTTTTATCATTATAAAGTCTATCTATTCATATATTTTCATATAATTTTTTTATATGTTTATTAAATATATTTATTATATTATAATAATATTCTCTTATAATATTAATTGATTTTTCATATTTTTCATATTGAATAAAAGAATCTAATTTATACATAATTTTTTCTATATATCTAATATATTTTTCAAAAAAATTTGAAATAACAATATTTTTTTTTATTTTATAATCATTGAGATTATTAAAATTTTTTTTAATTATTTCATTATTTTCTATATATATTATTGTTATTTCTTTTTCAATAACAAATTCATAATTATATTTGAACTCATCTTTCATATTATTATATAATGGTTTATTTAATAAAATTTCTAATTCATAAAGACTTTCTTTAATTTCTAATTGTATAATATTATAATATCATATATTTATATATTCATAATTTAATATTCCTAATATTTCATTATCAATACAACTATTCAATAGTATTATATAACAAAAATAAATAACTAAACAAATTTTCATTTTATATTTTTAGATAAAACGTATTTTTAACTTCTTTTTAGGATTATATTTAAATATTATTTTAGAGTTTAATTTTTTTTCTTAAATTTAAATTTCTACTTTTCAACTATTTTTAGATTATATAGTATAATAGTATAAAATCTAATTAATAACAAATATAGATATAAATTTATTATTAATACATATCTATAATTATTTTATTTTAAATTTTAAACTATTATTTTATATAATCTAAAAATAGTTGAAAAGTAGAAATTTAAATTTAAGAAAAAAAATTAAAAAATTATTGTTCTCTAATATATAGCATAATAAATTCATCTTTTCATCTATTATAAAGAATTATCCATATAACAATTATAATAAATCCAAATAAAATCATTAATATAAAAACTTTTAATTTTTTAGATTCTAAAGTATAAGTATTATCTGAATCTATTTTATATCTTATTATTTCATCATGTAAAGTTTTAATTCTTATATATATAGTTTTATTAAATTCATTATCTCTATTGGAATCTCATGGATTCAATATCTAATCTATTATTAGTAATCCTTCTTTATAAGATCTATTAAATTGTTTTATTACTTCTTCATTAGCATCTTCTTCTATAATTATTTCACTTTTATTATATATATACTGTAGATTTTTTACTGATTTTTTTATTATATTTTCATCTTTTAATAAATTTTGAAATATATCTTTATTAAATATTTCAACCAATTCTTGTAACTAATTACTGATTATTTTATTAAGTTTAGATAAAGTTGATGATCTATTTTTTTCAATTATTATATTCATATCGTTCATATTATCATATGAAAATTTTGATAATAATAAATTTTGATTTTGATTTATTATATTTTCGTCGCAATTATCTTGTTTTAAAATCTCTTTTAATATTTCAACATAACTTTTAAATTTATAATTTGTTATTTTCTTCTAAATATTCTAAAAAAGGTTTTTTTTTTTTTTATTATCATTATATATAGGAAAATATATATCTTTTTCAAATATATCTAATAAAAAATTTATTATCTAATGATAATCTTTTTTTGTTTATATCTGTTTTATTTTGAAATATGTTTTCTCATTTTAATATATTATTTAATAATATATTTATTAAGTTTATTTTTTCATAAACAAATGATTTTTATTTTTATTAACTATACTAAAATAAGGGATTAATTTATTTATTTCTATTTTTAATTTATTTAAATCTGTATTAATATTATTAATAATTAAATTCTCTTCAAATATTGCTGAATTAAGTCATTGTTTTATATTAGAAAAAATTGCATTTAAACCATCAACATCAATTAATATCATTTTAAATGATTCATGATCTTTCATTATATAAACATTTTTAAAATTAATATCTATATCTTTTTTTATTTCTTCTAATAATCCTTTTAAAATTCATAAATTTAATCTATTTTCATTTATGTCATTAGTTTTAATATTATATATATTTATATAATGATTTTTATCTATTCAATTTAATAAATAACTATGTGAATCTAATATATTTTATAAATTTTCATTAAAACTTAAAATTAATTTTTGCATACTTTTTATATTAATATATATTTTATAAATATTATAAGTTGTTTCTATATCTGAATCAGGTCTATTAGAATTTTTACAAAGTGTTTTTAAAAATTCTACTGTATTTAATAATATATCAATATTAGAATCATATGTTTTAAATGCATTGTATTTTAACGAGTCTTTAAATAATAGGGTAATATCTAATAATAAATTATCTGTTAATTTTAAAATCTATTTATTATTTTTAACATTATTTATTATCATATTTAATTTTTTAATTATATCTTTATGTTCTGAATCATTTTTTACTCAATTATCTATTTTTTCTAAAATTCTATTATTTTTTTCTTTATCTACCTCATTTTTTTATATTTATAATACTAAATATTATAATTAAAAACATTTTTATTCTAATAAATATAACACAAAAATTGCGATTAAATTAATGATAAATTTATTTTTATTTTTAATTAATATTAATAAATACCATATTAAATTATTAAAAGAAAATAAAATATAATTTATTCCTATATAAATAATAAAGTATAATTTAAATTTAATGAATATACTAATATAAAATAAATTTTTTTATTAAATTAAAAATCAAATTTTATATTATATTTAATATATAAATTTAATATTAATAGAAAGTAATAGTTATATAAATTTCATTCTTTTTGATAAATACAATGATAATATGTATTTATTTATAATAAATTTTAATATCTAATTATATTTCTTTAATATTTATTATGGATTTTAATAGAACTTATTATAAATTAAATTATATATTTTAAGGATATGAAAATTTAAAAATTATTTTATTTAATATTAATGATATATAATTTAATAATTAAAAATAATATAAAAATAAAAAAATATGATTGAAGTAATATATATTAAAGAATGTAAATAAATTAGGACTAAAAATAAACAATAAAAAAGTAATATAGTTAAATTATAAAAAATCTATTTTCAAAAAACTATTGGTTTATTATTAGTATAAATACTTTAGTTTTTATAAAGATATTATTGAATTGAATAATATATATTAATTAAAAAATTATTAGGTGAAAAATATATATAAGAGAAAAGGATCTAGATAGATTATATACTTTAAGAAAAATAAAAAATAAGAGATTAATTAAAATAAAATATAGATATGATAAAATGAATTATAATTTATTTAAAAATAAATAAGTATTTTTATATATATTCGATATTTAACAATAAAAATTTATTTAATATTGTAAATATAAAAATATTAATTTTTTTAGATATATATTATATTTTAAATAGTTAAAATACTTTTATATATTAAAAACATTATTTTAAAATTATTATTATTTTTTATTATTATTATTTGATTTTATGATAATTTAATTTTTAAAAATATTAAAAAAAATCTAAAATTAATAACCTAAGTAAAAAAATTTATTCATATTTGTTATATATTTCTTCAACTTTATTGTTTTCTATATAACTTAATAATTTTTTATCTATAGTTAAATTATTTTCTATACTATCTAATATTTCTTTGATTTCATTATTTTCATTATTTTTTGATATAAAAACAAATTTCTATAAAATTTTTGATTTAAAATATTCTAAAAAATTAAATATATCCTCTTTTATTTTGTTCAATAAATTGTTAAACTCTAATATAATTTCATCATTATATATTTTTATAAGTAAATTTAAACCTAATCTATTTTTAAAAATATTATATTTTTTAATTAAATATTCTGTAAAAGATTGTGAAATTTCATATTTTATTATTCTATTTTCTAAATCTTTTTGATATACAAATTCTTTTTTTGATATATAGTCATTAAATAATTTTTCTTTTTTTTGATTACTTTTAAAACAATTAACAAATATACATAATAAATTTTCATTATCTTTAACATTCTAATAATAATTAATTCTATATAAAAAATATAAAATTCAAGTAGATAATAATTTTATATTTTCTACATTTTTTATAATATCTTCTGATAAACTAGTATATATTAAGTAATTTTCTTTAAATTTACATGCAAATCTTTTTATTTTATTTTTTATTTTTAATGATGTATTAATATTTTTTTCATAAATCTATAATTTTTTTTCTATATTTAATAAGTATATATTATTATTCTTTTCTATATTTTCGAAATACTCTATTAAATTATTATTATCTAATTGATTTTTTATTTTTAATATTTTAACATAATGTTTCAACTATTCCCATAATATTATACTTTCATCAGGTGTTAGTTTATGATATTTATTAATTTCTTCTTGTTTTATATTTTTTGAAAAATCTTCATCAAAAGATTTATATGTTATTATATTTAACTCTTGACATATTTTGAATTTTTGTAATTCGATATCTGAATCATTTATATTAATATTTTGATATATTCTAAAATAATTAAATATATTAGTAACTCAAAAATATATATTTCTCATAAAATTTTTAATTATATTTTCAAACTCTAATATTATACTAATTAATTTATATTGAGAATAAATATTTTTAATATCTTTTTGATTATTATATAAATAATCTTTAATTTCTTCATTTGTCGGTATAGGATATATATATTCTATAATTTTTTCTAGTATAACAATAAAATAAATAATTTCCTCTTTAATTTTATTTTCTTCATGTATTTTATTTTCAAAAATAGTAATATATACTCTTGGTAATATTTTATTCTATATTTCATTTTTATATTTATTAAATATATTAAATATTATATTTTTATATTCATTTATAATATCAATTAATCCTTCATTTGTTTCGTCATTAATAAAAAAATCTATTTCATCAACCACATTTTTTATATGTTTAATATATTCTATAACATATTCTATATTATAAAATCTATCACGTATACGGTTATAATAGTTATTAAAAATTTTTTCAATTAATATATAATTTTTTATATTCTATATAAATTTTTTATTTGGTTCTTTGATTTTATCATAAGTATATAGAAATTCATATACTAAATTATTATACTATTTTTTATTTATTAATACTTTAAAGTTATAAAATATTTCTTTAATTTCTATTTCTATTATACTATTATATCATAATTCTAATTCTTTTTCATTAGATAACAATTTTTCATTATCAATACAACTATTCAATATTATTATATAACAAAAATAAATAACTAAACAAATTTTCATTTTATATTTTAGATAAAACGTATTTTTAACTTTTTTTAGGATTATATTTAAATATTATTTTAGAGTTTAATTTTTTTCTTAAATTTAAATTTCTACTTTTCAACTATTTTTAGATTATATAGTATAATAGTATAAAATCTAATATAAAATAATTATAGATATGTAGTAACAATAAATTTATATCTATATTTATTATTCTATTAATTAACAATAATATTTGTATTTTCAATTATAAAGTTATATTTAAGATATATTAGTATTATAGAATATATCAATTAATATAGATAAGCATTGTTATATATATTTGATATCTTAACAATAAAAATTTATTCAATAGTGTAAATATTTTAGAATAAATTAATTTTTTTAGATAATTATATATAATGTTTTTTATTAAATATTATTTAAAATTATATGATTGAATTTTAAAATAATAATATTTATACTTATTTTAATTATAATAAATCTAGAAAAATAATAATAGTAATATTATTGTAATTAATTAATATTGATTTATATATATAATAAAGTTATATTAAAATAATATAATATATTTTAATATGATTAATAACTATAAAGTCTAATTTTATATAAAAATAATATTATTTATTATTTATTTTTATATGTAATTTTTTCCTAAAATAATTTACATGCTCTTCTTAAATTAATATAATCATTAAAATACTTTATCTTATATATCTAAAAAATAATATTATAATTTATTTAAATAAATATAATTATTAAAAATAAAAACTTTTTTATAAAAAAACTCAAACATATTTAATTATTTTTTTATTCATCTATCTCTTCATCTTCTTTTTGTATTGTAACATCATAAAATATCTAACTTAGCATTGTACTCTAAATTGTATAATTAACTATTTCATTTCTCTAACATATTTCATTTAAAATGAAAATAAATCATTTAATTCTGTTTTTTTTTTTATCAAATATTATAATTATTTCTAATTTTGTATTTAATATAACCTCATATTCTTCAAATAATTTTTTATATACATTAAAAATTTCTTTTTTTATATCATTTATTTGTTTTTTAGGATCGAATTTTATCTTTAACTATAATTTTGATCTTAATTTTATTTTCAATTTATCTAAGTTCATATTAACTAATGTATATCCATCATCTACAATAACTAAATTGTCTACTAAATTATCTACTTCATTTGGTATATGAGTTGATAATAATATTTCTTTTCCTTGTTTCTTATATAATTTTAATAAATCCCATATTGTACTTCTTCCCTATGGATCTATATTTGCAGTTGGTTCATCTAAAATACCTAAATCTTTATTGAATAAAAGAAATAAACCTATACTTGTTTTACGCTTATTACCTCCTGAATATGTCTTTACTTTTCTATTTTTATATTTTCCTAAATCTAATATATTTATTAATAATCTTGTTAATTCTTTCTACTATTTTAAATCATATCCTAAAATATTAGATATAAACATAAATATTTGTTTACATGATAAATTCATTAAATACTAATCAAACTACATTAGATAAAATAAATAATTATATAAATCTAAACTATTTGTAAAATCAAAACCATTATAAGTATAATTACCAGTTGTTGGATTTAATTTTGATGTTAATATATTCATTAATGTAGATTTACCTGCGCCATTATTTCCTAATAAAATTGTACATTTATTATTTTCAATACCAAAATTTGCATCTACTAATACTGGTTTACATGTACCAAATATATTTACATATCCTTTATTAATATTTGTACCTAATAATTTATATTTAGTTTTATCTTCTTCTATTTTATAATATTCTCTTCTGGTTTTCTATATAAATTTATCTTCTTTTTTCTTTTTTATTTTTTCATTAATAGCATTATTTATTCTTTTTTTATATATTTTTGATAAAATATATTCTCATAAATCTTGCTAAAATAGTTTAGAATAAAGTATTAATCCCTATATTATTAATATTGATATATTTCAAATATAAAATTCTCATTTTTTAATCTCCATTACAAGTTGCTACATCTATACCTAAACTAAAAAATTTAATATTGGTACTTTATATAAATGTTTTAATACTCTATTAACTATAATTAAACTATTTACGTTTTCATTATTTATCATAAATCTTTTTAATCTATATGCTATATTAAATAAAAGATAACCTATTATAAAATATACTCAAAATGTAATTTTTTTATAAAGTAATTCAATAGATGATAATCCAATTAATATTACTAAAAATGTATAGGAAATTAAATTTATAAGTATTTGTGAAATCTTATCTCATGAAAATTTAAAAATTTGTCCTGCAGATATCTTATCTGTTGTAGTTATATCTGATAATTTATTACCTAAAGAAAGTATATACTTTCATATAAATGATTTAATATCTCCATCATGTGGAATTACAATAAAAAATAACAATATACGAAAATCTTTAACTATTGGCAAGTCTTTATACTATATTCTAAATATAATTCCAATTATTAAAAATATTATAGCAGAAATAAATAATTCTATTAAAATATTCAAAATTCAAAATATTCCTATATTACCATACGCCATTAAACTAATATCTATTAGTCCTTCTTTTAATATATTAGTATAAACCTAAGACTATAATGAAAATATTAATAATCCTAATATTACTAAATTTAAATTAATAGAAAGATAAAACATAGTCTTAAATATATCCGAAAAAAATATTGTTTTATTAGATGATAAATGAACTCTTAATTTAGGTATATTATATATAATAGACTCACCTTCTTTATATTGCTTTATAAATGCTACTCATACATTTCTTATATGTACAAATGTATAAGGTAAATAAAATGGTACTTTAATTTTTAAATTTCACATATTTTTATTTAAATTAAAATCTTCAAAAAACTCTAATATAAATAAATCACCTGTTAAATTTTTATTATCTTTATCTATTTTATATATTTTACATATATTTTGACTTTCTAATAATTTTTCAAACTCATCTATTATATATTTTATATTAGAAGTCTTCCTATTATAATTTATTAAACAATTATAATTATTTTTTTCTTTAAACATATTTTCTAATTCATATATATTTAAATACTATTGAGTTATTTTAGCTATAAAATCCTTATAATTTTTTAATTCTAATTTTTTATCTGGATCTATCGTTTTATTTTCATGATTTGATATATTATTAGTAAAAAAACCACTATCAAATAAACTCTAAACATCGATTTTACCAGGATATGTAAAATATGAAATAAATATATAAATTAATATTACTAATATTATATAAAAATAATAAATTCAATTCTATAATCTAATATTTAAAACATATAACCATAAAGATATAGGTTTTTTCTTGGTCTCCTATAATATATTCATTAATAATTTTTTAGATTCTTCTTTTTCCTAATGCTATTCTATATTAAATTCTAAATGCGATAATACACTATCAAATCCTAATATTTTCATATCTCAATCTATTATATTATTCTTATATTTTTCATTTAAAAGTTTAAATAAATCTTTTATTTTTTTCTTGTACATTTAATGGTATTTCAAATTTTAAAACAAATATAATTTTATTATCTATATTTTCTTCATATTTATCAAATTTCATAAAATCTTGAAAACTATTACCTATATCATTATTTATTTTATTACGTGCTTCTTTTTGTATCAATATATAATAAAATATCATAAACCAAAATTATATTCAGCCTTAACATCATGTATCTTTCCATAATTTATTAATTTTCCATTTGACATCAATGCGATACTATCATTGTATTCTTCTATCTCAGACATTATATGAGTAGTTATTATAGTTACCTTATCTATACTTTTTTTTCTTTAATAATATTTATTATTTTCTTTTTAGTTTCTAAATCTAATGGTGCAGTTACTTCATCTAATATAACAACTGATGGATCACATGCATATGCTAACATAAATGCCATCTTCTTTAACTATCCTCCTGATACTTTATTTAAAGGTGAATTCAATTTATCTCCCATATCTAATTTATTTGCTAATTCAGTAATGTTTTTTAACGCTGAATTATAAGAAAAATTCTTAAAAGATGATACTAAATTTACATGATCTAAAAATGTTCATCCTGGTATATGTTTTGAATACTATGGTGCATATCCAACTACTGATAACATATGGTCTTTATGATATAATATATTTTTTCCTTTAATATAAATATTACCCTTACTCTATAATTGCGAACCATTTATTAATTCCATTAAAGTAGTTTTTCCAGCTCCATTAAATCCTGATAATATACATATAGTATTATTTTCTATATTAAGTGATACATTATCTAATGCTACAAATTTATTATATCAACCTGTATAATATATTTTACTTGCTTTATTAATATATAATATAGAATTCATAGTTTTTGATTTATCACTCTATTCTGCATTTAACTATTTTAAATTCTTCTTTAAAAATAATTTTCTAAATCTTCTTTTTCAAATAAAATAATTATATTCAAATCATAATTTCATACCTTCATAATCATCTAAACATAATATAATTGTTGAGAATAATATCGATGAAAATATATATTTAAGAAAATAACTAAATATACTTGGTGTATCTCCATCAATAGATAAAAATAATCACTTTAAACTAACAGATAAATTTGGATTATTTGTCATTTTTGATAGATAATGTATATTATATATAGTTTTATGTATTAACTTATAAATCGAATATATATTTAATTCTGGAAATATTAATTCTAATAATGGATTCCTCTAATGTTTAATAAAAAAACAATATAATGCCGTAATAATCACTGAATATATACCTAAAATTCATGTTATTATTCCTTTTTTACATAGAAAATAAGTGAAAACTAAATAACTATGTGAAAAATAGTAAAAAAATAATGAAATAAATAAAAATAAATAAAAATTTACATTAATATGTCCTCCTCTAAGTCAATATAATGTAAACGAAAAAATAAACATTGATATTACTAATGAATAAATTATTAATAAAAATAAAAAAGAATATGATCCATAAATTTTAGGTACCCCTATAGAAGTTAAATAATCTAAAATTTTCTAATCCGTAAATATTTTAATACATCTAAATCAATAAAAAATATAAAAACATATATATAATATATGAATTATAAAAATCATTATAGATGATCCTAGAGGAACTGGCGCATACCAATATTCTCTTATATCTTTTATAGATTTATTATCAGACATATCCTATGATTGTAAAATTTTCATAGTTTTTTTTCTATAATGAAAAATTATATGTGGACTAATTCTAAATATTATTTTATCTTTATTTTTCTAAAAAATAATAAAATTTTGATTTAAAGGCGCTGCTTCTCATATATCTAATCCTCATATAACTGAAAATAAACATTCAATCAACTATATTCTAGAATATAATACTTCTATATCATAATCAAATGAATACTATCCCGATCATATATCATATCAATTTAATGTTAAATTAATTCTATGCATAGGTAAAACATAAGTTTTTTTATGCAAATTCAATAAATATATATTATATATATTATTATCCTTATCATATGTAGTAAAACTATTGTAATTATCAGAATTATTAATTGTTTTATATATTTTTTCTAAATTCTACTAATCTAACGTATTATAATCTTCAATACTCATATAATCTATATCCTCCCTCTTTTCATTATTTATTAAAAAAAATCACATATTATCTCCTGTTTTTTTATATTTTTTTAATAATATATTGTATAACTAAAATTCGTTTTTTTCTTTTATTCAATTTTTAAAACAATATTCATTAAACTCTACTGGATCATTATATCCTGTAATATTTACCATTACATTTATATGAATTCCAAATATTAATAGAAAAAATAACCCTCCTATTATAATTGATATAAGTCATGCTTTTATAATCATATTTGTAAAAAAAAGCTTCATATAAATAATTAACTATCTTATTCTCATTTATTGTTTTATTTTATGTAGTTAATTTAACATAAAAAAGTAATCAAACTAATTTTGATTACTTTTTTTACATATAAATTATCTTATTTTTTTATATAAATAATTAAAAAAAAATATAAATAAATAAAAAAAAATTATTTTTTTAAAACTAATAAAGGACATAATCTAATAATAGGTTTTACAATATTATTATCTATACATGTCTTTACAACATCTTTAATATCTTTATATGCATTTTCATTTTCTTCTATTATTCCCTTCTCTGTTCCTGATCATATAATATTTTTTTCTTTTAAATTATTTATTATTTCCTCCTTTTGAAATATTTTATTACATTTTCTTCTACTGTATTTTCTTCCTGCACAATGACAACATCCTCCATAATTCTTATCATATCCTTCCTATGTTCCTTTTAATATATAACTAAAAGTAGACATACTTCCACCTATAACTATATCTGTAAATTCCTAATTTTTATCCTTATAAAATCTTGTTACTCCTTTCCTATATATTAATAATCCATTATCTTCTGTCATCATATTATGACCTAAATCTCTTCCTAACTTTATAATATTATTAGGAAAATATTTACTTAAAATATTTTTAAATTTATAATAAAATAATGCTCTATTAACCATAGAATAATTTGCTGCTGCTTTAATTAAATTCAAATATTTCTTTCCCATATCTGAATTATATAATACATGATTCTACTTATCAAATATCTTAACAAAACTTCACCCAATATTTCTAGATCCACAGTGTATTATTCCACATATATTAGATAATATATTACAATTATTATTATAAACTTTATCTATAAAATTTAATTCTAAAAAATGATTACCATCTCCTATACTACATATCTATGATATTCCATTTGCTAATATCTTATCATCTAAAATTTCCTTTAACTAATCTATACTATATTCTATCTCACAACATCCATTGAATTCATAATTTTTTAATTCATCTTCTTCTAAATAATTATTTTTTATACACCATTTTAATCCATATTTTAATATCTAAAATATTTCATTCTTATTTTCTAATTTTATTCCCCCTTTACTAGACTATCCACAAGGTATTTCTTTCTATAATTCATTTATTAATTTATTCTTTATATTATCATTTAACTAAATTGATTTTATATCTGTTTGTATAAAAGACATTCCACAATTTATATCAGGTCCTAATATCTATGGATAAATTATAGTATCTTCCTATATTTTCATTGGTATAAGTGTACCTATAGGAACTTCAAATCCTGCATGAGTATCTGGAAATATAATAATTTTATCTTTAATTTCTTTATATTTTATACTACTCATTATCTATTTAATAAGATTAATTCCCTCTTCATCTTCTTTTATCTAATTAAAAAATTCTCTTTTTAAATAGATATGAATTTCCTTTCCATCAACATGTAATATTTGATACATGTCATTAATATATTGAATTTTTTCAATATTCTCCATTTAATAAAATATAAAAAATAGTGTTAAAAAATAATAAATAAAAAACGATAAAAATTAAAAAAGAAAAAGAAAAAAATTGAACTTAAAATTCTAATTCAGAATCAGAACTAGAAGAACTAATTTTACAGTAAACATTCTTATTATTAGTAGATGAATTAGTTTCAATTTTTCTAGAATTTAGATACTAAGTATAATCTTGTTTCATTCTTTTATTCTAATTATAAAAATTTTTATTATTATTTAAAACATTACTCCTTTTTGTATTGTTATTATTAGTACTTGGAATACTACAATAAACTAATATATCATCTATATTATGAGATGAACTCTTTAATACTTCATTTAATTGTTCCTAATTATCAAAATAAATAAATCCAAATCCTTTACTCTTCTTATTCTAATCATACATTAATTTAACATCCTTTATAGTTCCAAAATTATTAGAAAAATAATTAAATATCTATTCTCTATTTAAAAAATTATGATATCCTCTAATAAATAACTTATACTATTGCTAATTCTAATCACTTAAACTTTTTTTTATATCTAATTTCTTACCATGAAATAATAAATTTGTATTTAATGCATTATTATATGATTCTATATCTAAATAATGAATAAAACAATATCCTCTATTTTTCTATGTTAAATTATTAAATTTAAAATCTATCTATTTTATCTCTCCAAACTATTTAAAAAAATCCTATAGTTCTAATAATGTTATATATTCTGGTATTCCACCAACAAATACTTTTCATATTTTTTCACTTGATAAAAAATCTGTTATTGTTGTTATCTTAGTTATTAATTTATTATTATCTAATATATGTTCCATATTATTTAATCTTTCAATTTCTTCATCTGTTTCTATAAATAATAATGCAGATAGTGATTGTTTATCATTTTTCAATATAATTTTATTATATTGATTGGATAAATATTTAAAATAATATTTTAAACAATCTTTACTTGTATTTATGTTTATATTTGTTATAAGTAATTTTTTCTAATTATCAGTAACTTCCATTAATTATTTTTATTTTTATGTTAAAAAGTTATTAATTAAAATAAAAATAATTAAAATAAATTATTTATTGTTTCTTCTAATATTTTTACTCATGTTATTAAAAATGCCTAAACTCATGTATAAATTAAAAATTGATTAAAATAAAATTGACAAAAATATCCATAAAAAATAGATCCTATTAATAATATTGAACATATAATTAAAATTTTAATATCATTTGTAAAAATAAATGCTCATCATGTTATAGTTAGCGGATATCAAATATTTAATAAAACATCATTTACTATATATAATCCACCCATCATATGTCTTATCATAAGTATATGTTCCATTCCTATTATATCATTAACAAGTCCTACTGTAGGAAATAATGTTCTTTCATTTTTCAAATATAAAACAATATCATCTCAAATATTGCATAAAAATCTAAGAAATATAATATAATTAAATATTTTTTTAGGAGAAATTATACAAAATATGAATATAATAGAATTATAACCTAATTCATTTAAATATTTATGTTTATCATTAAAAAATATTGTTAAATTAATAAATATACATGCATTAATAACTATATAATTTAATAAAAATTGATCTATAAAAAATAAAAAAGTTAAATATTTTTCAAAAAAATAATATAAAATTCAATATAATGGAAAATTCAATATTATAATAGGGGGTATTTTATAACTAAAAATATTATATAATTTAAATAATATAAGTCACAATGATAATAATTTAGAAAATCATAAGAAAAAATCTGAATATCTTGTTTCATCCATAAAATTTTGATAAAAAGAAATATCTCCTTTAATTTTTTTATTATATAATCTTAAAATATATTTATTTTCATAAGTTATATTATCCTCTAACAATGAAAAATCATATTCTTCAATAAAATTTGAAAAAATTATTATTATATAAAAGAAAATAAATCAATGAATAATTTTTTCATAATTTTTTCATAAAATTTTTGTAATATAATTAACCTATAACTATTTTATAATAGTTGATTCTATATTTTTTCCATCAGAATATGTTAATATTTTATCTTTTGATTCATTTATAAATATAAGTCTTTTATTTAATAAACTTTTTTGATAATTTATATGTTTAAAAATTGATTTTTTATTATTATTAATTTTAAATAATTTTTTATTTTGAAAAATTTTTTTATCTTCAATTTTTATTATTTTAATAGTTTTTATATTTTGATCTAAATCTATTCAAATACTTTTATCATTTAATTTTTCTTTATCAGAACAAATAGAACAAGCAATAGTATTAAGAAAATTATTGTCAAAATATTTTGTACATATAAAACATTTGTTTATTTTATTAATTCAAGACTAAACTTCTTTTTTATGTTTTTTACATATTAATATAGTATCAATAACATAAGAACCTAATTTATAATAAAAATTATTACTATAAATTAATATAGAAATAAAATCTCCTCAACAAGAAAAATTATATTTATTATTATAAATATAACAACTATTATTTTTTATTAACTAAAAATTTTTTAATTTTTCTATTTTAAAATTTTCAAAAAAATTATTTTTATATATTAATATATCATTTGGAATATTATCAGTATAAAATAATTTTAAATTATACTAATTACATACCATTATTCAAGACATACCGAAACATATTTCATTATATTTTCTTCTTAATAATAATATTTCATTCAATTCTATACTTGTTTCATATAATTCTAAATGTTTTATTTTAGTCTAATTTAATAAAAATAAAATAGAATCTAAAGTAATATTTTTACAATAGGAAATATTTAAAAATTTGATTTCTTTAATTAAATATGATATTAAATAAATACTTTTGTTAGTTATAAGTTCACATCTCTCTAAATTTATATACTCTGACTTTTTATATTTTAAATTATGCTAAAATAAAAAATTTAAATATTCATCTGTCATACTATAACAATATCAACTAAAATCTAAATGTGATCAATAAATATCATAATCTAATATTTTTTTAAATAATTTACAAACAGAAGATATTTTAATTATATCTTTTTGTTTTAATAAATATGCTAATTTATAAATAAATTTAGTTGGTACTAGTATACTGTTGATTTTATTAAAATTTAACTAATTAATTTTCAATTTCATATACATAAATTATTATATAACCACAAAATTAGGATATTATAATACATATAATAAATAAAAAACTTAAAATTAAAATATGAATAACATAAAATATATATATATATTTCTAATTATAAATTGTGTCATTAATATAGATTTTATTTATCCAAATACTACATCGATTAATTTAAATGATAAAATAAGAATAAAACTAAAATCAAAAATTAAAGAAAAATATACAATAAAAATATATTGTTTTACAAATATACAATCTACAAAAATATCAATCAAATTAAATTCTAATAAAACAACTTCTTCTTCAGGTTATCTAACAATATCCAGTCAATATTATAAACCAAATACTAACTTTAATCTAACTTGCGAATATTTAAATAAAATAAATCAAAGAATAACAATAGTTAAAACTATATCTATAAATCAAATAACTATAAAAAAAGCAATATTAAATAGAGAAAATATAGATATAAAAGTAGGTGAAACTTTATCTCTTACTCTATCATTAACAAGTGGCTTATCTCAAGAAACAACTTTAATATATACTCTATCTCCTCCTTCTACATGTGTAAAATTAGTTAAAAAAAGTTTAATAGGATCAAAAAATATAATAACAATAGATAAAAATACTACTAAAATTTCTCTAGATTTAATAATAAACATAGATTGTACTCCAGGATTAATATCACTATAGCTAAAAGAAAAAAATGATCAATTATTAGAATTTCCGCAACAATTAAATATAAATATTCTACAAGGTGAACCCTTTAAAATTTCTGAACCAATAATAGAAAACGGAAAAGATGGAGTAGTAGCAGGTTAGACCTATAAAATAAAATTAAATATAAATCATTCATCTGAAGTTCAATTAGTAGTAGGAATAGAAGTAGAAAATCAAGATGCTAAATCCCATATTTCTTTTAATCCTCCAGATTTGATCTTTAAAAAGAAAAGTTTTAGTAAAAAATTAGAAGCATCTATATCAATGACTCTAAATAAAGCTATAGCTTTAAATGTCTCCTCTATAAACTTAAAATTTAATATTAAACAAGGAGATCCAACCAAATTCATACTAGTAAAACCAACTCTTTTCCTAAATATAATAAAAGCATCTAGAGGTAGCTTCTCAATAGAAGCTCCATCCTCTGTAGAAGCAGGTAACTCATTCTCTATCTCCGTCAGAATATCAAAATGCCCAATAGGTTTTAATGGTTCCGGTTCAGTAGGATTACAACCTGATGTTACTAATGGAAGCATAGATGATACTATCTGATTTAAAGAAACTGTTGCCATAAAATTAGATCATAAATGTGTAAGTCCTTATATTCCTAAATCTGTAGATATTTCTCCTACTGCTCCAGGTCCTCTAAAAATTTCATTCACCCTAATAGGAAATAATAAAGATGATTATGATAATGCAGGAACTGTCTCAGTAAATGTTTTAGCCCCTGACTCAGGCGCTTTCCAATTCGATGATGATAATCCTTGACCAATTAAAGTATTTTCAAGTGGTGAAACTTCAGATCTAATAATACTAGAAATAACAGAAGCACCCATAGGTGAAGTAATTATTGTCCCTTCAGCTAGAGGTTTATTATTTGATCCTGCTACCCTATTATATAAACCAGATATCAAAAAACAATCTTTCAAATTTAATGTAACCTCAGATTGTAATGAAAAAATTGCCGTAAAATTTGAATTAGGTGGTGATCAATCTGCTTATTCAGTTTTTATAGCTCCACCTGTAGTAGAAATAGAAGTAAAAGGAATAGTTCCCTTACCTGACTACTGTAAAAATATTGTTTATAATGTTGATGATAATAATAATAATTTAAATTCAAATAATTCAAATAACAATAATTTAAATAATAATAATAATTCAAATAATAATTTAGATGATCCAATACAAGAAGAAAAAGAAGAAACTTCTCTTCCTATACTAACCTATATAAAAAATACTTTAAATGTTGATAATAATGTTGCCGTATTGATCCTAATCTTCTTTATATTATTAGTCATATATATTCTTTATATATTAATATTGGCCGATGATAATAAAAATAATTATCAATTGCCTCCTTCTTATCCAAATAATAATCTAAATAATTATTACTATTAATAAATATTTTTCTAAATAAAAATATTTGTTACCTTAAATAATATTATTTATTTTTAAAAATTTATTATCTTAATAATAATATTATTTATTTAAAAATTATTTATTTTAAAAAACTCATTACTTTAATACTCTTTTCCTTATACTACTATATAATTATAGATGAAAAAAATCCACATTTATAAACATTATCTATTAAAATAAAAAATAAATCCATAGGTTTACATACATTTATCTTAATATAATTAACTCTATAATCAATATCTCCCTATAACTCCTTCGGTAAATACTACTATAAATTAATATCTAATATCATATTTAATATATTCTTTCCATTCCCCTAATATATACTCTCATTAATTACCTAATTACATGCTATAGAATTTATAATTATACTCTTCATCTATAATACATCTTCTATAATATACTCATATCCATCTATTACAATATTTATACTTATATTAATATCTATTCACTCCTTATAATTTTTAAATATAATTTCATTACTCCTATTATTATAATCTAATATAACTTCTTCATCTATTACTCCCTGTGGATAAATACTTAATGTCTAAAAAAATAAAAAATTTTCACTCTCCATTTTACATCTATATACAGGTATAATAATTGTTTCATTAGCATACTATATATAAAAATCCATAATAAAATAATAAATTTCATCAAACTAATTTCTTTCATATCCATCTGTTATATCCATATTGTTATCTACATGAGGTAAATAATTTATATTATACCTTAATAATATTTTAAAAATTCATTTAAAATAAATTATATCAATCTTAGATAACATACATGATATTCTATTCTATATAAATGGTAATATATAAAAATTAAAATTATATCCCTTAATAATACTAAACATAAATACACTTGATAAATACTTATCTGTTCCTGATATAAAAATATTTATACTCCTAATACTTTTTAACTAATATAATTCCTTATTAAATAATATATAATCCTTAATTCTAATATAATCTTTCCCTTTACTCCTAATTATTATTAATCCAAAATCCTATAACTATCTATATAATATATTAGGAAATGTATTGTCTATTATATACTTATAATTAATCTATTTATTTATCTCTTTTCTACTCTCTAATATACTTATAATCTCCATTACCTAATCAGATATCTCTCTACAATATACTAAATACTTTTCTATATTATGATATATCTTATTCTTTATCTCCGCTCTACTTATCTATTTATTTTTTAATAAATTTATTATAAATATCTTTAATAATATTAATCCCTATCTTATTCCTAACTAATTATCATTAACTTCATGTATCTAATTAAATTCATAATTTCTTATTATATTCATTGTTATTGTTATTAATACTATAGGATCTATATCATTTATATTCTTAATTAAAAATATTAAATATAATGATGTTCCTATATTCCTATTTCCTCTCTTCTTCTATACATTAATATATTCTTTAAATGTATCTATTATAAATATTTTATTTAATGCCGTATGATAAAATAATTCTAAATTAGTATTTAATAATATAATCTCATTTATATTATTAAAAACAGAAACATCCTATAATAATTCTATCTATCATTTATTTAACTAATTAGGATATAATATAAAAAAACAATAATATATTATTGTATCTATTAATCATAATATCTTATTATGATTTATTATTTTATTTCTCTTACTTATTAACTCAAATAATTCATTCAAAAAATATAATAAATACTCATTGTCTTTAATAATATAATTTTTAAACTTTTTATATTTTTCATATAATAGTATTCCTCTTCTCATTTCACTCCCTTCTTCCTACTTTAATGTATTATACTATGCTAATAACTCATCCACTATCTTTATAAAATTCTACTCTAATTTTATTTTATATGTATTTGTCATCTCTAATAACACTAAAATTTAAAATAAAAATATCAAAAAAAGATTACTAATTTCCATATTAATTACTAATTTTGATAAAAATAAAAAAAAATTAATTAAAATAATATTTGTCTATAATCTATACCTTGTCATCTATTTTTTTCTAATTTATATTAATCGGTATTCCACTTAACATAATCTCATCTAATAGAAAATGTACATGCTCTGAAAAATACATTATATCTAATTCACATACACAATCAAAATATAAATCTAATGTCTCTATTATATAATGCATAAATTCTAATGCCATTATAGGATTAATATATTTATTCCTATCATATCCTATAATTATATATAATGATGCATACTTCTTATATATAATTAAATACTTCTTATATATAAAGAAATTAGATGATTTCTTCCCTCTTATTAAACAATTTCTTATTATATCCTACTCTAATACATTCTTCTCTTCTAATGTTACATATTCCTTATATATTCCTATTCTAACTTGTCCATGCTTATTAATCATTAATAAAAATTTCATCTATTTTATAACACAAAATATATATTATTGAAAATGTCAAAAATTAATTATATATAAATTCCAAATGGATAATCATCCTATTCATACTAGTCATTTATTAATTTCTAATAATCTATATCATAATATGGAACATCAAGTGGTTTTCTTATAGCTTCTCCTGGATGCGCATAACTACATCGTGTCTTATACATACATTTTCTAGATCCATCTCTTGCTGGATCACAACATGGCTATGTTTTGTAATTTTCTATTCTTAATCTAGGCCTTAAATCTACTTTACCATGACTGAAATGACACTTATCACCATATTTACATATTCCATTCTTCTATCAGTTCTAACATATCTCTGTTTTATATAAATCTGATTTTTTCTCTACTAATATACTACTATTAGATGATACACTTTTAGTAATATGACCAAATTTTAATCTAGGATCACAGCTACCTCTAAACTTCTTATACATCTCAGCTGTTACTTTCTCTTCATTATTTTCTGTTATTATTTTTCATGAATCATTCTTTTTGACTAACTTCTAATTGCTTTTCTATATTTTATTCATTTTTATTACTAATTTATCTATAAATATCGAAACTTTGAGCATATTTATTACTTATTACTTAAACTTAAAAAATATCCTAAAAATTATTATTTATATATAAACTTTCCCCGTTTTTCTTTTACTTAAACACATTCTTCCTATATAATATACTGTACTTAAAAAAACAAATAAACAAATTCATAAATTTCATATAGAATACTTATAAATATTTTTAAATAAAACTGTAGTAGTAATTTCTTCATGATACCATTTATATAAATAAGTAAAATTTAAATATCATGGATATGACTATAATATAAACTATAATGTAGAAAATGTACATAATAATAATACAATAAAATTAATAATAAAAGATGAAATATAAGTATATTTATATTTTAAAGGAAATGGTTGAACTGAAGTAGGAAGTAATTGATTAAATGATTCTAATCCATTTAATACTATTAAAATTGTATATATTAAAATAATAAAAAATACAATATCGCTCATGATATATTTAAACAAATTAAAAATAATTTTTTTTTCTAATTGATTTGGAATATTATAAAAACAAATATGTATAAACTATACAATAGAAATTATTAAAAATAAAATACCTAATATTAGATTAAATAAATAAATAAGAGTATTTCCACCTTTCTATTTATATGATATTTCAATATTTTTATATTTATTTTCTAAATCATCACATTCATATATAAATATTTTATATTTTTCTTTATTTATTGTATTTTCTGATAAAATAATATCAGCTTGTAATAATAATTTTGTTGTCATTTTATTTAATAATTCTCTTAATCTTAAATATTTTGCATAAGATATTTGATAAGGTCTATTAACATATGAATTTATTAAAGAAAATGGAAATGAAAATAATCCTATACCATAAAAAGTATAAAAAAATATAGAAGAAATAAAGGAAATAAATCCTAATAAATATGAATAAAATTTCTATTTATATTCTACATATATTATATCTTTAACAACTACCATTATATTATTATTTTTTATAGATACTAATTTATAAGATATAGTATTATTATTAGCAAATTTTCAAATTAATAAAAATAAACCGATTAATACTATATGAATAATTAACAAATATACAATAGATATTAATAAATTTTTAATTTTTTGACTAAAAGTAATTTCAGTATCATCATCTGAGTCATAAATAATATACATTAAGGGTAAAAATATAAATACAAAAATTAACAATAATATAAATATAATATTTCACATATAATTTCTATTTAATTCCAAACCGTTATCTTTAATATAACCTTTATCTAAAATTATACAATATATTGATATTGCACAGAGCATTAAGGAGAGAAATATAACAAATTTAGGGAAATAAGATTGAGAGGGATCATCTGGATGAGAAAATGTTATTATAAAAATTATTATATATATTAATGTAAGTATTAATAGTATCAAAAAATAGATTAAAGTAATTCAACTAATCATAATATTTATGTTAAAATTAAACACAAAATTAATTAATTATTTTTTTAATATGGACAATATTTTATCAATTCCATCTTCATCAGATTTATTATTATGTGGAGGGATATAATTATTTTGTTTAATAAATTTTAAATTATTATAAAATATTTCGGGATCTATATAATAATCAGGTAAGTATTTCATGCATTGAATATTAAATTCTTTTATATTATTACTAAAATTTGATCTTAATTCTTGATATTTTTTTACATCATTTATTTTAATTCTATCTAATAATTTTATATCATCTATAACAGTTTGATAATTAATTTGTAAAGGTGATCTACTTCTACAAAAAGCTATATAGGAAACATTATGAAAATATTCATTTTCATGACCTATTCTAATAAAATATCTTATTTCTTTCTATTGTTTTACTGTTTCAATTATTGTATTTATATTTCTATTATTAGGCATTTCTATTTTACTTTTAATACCATGTTTAATAAAATAATCTCTTAATAAATTACAGTAATTAATTTGATCTTTACCCATTAATAAAATAATAAGTCTTTTTTTAGTATTACAATCAGGAGGAAGAGTACCTATTTTATCAAAATTAACAATATCTATAAAGGGATCAAAGATACAGCTTGATCTTTTAATAATATTAAATTTACGTTTTGATTCATTCATTTTTTTATATATTATTTATAATAAGTTAACACAAATATATGTATAATAATAATAAATTTAATTTTTTAAATAATAATTAGAGTAATAATAATTAGAGTAATAATAATTAGAATACATGAGGAACATAGGGACAACAATCAATGTATTAGAATACAAGTTCTTTTCCTTAGAATAATGGTAATAATATGGAATATAAGACAACAATTTTATAGAATAAGAGATTTTTATCAATGAATATTAATGATTTATATTCTAATAAGAGTTTAAGTGAATTACATTATGAATATATTAAAAATAAAAATAATTCTAATAATTCTTATAATAATTTAAATTTAAGTAATTCTTCATTAATAACACCTTAGTATACAAATAATTATTCTAATAATAATCCAGGATTAAAATTAAATACTAATAGTTTAAATAATTCTTCTTCTTTTTTAAATAATAATTAGTATAATAATAATAATTTAATAGGAGGATAGAATTAGTCTATAATAGGTTTAAGATAGAATAGTAATAGTATATTAGGTTAGAATAGTAATAGTATATTAGGTTAGAATAGTAATAGTATATTAGGTTAGAATAGTAATAGTATATTAGGTTAGAATAGTAATAGTATAGGAAACAATAACTTAATAAATAGTACACCAAATTATCCGGTATAGAATTAGAATCCAAATATAATGAGTTAGGGTTCAAGTCTAATGGGATTATAGAATTAGAATAATATAGGATTTAATAATAATATGCCTACTACTAGTAATAATATGAATTATAATAGTAATATAAATAATCCATTAAGTAATAATATAAATAATCCATTAAATACTACTAGTAGTAGTAATACTTTAAATACTAATAATAATCTTTGATCTACTAATAAGAGTAATATATTAGGAAGTAATATAAATAATCCATTAAGTACTACTGGTAGTAGTAATACTTTAAATACTACTAATACTAGTAATCTAAATAATAATCTTTGATCTAATACTAATAGGAGTAATATAATAGGAAGTAATTTAAATACTACATAGAATTAGATAGGATTAAATAGTAATATAGGATAGAATAATCCATTAAATAGTAATATAGGATAGAATAATCCATTAAATAGTAATATAGGATAGAATAATCCATTAAATAGTAATATAAATAATACTAGTAGTAGTATATGATCTAATAACAAAAGTAATAATATGTTCTCAGACTTAACAAATAAATAGTCTAATTGAACTACTAATACTACTAATTAGAGTAATGATTAGAATGTAAATAAAATGAATAATATAGGTATGTGAAATCCAGCTACTAATACTAATAATTAGAGTACTAGTAGTATATGAACTACATAGGTATAGAATCAATAGTAGCCATTCTAGTAGTAGTAGTTACAATAGTTATATCCATAGTCACAATAGTCATTCTAGACATAGTAGGGAATAATATAGACATAGTAGAAGATAGATATACCAAATGTAAAAAGTATATAGAATCCGTATTAGATAAAGTATGAAGAGAAGGAAAAGAAAGAGTATAATAATTTCAATATTACATAGAAATTAAATAATAATTCTAATAAGAGTAATAATACAATGATGAAATAGATATATGAAAGAAATAATATAAAGAGAAGAGAATTCTTCTATGAAGATATAAGTAGAAGTAATTTTGAGAATATAATAAGTATAAATAAGAAGGATAAGACATTACAATTACCTAATAAGACATATATAGATACATTAAAAGAAGATAGAAAGAAGTATAATATAAGTAGAAGTATAGATAGTAATATATTAAATATAATAGAGGGAGAAAATAAAGTATATAAGAATAAAAAAATAAAAAATTTCAAGATAGAAAATAAATTAGGAAAAATTATATGATTAGAAGAAGTTGATATAGATGGAATAGATATAGATAAAATAGTAACATTTAAAGATAAGAGTATTATATTCAATTGTAATTAGGATTATTAGAAGATGAATAAGAAGGCTGAAATTACTTTATATAATATATGACCGGGAAAAGAAAGAGAACCATATAAGTTAATGAAATATGAAGAAAAATTAAAAAAATTTTGTTAGAATAAAAATTTTGAATTTTTAGAATATAATTATAGTACAGGACATTTAAAATTTAAAGTAGAAAAATTTACTAATTAATTAATTTTATGTTTTACATAAATAAGATCCGAGATTTAAAGATTTTTAATGTATTGAATTAATTTAAGAATAATTTTTAATATATTATTATTTTCAATTAATATAACAATAACAATATTAGTATGTTATTGAGAAAAATCTAATATAAAAAATATTGATATGAATTGAATAAATGAAATATTAAAAGATGAGGAGAATATTTTATTAATTAAATAGGAAAATATTATTAATTATAGTAATAGTATTAATAAATTAGTAACAGAATTATATAATTTATTTCAATAGTATAAAGAATATTTAGGAATTTAGAGATATAATGAAATATTTAAAAAATTAGATTTACTAATAGAAGAAATAAATAAAGTATCGTTTAGTACTAGTATTGGAATTGAATCTATGAGTGATAATAATGGAGATAAATGTAATATTAATTAGTTATCTTTACATATAATTAAAAATATAAATGATTTTATAGAGTCTGCAAATTATGCTATGTTATTTCCAGAAATTTCAAAATTAAATGAAATGGTTAAAGAAGTAACAAAAATTATTTAGAATGTTAATAATGATATTTAGGTAATAGAATTAGAAATTAAATCATATAGTATAATTGATAATAATTATAAAAAATTAAAAAAAGAATTTTATGAAATGGTAAAGAATAGACATTTTAAGGGATATGTTACTAATGAATTATTAAAAGTTAAAATAAATATTAATATAAAGAAAAATATAGAGAAAATGTTAAAAGAATTAGAAGAATCAACATAATTAAATATTATTTTATTATATTTAAATTATTAAACTCAGTCAGGGATAAAGTATAATCATTAAAATCATAAATTATTTTTTCATCATTGTTTAACAATTAACACAAAGACATAAATGAATTTTATTAGATTATATTGTATATTATTTAATTGATATAAAATATTATATATAATATCATTATGTTTAAGTGCATTTTTAGATAGAGATAAGCCGGTAGTATGAAAAATAAATGAATATTATGGTATATTTATTATATTATATTGTTTTTTATTATCTATTCCATCTATACTTAATTTAATTGGATTATATTTAACAGAGAAACCATTTTGAATAAAAATTTTTATATTAATAAATATATTTTATATTATTTTATATATATTTTTATTAATATATTATAAAAAAATATCTACAAAGTGAATAAAAGATTTAGATAAAGATATTTATTTAACATTATGATTAAGTAAAAAGAAAGAAAGTTATTATGTAGATATGGAAATATATTTAAAATGTTGTACATGAAATGATAAGAAGAATATAGCGCAATAGTTATCACCTAAGTGTAAATAGGATGAAATAATAAATAATAAAAATATATCAACATGTTAGAAAGCATTAGAAAAAATATATATATCTGGTTATAATATACATATAATATTTTTAATTCTATCTATAATATGTGAAGTATTAAATATTATTTCTCATATAACAACAATAAATAAGTGTAAGATAGATGTAGAATATGAAATATTTGATTGAAATTATTCTTCTTATTTAATTAATGAATAAATTATAGAAATTCTATGGATTATAAATATAATAAAGAAAGTAAATAATTAAAATATTTTTATTAATTAATATATTAACAATTGTATAAATAAAGAAAATTATTAAATAGATATCTTGTTTATAAAATTTATTATTAATTAATATATAAAAATTTTTATTTCTATATAATTTTACAATAAGATTATTATTTAGATTAAATAAATTTCAAAGATAATTTTTATTTAATTTATTTAGAGTGATAGAGATTGAATTTATTTTTAATTTACTTGAAAAATAAAGTTTTTTATTATTAGAAATAAAAATTTCAGAATTATTTTGTTGACAGAAAAGAAGAAGATCTAAATTAGGATTAAAATAATTATTATATTTTATGAATATATTTTTTAAATTTTTATTTATTTTTATTTTAATAAGAGAATTTATAATATATTTTTTATTATATTTTTCAATAAAATTATTTATATTATAATTTTCTTCGAAAATATAAATAATTTTATTTCTATTTTTATTAAATAAATTTAAAATTTTAGGAAAAATATTTTTATTTTTTAATATAATAATATCGATAGTATTTGTATCATTTCTAAAAGGTTTTATTTTATAGAAGGGAATATTATCAAAATATTTAAGAGTATAATTAATAGTATGATTATTATCTGGAGTATAATTATAAAAAAACAGATTATTTTGTACAGGAAAAAAAGAAAAAAATTTAAAAGAAAGAATAAAAAAAATAAAATGATTTAAAAAAATTTTTTTAATAAAAAAATTTAATCATAGTTGCATTTAGTGTTTAAATTATATATAAAAATGAGTAAGATAAAAATTAATAAAATAAATGATTTAAAAGATATAGATGAATAGGAAAATATTATATCAGATTTAGAACGATAGTATATTATGTAGAAATCATATATAAAATTATTTTTAATGGTTTTATCATTTATTATGTTATATTTTGATTTAATATTTAGTATTATAGGGTTAGTTGATACATATGCATTTTAGTATATGATAGATTTAAATAAGGGAATATCATGGAATAAAATATTATTTTTTTGTATGATATAGGCTATAAGTAATATATTAAATATAGTTATTATAGTAGAAAATTAGGTATGAAGATAGTATGGGAAGATTTTAGAAAAATATTAGATATTTAATTATTTTATATGAGTATGTTTATATTTTTTCTTTATTAGTAATACATTTAATAATATATTAATTAAGATATTATTACCTACGAGTAGTTTAATATTATTTTATATAATAATTAAGAATATAAAGGATATGGAATAGATTTCTAATAGTACAAAATAGTTAAAGGAATATGTTTATAGTTTTAAAAAAATATAATTAAATAAATTTTACACACAATTATGAAGAATTATATAATAGATAATGGATCACATAGTATCAAATATAGTATAGGAGATGAGTGGGAAGAGATGAGTAATTCTATTATTTATTCTAAGTATCATAAATTATATTATAAGGGAAAGTAGAGTAAGAATATAATTGATTGAAGGGATTTATTATATAAGAGAAGTATGGACAATGGATATATAGTTGATTTTGAAGTATAGAGTGAGATATGGGATGAAATTATTATTAATCCGGATAGAGTTATTATAACAGAATAGATATATGGATTATAGGAGATAAGAAATAAGACTATGGAGTTATTATTTGATAGGTATAGGGTTAATGAGTTATTTGTATGTCCATGGGTATATTTATTTGGAATATAGTCAGGTATAGTAATAGATTGTGGATTTTCTAAGAGTTATATTTATTTGATGAATAGGGGAAAGATATAGAAAGTTTATAGGTTAGATATAGGAGGGAAAATATAGATAAATTATTTAAAGGAAATATTAAAGTATAGGAAATATGATTTGAAGAATGATTTTTATTTATTAGAAAGTATATATTAGAAATGTTGTTATGTATCTACAGATTTTATGAATGAATTAAGAGGGAAGAGATATAAGAGATCAAAATTTATATTACCTAATGGGGTTAGTATTATGAAGGGATATAAGTTAGAGGAAGAATTATAGTCTTTATAGTCTTTATAGGTATTAGAGATTGACAATGAGTCTATTTTAATACCTGAATTATTATTTAATCCTAAGGATATTGGATTAGATTAGATGGGAATAGGGGAATGTAGTTCATATATTATTAATTAGATAATGGATAGGGAATTATAGGAAGAAGTATGTAAGAATATTAGATTAATAGGAAGAAATAGTTTATTTAATAATTTTAAGGAAAGATTAGGAAGAGAGATAAAAGAAAATATAAATGATAATTTATAGATTAATATTGAATAGAATGAATTAAATTACAATATTAAAAATTTTAATTATTTTTTAAGTAAAAAATTATATGAAGAATATGGGGCAGAGTATAGTAGAGAGTAGATGGATAAAAAATATTTAATTTAAATATATATATTTATGATTTTTTTCAATATTTTTTTAATTTTTATTTTTTCAAATTAGGACAGAAATTTATTATTTAGGAGAATAATAAGAATTTATAACAATATTTAGATGATAAATGGGAATTTATTTAGTAAATAGGATATTTTATTAATAGATGAGGAGAAAATAATAAAGATAATAAATTAGTATGGTATAGATAGGATTAAATATAGGGGATTTATTTTTTAGGTAGGAGAAATTATATAGAAATTTAAAAATGATTTTAGGAAATAGAATAATTATAATGAATTTCAGGATTTAATTAATAAAACAGTTAATAGTATTAGAGATATTGAGTTAGCATAGGATATAAATTATAAAATAAAAATTATATAGGAAAATTATCCTATATATACATATAATTTTTTAGAAAAGAATAAAAAATTAGATAATAGTATTAAGAAGCTTAAGGAAGAGTTAGAATATATTGACAAGGAGTTAGAATAGATAAAATTATTAAAGGAGAGATTTAAAAATAAGTAATTTTAATTTTTTATTTTATTTTATTTAAGAAAAAATTTGGAAAATTAATTATTTAATATAGAATTGTCCACTTATTTTTTTAAGTTTTCTTTTTTTGAAGTATCTGATTAGAATAAATATAATGAATACAAAAATCAATCCACCTATTATGAATATGGTTATAATAAATTTATTATAGGGTTTTTTAATAGAGGGTGGAATATCATCTTCTATATCAATAGTAATTTTACTTAATGATTCTATAAGATTAATTACATCTATGAATATTAAGTCTTCTGAATCAACTATTAGTTTAGGGCGTGTTTTATCTGTTGAAATATAGAACATATATTTTTCTATTTCATTATAAATGCCAATAAAATTTAAAATTTTAGTTTTACCAAAAATTTTATTTAAATTTTTATTAATATTATAATTTGTATATCATATATTTTTTAGGGAATTATTTGTAAATATATCTATATATTTTTTTGCTCAATCTTTTATTTTAATTTCATGCATATCAAAGACTTCATTATATATATCTAATATTTTATTTATATTAGTCTACATTCCTACTATGAAATTTTGTAATTTTTTATCTATAGTATCAGTTTTATATGTATTATATAGATTATTTAATTCATTAGTTATATCTAATTTTTTAAATTCTGTTTCTATTATTTGAGGAATTTGATCTATATTATCTAGATTACTATTATCTTTTAATTTTTCTATTAGTTTTTGATAATCTATTAATTTATCAGATATAATTTTAGGATATTTTACAAACTATACAGTATTTTCATTATCTTCTGGATAATATAATTGATTTGTTAGGATAGATAGGATTAAATCTAATAGGTACTAATAATTATCAATTGTCATTTTAGATATTAAATCTTTATTTATTAATATTTTATGATATGAATTTAAAAGATTTATTTTTTCAAATATTATAGTTTCTTTTTTATTTAAGGCAACTTCTGGTTTTAATTTTAATAATGTATTTATTATAATGGTTTTTATCTATTTAATATTCTTTTCTGTATCTTTTTCATCTATTTTTTTTAATAAATTATTTCCTAAAGTCATTAGGTCAATATTTATTTTTTTTAAATTGTTATTAATCTATGAGATACTAAAAGAGAATTCCATAATACTATTATCATTAGATTTTGTTTCTAATAATTTAATTTCAATTTCACATTCTTTTTTTAAATTTTTCATATTTTCTAGCATTGGTTTTAAAAATTGAATATGTTTATATGGTATTATATTAAACCAATGATTATCATTTAATCAATTTCTTATTATAGTATGATATTCTAAAGGTACGAATATATTTCCCTAATTTAAAATATCTATTAAGGTTTTAAAACCTATGTATATAAAAAATACTTTTTTTTCTATTGAAAGTTTTACTTTTTTTTTATCTAAAGTATTTACAAAACTATTAAGTGTTTTGATTCCATGAAAGATTTGTTTATAATTTAATATCTCTGCATATGATAGATTAAATTCTTCTATATAATTAATATTAATTTCATTCATTACTTCAAAAATATTATCCATATATGATTTGATATCTTTTTTCTTTTCCAAAATTTTTTCTTTAGTTTTTTCTTCAAGAAGTTTTAAATTTTCATGAATGTCAATAGTAATTTGATCATTTAATATTTCACTAATATTGTCCTATAATTTTTTAAGTTTCTATTTTTCTCCATAATTATAGCCTTCTGATATTAATATGAATAACAATAATATTTTTATAAGCTTCATATAAAAAACACTAATTAAATTATGTATATTAAATGAGAATTATAATATTTTATTATATATTTATTATTATATAAAAATTCAATGAATAAAAAATAAAAATAATTATCTATATGATTTTCTTATTCTAGCTCTTGCGCCTGATCCACCAAATTTTTTAGGTTCTTTCTATCTTATATCAAATACTAATAGACTTTTATCGAAATTCATTAATTTATTTTTTAGCTATAATTTTGTATATTCATCACTATAAATCTAATAGTATGCAATTATAGATCTTGCTATAGCTTGTCTAACAGCATATATTTGAGATATATTTCCACCACCAAATACTTTTATATTTATATATAAATTATGAAATACTTTTTTTCCTAATAACAATATAGGATCAAATAATTTTGCTTTTAAAAGTTTATCACCAAATAATTCTAAAGGTTTATCATTAACTTTAATTATACAATCTCCTCTTTTATATATACAAGATGCTAAAGCTTTTGCTTTTTTCTTTTTACCCATAACATTAACTGGATTTATTATTTGTTTTCTTTTTACTGTCTAAAATTTATTATCTATAATATTTGTTTTTATTTCTTGTTGATTATTTTCTGTTTCCATTATTTTTATTTTTAAAAAAAATATGATAAAAATATAGAGTTTAATGTCTGTTAATTTTTTTTATAAATGAAAATTATATTCTTATGTATAGAATACTACAAATACGTTATTAAATAAAATAAAAAGGGATTCAATAGAATAGTTTTGTGATTTTTCAGTTAATATTAATAATTTAGATGAATTTTGAAAAAATATATTATATTTTAGTTTACCATCTGATATAGATCATTATACAAATATTATTTATTGTAAAGAAGGAAGTCAATTAGATTGTACATTTTCTGGAAGAGTTAATGGGGGTAAATTAATTATTAATTTCTTACTTAGTTCTTAGAAAGATATAAAGATGCCTAGAATATTAGATAGAATTTGATTAATATTAATTACATCTATTAGTATGTGTAGATATACGCATTGTAATATAATAGAAGGAATTGGATATATTGTGAAGGAAAGATTAAGTATAGAAATATGATTTGAAAATGTTGATTAGAGTTTAATTACTAATACTATATATGAAATATAGGAAGATATACAAAATAATAAGAATATAAAAATAGATAATATAAAATATTTAAATTTAATATGAGTTTATATGTGACATAATAAGGAAAAGGATTCATTAATATTTTAATTTTAAATTTTTTATAAGTTTATTTATATTTTATTAAGATATATATAGAATATAATAATAATAAGAGATTAATATATAGAATATGGGAAAATAACAATGGGAAAAAATAAATTAAATATATTTTATTAGTATATATCAAATATACAAGAATTAAGATAGAAAGTTATATAAAAAAACAAATATTAAAAATTAAAAAACATTTAATGTATATTAAATAACAATATATATTAAATTAAATAATTATTTATTTATTTATTTATTTTTTAAAAAAATATAATTTATAAATTTATGTTTTTCTTATACTATTATAAATATATGTTATAATAGTTTTTTCTTATATAGAGCTTGTTACATCTTATATATAGAAATATATTTATTATCTTATTGAACTAATATATATTATTAATATAGTCATCTATATTAGCTTGATTTAGAGTATAATTTTTATTATGAAAAATTATATAGTAAATAAATAATATAGGAAGTATTTATTTCTACTAAAGATGAATAATTAATAAAGAAAATATCAATTAAGTTATTCAATTTTTATTAATTTATTATAAAATTACTTTATAAGAATAATGATTAATATATGTAAGAATTTAATGAATAAGATTAGTTTATTTAATTTATATATGGAATAAATTTTAATATTTTTAATTATTATCTATATATTTAAAATAAAATTATAATTAATTTTTAAAATTATTATATATTTTTTAACTATTTTCTTTATTAGTTATTATATAAATTATTTAGATAATATATAATATAATGATAACAAGGATTGTTATTATATTATATTTTTTATTTGAATTTAATTATAATAATTATATATAATAGTATTATTTTTTGAATTCTTATAAATAGCAGTATTATTTTTTTATATAATTTTATTATAGATATTAAGTATTAAATTTATATTATTTATGATTAAATTAGTTTATATTTATTAATAACAAAAATTTAAATGACTATATAAATATATATAGAAGTTTTAAATTACTAATATTTTTAATAAAGACTTATAAAGATAAATATTAAGATAGTTATTATTAATAAATTTTTAAAAATCTTTTTATATTTATAATATATTATTGTTTATTTTATGAATATCAATATTATATATAGATTAATATTATTTTATTGGTTAAGTGTTTAAGTATAATTATGGATTAAGATATCTTATAGTAATTTTATATAAAAAATTTAAAAATAATATATTTTATATATTAAATCATTTCTTTATATTTTTTGAATTAATAGTTTCTTTTTATTTTTTAAAAACTAATTAAAGATATTTAATATTTTTTATTTATGAATATAAGAAAATAAGTATGTATATTGGATTAAATTAGAACTTTATAGATTTGAATTTAAATTATTATATATTTTATTTATTTTATCTATTTTATGATAATATTATTATAGGTTTAATTATTATTTTATTATTAATTAATTATAATTGTTATCTATATAGTTATTTATTATTTTCATATATAATATAATATTTTAGTTAAGTATATTTTTATTAATTATTTTTATTAATATAATAATATTTAAATATATCTTCTATTAGAGATATTTATTTTTATTATTCATATATAATTATAAGAGGGGTTTAAACTCAAAAGATAATAGGGAACTTCGAATACTAATTTTAGGTTTATTACAAATTAATTTATTTATTATATATCTTCAAAAATTTATTAATTTTGTTTATTTATTATTAATTGAATATTTTTTAATTATCTTATAAAGATTATATTATATAGTTTTAATTAAATTATTTTTAATAAAAAATTTAATATATTATTATTAGTTTTAGTTTATATAATAGTATCAAAATCAACTTTTTTAATAAATAATTTTATAAAAAATTATAATAAAGTTTTGTATAAATTATATTTATTAGTAATAAAATTTATAATTTTTTTTTTTAAGAATTTTTATATTTATTTGAATTATTTTTTATTTTTATGTTTTAAAAATAATTTTATATATAATTATTATAATCAATTAATTTTACAATTGAATATTTGAGATATATATTGATATATATATATATATATTAAAATAAGCATACTATAATTTTTATTATAAATTTTAAAATATAATTTTTTTAAATTAAATTAAATAATTGGGTTTTAGTTTGTTTATTAAAGTTTCTATATTGTAATTTATATATTTTATTTTATTAATTATAATGTATAAACTTAATTTATATATTTAGTTATATATAAATATATTTTTTAATTTAAATATAACTAAATATACTCTTAAATATAAATCTAATTTTATATTATTTTTGATATAAAGATTAGATAGATTATTATAGGGTTTTATTATATATATATATTATTTTTAAATTAGAAAATTATTTAATTATATTATAAAATATTCTTAAATAACAATATTATAATTAATATTTCAGATAATATTATTTATTATATTATTAATAATTTTTTTCAAATATTCAGTATAAAATTTAGTAAATATATTTATATTAAGATAGAATTATATGAATTCTTATATTATTATTAATATTTCACATTTTTTTATATTTTAAGTAATTATGTATCTTATTGTATTTATATTTTTTTCTATTTATTTGAATTTAAATATATTAATTTAAATTATAAATAATAAAGTATTTATTATTTTATTAAAATTACTATATAAATAGTTTTTTAATAAAATATTTATTATATATAATAAGTTTAGATAAAATTCGAACAATATTAGATTTTTATTTAATAGATGATATTTTTAGTATTTTTAAAATTTTTTTGAAGAATAAATTTTTAAATTTAATTATTTATTAGTTTTTAATGATCATTTTATATACATTTATTCTACTAGATAATATCTAATAATTCATATATTACTCTATATACCACCTACTTATCTATATTAACAGATATTATCTCTAAAATCAAATAATTGTAGTTCTTTATAATAATACTTATAGCTACTAGAACAATAATAGTCTTCACGTCTCAGAGTAGACTCCATCTTATTTACTAATATAAGACATCTTTCTTTTTTAACATAATAAGTATCCTATAGATGTCTTAAAATCATTAGCATCCGATAAGGCTACCTCCCTTAAGTACTCTATTTTCTACATTACACCTTGACTATACTACTATAAAGGTTGAGGTTGATACCATTGAGATATTTCATAAGTTTTCTTAGGGATAGCCTATAACATACTCAAGAGAAATTCCTTTCGGATTTCTCCATCCTATTATGTCTCTATCTCCTAATTAATCTTATGAAATAGTCTCTAACTAAAACCATTTCATCTCTATTGAATAGAGACTAAACCACGACCACCAAATCTTCTCTTTAAATACAACCGCTCTATTGAAGCAGTTTGGTAATGGAACTTACATTCCATTAATATCTTCCTAGTCTAAACATCTATCTTCTTAAGATCCGACTCATTCCAATTAACTATACCGAATGAATACTAGAAAAGGCTTCCAGCTAAGGTGTTTATGGCTTTAACCATATTCCTACCATTAAGTTTAGTTAATGTAAGCTTCCTCACTCTTTTAAAATATTCATCGGTTAGTTGAATTATTACTAGATATATTAGGTGGTGAATTAAATTCTAAATATGTATTTTTAGAAGATGTAAAAATGCTACTATTCATTTTATCATATTGATTTGAACTATTTTTAATAGTATTTATTTCGGTTAAATAACATGGAGAATTAGATAAATTTTTTTTATTATAATCTTCATTTTTATAATAATATGATCTATATAATAAATTTGAAAAATTTAATAGTGGATGATGACCTTCCATAATTTTATAAAAGTTAGTTTTTTTAGAAAATTCAATTATTTCTTTTATTGATTTCAACCAATCGTATTTTATTTGATAAGGTTCTGTTATATGTTCTAGTTTACTATATAAATTAGTTATTTTTAAATCAAATAATTTTTTTTAAATTCATTTATTTTTTCTTTTAATGAACAATAAACTTTTTATTAAATATGAAAGAATTCAAATATTAGAATCTAATTCTTCTAACTATTTTATATAAATTAATACTAACTCTAATTTATTAGATAAACTTTTATAAGATAAAACACTATATTCTGGAGCAACTTTTTTTTCATTTTTATAAAAATCTAATATAATTTTTCATTTTTATAAAAAATTATCTAAATATTCAAAAAATATATATTAATTTTACATCAGTATCTTCTATTTTATTTATAATTTCTAAAAACTTAGTTTCTAATTTTTTTCATGGACTATTCTAAATCATCAGCTTTAAATTTATCTAAGTTATTAGTAAAATAACCATTATTATTTTGTTCTAATATACTTATTATATCATTATATTGTTGTTTATATGAAATTTTTTTTTTTTTTTTAAAGAAGAAATAAGATGAGTTATATTCATTACTATATCAATTCTATTCTATTTGACATATATTTTCTGAAAAAATATAAACCGACTTTTATTAGTTTTTTCTGTTATCCATTCAGATGTGTTATTATTTAAAATTATTGATAATAGGATAAAATTCAGATAATATTTTTTTTTCATAATTCTTTGTTGTATTTAAAAATAAACCTAATATTAAGATTCAAAAAAATTTATTATTTATCATATATATAATTTTATGTAATACTAAAATAAAATAAATTATTTTATATTATTTTATGAACTTATAATAAATTTAAAAATAAAATAAATTAATATTTATATTATTTATAAAAATTATTTATAAAATATGAATTATTAAATCCGATAAAATAAAATAAAATTATACTTTAATGAATTATATTTAAAACTATTGTTAATATAATAAATATCCTTTTATAAATTATATATAAGATAAAAATAAGATAAAATTTTCCATATTTGTGTTATATTATCATATTAAATATATAAATTTATCTATTTATAATACTATTTAAATTTAACACTAAAATATAAAAAATATGCATAGAATTTTTAATCTATTAATACTAATAGTTATAACAAATATATTGATAAAAAATGAGAATAGTGTAGAAAAATTGAAAAAAATTAAATTAGATACAACTAATGCAATAAATACATTACTTGAAAATAGTAAAGAAGAAGAATTAAAGGATACTTTATTAATGGTAGAATATTTAAATTTTAATGTTATATAGTCTATGATTTATAATTGATATAACAATAATGAAAATAATATTAGCCATAATTTGATAATAACATAGAAAAATAACATAGTATAGAATATAACTAATATAATTAAGTTAAAAAATGATAATAAAGAGGATACAAATGATTTAAATAAAGTTTTGAACGATATTAAGAATATTAAATTTTTAGAAAAAATGGATTGAATATTGAATGAAAATGAAATAACAGATATATTAGAAAATCCAGCATTTAAAATTGAGAATGAATATATATTAGATGAAGAATTTAGTGATAAAGAAATATTATTAAAAATGTGATTATTAAAAGATAAAGTTTATTTATTACGTTGAATAAAAATAGAAATAACCCTAAATAATAGAATAGAACCCCATATAATAAAAAAATAACACTAAGAATTAAATCTAATATTGAAAAAAAATCAATAAGTAATAATACAAAATTTGTTAAGTTTTCTTCTTATTATAGAAAGAAAAAATTATAGGATAAAAATAATAATATTATTGGTATAAATTTAAAAGTTTCGTTAGATAAAATAACAAATGATAATAGATTTAAATCAGCTATTAATAAATGTATTAAATTTAATGTTTTTAATAATGATTCTATAATGAATAGATTTAAAAATATATTTATCGATAATGTTCCTTTAAAATATATTATAAAAAAATATGATATTGATGTCAATATATGTTATTGACACTTAAGTAGAAAGGAATCAAATAATAAAATAATAAAAAAAATAAAAGATGAAATAGATAATCTAATAGATAGTCTAAATAATATTGATGATATTGATGATATTCTCAGATTAGAGGATTTAAAAGAAAAATTAGATAATAAAAATATGTTATTAAAAGGTAAATTAGATGATGTTTTTAATAATATAACTGATAAAGATAAAAAGTAGTATAACAAATTAAAAAAATCATATGATAGTTTTATTAAAAATATTGAAAAAAATGGTTATAAATCATATGAAAATGAAGGATGAAATTTTAATATATATAATTTTTTAGAATCTGAATTAAAAAAAATATTACAAAAATAAGGTGAATGAATATAAAAATAGTTTGACAAATCTAAATAATATATTAAAAAACAAATTAACTGAAATATTAAAAAATACACATACAAAACCTCCTAGAAACGGTAATTCTTTTTTTATTTGAAAACTAATATTATTTTTAAGTATAGCAGGATTTAGTTTAGTTGTTGTTATCGTTATAATAGTATTTTATCGTAAACCAAAAAAGAAATTTTATTTATAATGAAAAAAAATAATTAATTAACAATTAATAGAGGTTTTTAATATAATTATATTATTTATTATATAAAGATTTTATATCTTAAAAATCTATTTATACTTTATACTTTATTCTAATATATATTTATGTAAAAAATTTAGAATTTTTCTATCTATCAATTTTATTTCTACAGATTTCATTTAATTATTTTTATTTGTTTTTAATTATTATATCAAAAAATATTTATACTATTAAATAAATTTTTATCAATAAAAAATTAACATATATAATAATACTCAACTATGTTAATTAATAAATGTTATAATATTAAAATATCTTAAATTTAACTTTATAGTCAAAAATAATAAAAACATTTAAAATATTATAAAAAGATATATAGATATAAATTATTTTCTAATAGATATATGTATTTTCTATAAATTAGATTTTTATATAGTATACACATATAACACAAATATGGAAAATGATTAGAATATCAATTCGAAAATTTTCCATAAAAAGCACTTCCTTCGATCCATAAATGGGAAGAAGGAAGTGAAGGGACCTCCATCAGGAGGATAGTCCTAGTCTAAGCCTGACTAGAAGAATAAAGGAGTTAAGACAGATCGCTCCTTTATTTTAACTGATAGTAATAAAGGGGTTCGAACCGATCAACCCTTATTACTACTAATATTTTTAAGTCATCAGTTTTAAATGTTTCTAATGGCAGTTCCATCACTAATTACGAGTAGGTTCCTCAAGACTCTTGTGCGACCTTTCCTAAATAGGGGGTGGTGGAATCAAGCCCTATAAAACTCTACCCTATGTCATCCTCATATGATGACGGGAAAGGCGCAGTTCGAATCTCCTCCAATAAGAGGAGAAAAACTGATAGGGATAGTGATTAGTCTATCCCCCAATCAGCCAGAACACATCCGGCCATGTGGTACTAATCAAAAATCACATGTGGGTGTTAATGTCCGAATATCAACATCCAACTCCGACGTACGTCTTAGACTCCTTGCTAAGATAGAGAACTCATGAGATTAGATGTCTGACATCGAAGCTCGTGAAAATCTATTAAGGCTCGACAAGCTCAGTGGAAGGTATGACATCATTTCAAAGATAAATGATGCCATAACCTCTCTATTAGCCTCTGATGAGATTAAGGCTTTAGATAAGGATAACTTCTCTATAGAAGTTATTAATTATCTAACTTTACATCGGTGGTATCATTTACAAGGATATTGTAAATGGTACTAAGTCCAGGTCATCTATTTAGGTTGTTGGTGCGTAGACCAAACCCACCAAGAGATCCTTTGTCAGTGAATTGGGTCGTTATCTCAACTCCTTACAAAAGACACTCAATAAAGTTAAACTCACTAAGAGAGAATCACGCAGACTGAATCATTGGAGGACATTGACCTCCAATGAAGAAGCTGCTGATGATCGTAGTGTGATTTAGCGAGAAATTGAGTGTGTAAGGTAGAAGATCAATCACACTCGAAAAGGGAGCATAGAAAGAACTCTTGTAGGGAATTCTATGCTCAAAACCACCTTTCGAGACTAAAGAGGGTTTATTTTACCGTACTAATGTACGTCAAGGTAACTTAAAAACTCTTTAGGATGTTAATGAAGAAGAAATTCAGAAGTTAACATTAAAGACAAAAAGGTATTTTGGGAAGGAATTTATAAATCGTAGCATATACCTCTAGGATTGCCCAGTTCATCTTCGTAGTAGGATATGACATGGTACATAACTGAAAAGGAGTTTGAAGGTGCCGTAAAGAGCTTGTCAGCTTGGAAGGCAGCGGGTGAGGATAGAATATATAACTACTATATAAAAACCTTCAGGGCTCTTTGGGAACCCTTGAGATAGGTTTTCAATGAGTGACTACGTAGTCCAGACTTAATTCCAGCTTGGATTTGTAGAGGTAAAACTCTCTTATTTCATAAGGGTGGAGACACCGCAGATCCTAAAAATTTTAGACCAATAACTTTGCTAAATACTTAGTATAAGTTATTCACTAAAATTTGGCTACAAAATTAAGTCTGGATATTGGTACCAAATTAGAACCTAACCAAAAGGCTGCCGTAAAAGGTAGTCTAGGGTGTTTAGAGAGTTTATTACTTTCAAAAACATCTGTGATAAACATAAGAATAGTCGAAAGGCTATTCATGTGGCTTATTACGATGTTTAGAAAGCGTATGACTCTATTAAACACTCTTCTATATAAAAGAACTTGAACATTTAGGAGTTAGCAGTAACAATGTTACTGTCATTAGGAAACTAATGGGGATGTGAAAAATATCTTTACATCTTTTAGCAAATAAAAGTTCTGTTTCAGTAGGATAGATTAAACTAGGCTGTGGGGTGTTGCAAGGTGATTCATTATCTCCACTGTTATTTGTCAGTGGCATGAATGCAGTGAGTAGAAAAATGAATCTAGCAGCACCTGAAGGGTGAAAATGATAGAATCATTTCCTCTTCATGGATGACATGAAAATCATGTCAGACAGCGCAGAATAGTTAAATAATCTATCCTCTGTATTTATAGAAGAAGCTGCAACTATTGGGCTTGTTATTAACAAGGACAAATGTAGCTACTAGACTACTCTTAAAGAAAATTCATCTTTAAATACACGGTGGTAGGCCCTAAAGGATCTACCGATATCCTCCTAGTATAAATATCTAGGCATGTAAGAAAGCCCTACTATATAGGATAAGGCCATTAAAATTCAACTAACCGATGAATATTTTAAAAGAGTGAGGAAGCTTACATTAACTAAACTTAATGGTAGGAATATGGTTTAAAGCCATAAATACCTTAGCTGGAAGCCTTTCTAGTATTCATTCGGTATAGTTAATTGGAATGAGTCAGATCTTAAGAAGATAGATGTTTAGACTAGGAAGATATTAATGGAATGTAAGTTCCATTACCAAACTGCTTCAATAGAGTTGTTTTTAAAAGAGAAGATTTGGTGGTCGTGGTTTAGTCTCTATTCAATAGAGATGAAATGGTTCTAGTTAGAGACTAGTTCATAAGATTAATTAGGAGATAGAGACATACTAGGATGGAGAAATGAAAGGAATTTCTCTTGAGTATGTTATAGACTATCCCTAAGAAAACTTATGAAATATCTCAATGGTATCAACCTCAACCTTTTATAGTAGTATAGTCAAGGTGTAATGTAGAAAATAGAGTACTTAAGGGAGGTAGCCTTATCGGCTGCTAATGATTTTAAGACGTCTATAGGATACTTATTATGTTAAAAAAGAAAGATGTCTTATATTAGTAAATAAGATGGAGTCTACTCTGAGACGTGAAGACTATTATTGTTCTAGTAGCTATAAGTATTATTATAAAGAACTACAATTATTTGATTTTAGAGATAATATCTGTTAATATAGATAAGTAGGTGGTATATAGAGTAATATATGAATTATTAGATATTATCTAGTAGAATAAATGTATATAAAATGATCATTAAAACTAATAAATAATTAAATTTAAAATTTATTCTTCAAAAAAAAATAATTATTTAGTAAAAAAATTATAGTTTTTAAATGAAATATTATCTGATAATGATAAATAGTCATAAAAAATTTCTTAAAAGAATTATCAACATCCCTCAGATGAAAGTAATTTATAGTCAAAAACTATTTTAAAAAATAAAAAAAATCTATTGAATTTATTATTAATGTTTACAAAAATATAAATAAAAAAAAGGTTTATTATCATTATTATCTAATGAAGATTATAAATCATATCTTAATGATATTATTGATTTTAAAAACGTACTTGAAGAATATAAAATTAAAAGTAAAGAAAGTGATAATAGTAAAATATGAATCAATCATGATATAATAGTTCAATTATTAGAATTTATAAAAAGCAATTTGAGCATTATTTTAAATAAAAATTAATTATATTTTATCATTTCAAAATTTAAATTTTTTACTTTTCATCTATTCATTGATTATAGTGTATGTGTATTTTTTTTGAAAATGAAATAAAAAATTATTTATTTAATGTTTCTAATGGCCGCCTTATGCACCTTTACTCCACCAGACGATATCTAATGTTCCATGGATTGCTCTATAGACCACCTACTTGCCTATGTTGGCAGGTATGACCTCTTAGATCAGACGATTGAAGTTCTTTGTAACAGCACCAAAGGCACCTATAGCTACTGAAACAACAATAGTCTTCACGTCTTAGAGTAGACCCAGCTCAGTTGCCAATGGAAGGTATCTCTTTTTTAGCTCTTTCCTTTAAGGCAACGTACCTATCACTACAGACTGTAATCTCAATGATTCAGCACGTTTTTTTACTCTTATCCAGGACTACAATATCAGGAACATTATGTGATATAAACTATTCATCTGATAATCTCTTTATCAGTCTAAATAGGTGTATCTCATAATATTTTCACATTACCATTCACTGACTCTAGGACAGATTCCGGATAATGATCAAATTCAGTACGAGCAGTTGCAAAGATGATATTTCTTTGCTAGATTAAAATGAATTAATCTAGCAACATCATTATGCCTCTTCTTATACTGATTTCCTGTACGAGCAGTGCATCTGACAGCAATCGCCTCTATGGTTTGAGGATGATTACTACAATTACACCTTTTCTAGTATAGTCGTCTATCTAATGTATCCTAAGCAAGGGTTTATTAAAGCCTCTTCCCTAGGACCATTTTTTCGGTTGATGTAAGTATCCTATAGACATCTTAAAATCATTAGCAGCCGATAAGGCTACCTCCCTTAAGTACTCTATTTTCTACATTACACCTTGACTATACTACTATAAAGGTTGAGGTTGATACCATTGAGATATTTCATAAGTTTTCTTAGGGATAGCCTATAACATACTCAAGAGAAATTCCTTTCGGAGTTCTCCATCCTAGTATGTCTCTATCTCCTAATTAATCTTATGAACTAGTCTCTAACTAGAACCATTTCATCTCTATTGAATAGAGACTAAACCATGACCACCAAATCTTTCTTTAAATACAACCGCTCTATTGAAGCAGTTTGGTAATGGAACTTACATTCCATTAATATCTTCCTAGTCTAAACATCTATCTTATTAAGATCCGACTCATTCCATTAACTATACCGAATGAATACTAGAAAAGGCTTCCAGCTAAGGTATTTATGGCTTTAACCATATTCCTACCATTAAGTTTAGTTAATGTAAGCTTCCTCACTCTTTTAAAATATTCATCGGTTAGTTGAATTATTACTAGATATATTAGGTGGTGAATTAAATTCTAAATATGTATTTTTAGAAGATGTAAAAATGCTACTATTCATTTTATCATATTGATTTGAACTATTTTTAATAGTATTTATTTCGGTTAAATAACATGGAGAATTAGATAAATTTTTTTTATTATAATCTTCATTTTTATAATAATATGATCTATATAATAAATTTGAAAAATTTAATAGTGGATGATGACCTTCCATAATTTTATAAAAGTTAGTTTTTTTAGAAAATTCAATTATTTCTTTTATTGATTTCAACCAATCGTATTTTATTTGATAAGGTTCTGTTATATGTTCTAGTTTACTATATAAATTAGTTATTTTAAATCAAATAATTTTTTAAATTCATTTATTTTTTTCTTTTAATGAACAATAAACTTTTATTAAATATGAAAGAATTCAAATATTAGAATCTAATTCTTCTAACTATTTTATATAAATTAATACTAACTCTAATTTATTAGATAAACTTTTATAAGATAAAAAACACTATATTCTGAGCAACTTTTTTCATTTTTATAAAAATCTAATATAATTTTTCATTTTTTATAAAAATTATCTAAATATTCAAAAATATATATTAATTTTACATCAGTATCTTCTATTTTATTTATAATTTCTAAAAAACTTAGTTTCTAATTTTTTCATGGACTATTCTAAATCATCAGCTTTAAATTTATCTAAGTTATTAGTAAAATAACCATTATTATTTTGTTCTAATATACTTATTATATCATTATATTGTTGTTTATATGAAATTTTTTTTTCTTTTTAAAGAAGAAATAAGATGAGTTATATTCATTACTATATCAATTCTATTCTATTTGACATATATTTTCTGAAAAAATATAAACCGACTTTTTTATTAGTTTTTTTCTGTTATCCATTCAGATGTGTTATTATTTAAAATTATTGATAATAGGATAAAATTCAGATAATATTTTTTTTTTTCATAATTCTTTGTTGTATTTAAAAAATAAACCCAATATTAAGATTCAAAAAATTTATTATTTATCATATATATAATTTTATGTAATACTAAAATAAAATAAATTATTTTATATTATTTTATGAACTTATAATAAATTTAAAAATAAAATAAATTAATATTTATATTATTTATAAAAAATTATTTATAAAATATGAATTATTAAACCGATAAAATAAAATAAAATTATATTTTAATGAATTATATTTAAAACTATTGTTAATATAATAAATATCCTTTTATAAATTATATATAAGATAAAAATAAGATAAAATTTTCCATATTTGTGTTATATTATCATATTAAATATATAAATTTATCTATTTATAATACTATTTAAATTTAACACTAAAATATAAAAAATATGCATAGAATTTTTAATCTATTAATACTAATAGTTATAACAAATATATTGATAAAAAAAAAATGAGAATAGTGTGAAAAATTGAAAAAAATTAAATTAGATACAACTAATGCAATAAATACATTACTTGAAAATAGTAAAGAAGAAGAATTAAAGGATACTTTATTAATGGTAGAATATTTAAATTTTAATGTTATATAGTCTATGATTTATAATTGATATAACAATAATGAAAATAATATTAGCCATAATTTGATAATAACATAGAAAAATAACATAGTATAGAATATAACTAATATAATTAAGTTAAAAAATGATAATAAAGAGGATACAAATGATTTAAAATAAAGTTTTGAACGATATTAAGAATATTAAATTTTTAGAAAAAATGGATTGAATATTGAATAAAAATGAAATAACAGATATATTAGAAAATCCAGCATTTAAAATTGAGAATAGATATATATTAGAAGAAGAATTTAGTGATAAAGAAATATTATTAAAAATATGATTATTAAAAGATAATGTTTATTTATTATATCGAATAATAATAGAAATAACCCTAAATAATTGTGATAATAGTACCCCCTATATGATGAAACAATAAACAATTGAATCTGTTATTGAAGAAAGTTTAATAGATAAAAAAACAAAATTTGTTAAGTTTTTTTCTTATTATAATGAAAATAAAAAATCATAGGATGAAAATACTACTACTGGTATAAATTTAAAAGTTTCGTTAGATGAAATAACAAATGATAATAGATTTAAATCAGCTATTAATAAATGTATTAAATTTAATGTTTTTAATAATAATTCTATAATGAATAGATTTAAAAAGATATTTATCAATAATGATTCTTTAAAAGTTATTAAAAAAAAATATGATATTTATGTCAATATATGTTATTGACACTTAAGTAGAAAGGAATTAAATAATAAATAAAATGAAAAAATGAAATAGATAATCTAATAAATAGTCTAAATAATACTGATGATATTTTCAGATTAAAGGATTTAAAAGAAAAAATTAGATAATAAAAATATGTTATTAAAAGGTAAATTAGATGATTTTTTAATATAATTGATAAAGATAAAAATGAGTATTAACAAATTAAAAAAATTATATGATAGTTTTATTAAAAATATTGAAAAAATGGTTATAAATCATATAAAAAATGAAGGATGAAATTTTAATATATATAATTTTTTAGAATCTGAATTAAAAATATTACAAAAAAGTAAGGTGAATGAATATAAAAATAGTTTGACAAATCTAAATAATATATTAAAAAACAAATTAACTGAAATATTAAAAAATACACATACAAAACCTCCTAGAAACGGTAATTCTTTTTTTATTTGAAAACTAATATTATTTTTAAGTATAGCAGGATTTAGTTTAGTTGTTGTTATCGTTATAATAGTATTTTATCGTAAACCAAAAAAAGAAATTTTATTTATAATGAAAAAAAATAATTAATTAACAATTAATAGAGGTTTTTAATATAATTATTATATTATTTATTATATAAAGATTTTATATCTTAAAAATCTATTTATACTTTATACTTTATTCTAATATATATTTATGTAAAAAATTTAGAATTTTTTATCTATCAATTTTATTTCTACAGATTTCATTTAATTATTTTTATTTGTTTTTTAATTATTATATCAAAAATATTTATACTATTAAATAAATTTTTATCAATAAAAAAATTAACATATATAATAATACTCAACTATGTTAATTAATAAATGTTATAATATTAAAATATCTTAAATTTAACTTTATAGTCAAAAATAATAAAAACATTTAAAATATTATAAAAAGATATATAGATATAAATTATTTTCTAATAGATATATGTATTTTCTATAAATTAGATTTTTATATAGTATTACACTATAATCAATGAATAGATGAAAAGTAAAAAATTTAAATTTTGAAATGATAAAATATAATTAATTTTTATTTAAAATAATGCTCAAATTGCTTTTTATAAATTCTAATAATTGAACTATTATATCATGATTGATTCATATTTTACTATTATCACTTTCTTTACTTTTAATTTTATATTCTTCAAGTACGTTTTTAAAATCAATAATGTCATTAAGATATGATTTATAATCTTCATTAGATAATAATGATAATAAACCTTTTTTTTATTTATATTTTTGTAAACATTAATAATAAATTCAATAGATTTTTTTATTTTTAAAATAGTTTTTGACTATAAATTACTTTCATCTGAGGATGTTGATAATTCTTTTAAAGAATTTTTTATGACTATTTATCATTATCAGATAATATTTCATTTAAAAACTATAATTTTTTTACTAAATAATTATTTTTTTTGAAGAATAAATTTTTAAATTTAATTATTTATTAGTTTTTAATGATCATTTTATATACATTTATTCTACTAGATAATATCTAATAATTCATATATTACTCTATATACCACCTACTTATCTATATTAACAGATATTATCTCTAAAATCAAATAATTGTAGTTCTTTATAATAATACTTATAGCTACTAGAACAACAATAGTCTTCACGTCTCAGAGTAGACTCCATCTTAGTTACTAATATAAGACATCTTTCTTTTTTAACATAATAAGTATCCTATAGACGTCTTAAAATCATTAGCATCCGATAAGGCTACCTCCCTTAAGTACTCTATTTTCTACATTACACCTTGACTATACTACTATAAAGGTTGAGGTTGATACCATTGAGATATTTCATAAGTTTTCTTAGGGATAGCCTATAACATACTCAAGAGAAATTCCTTTCGGATTTCTCCATCCTAGTATGTCTCTATCTCCTAATTAATCTTATGAAATAGTCTCTAAATAGAACCATTTCATCTCTATTGAATAGAGACTAAACTATAACTAAATAATTAACAATATAGAGATAATGAATCAATCATCTATAACAACTCTATATTCTAACTAAATCTATCCTATTATAACAGAACTTTTAATATGAAATAAATTCTTTTTAGTCTTTGAAAAGATATTTTTATACTAGACAACAACAACCTAAATAGATGACCTGGACTTAGTATCATTTATAATATCCTTGTAAATGATACCACCGATGTAAGTTAGATAATTAATAACTTCTATAGAGAAGTTATCCTTATCCAAAGCCTTAATCTCATCAGAGGCTAATAGAGAGGTCATGGCATCATTTATCTTTTGAAATGATGTCATACCTTCCACTGAGCTTGTCGAGCCTTAATAGATTTTCACGAGCTTCGATGTCAGACATCTAATCTCATGAGTTCTCTATCTTAGCAAGGAGTCTAAGACATACGTCGGAGTTGGATGTTGATATTCGGACATCAACACCCACATGTGATTTTTGATTAGTACCACATGGCCGGATGTGTTCTGGCTGATTGGGGGATAGACTAATCACTATCCCTATCAGTTTTTCTCCTCTTATTGGAGGAGGTTCGAACTGCGCCTTTCCCGTCATCATATGAGGATGACATAGGGTAGAGTTTTATAGGGCTTGATTCCACCACCCCCTATTTAGGAAAGGTCACACAAGAGTCTTGAGGATCCTACTCGTAATTAGTGGTGGAAATGCCATTAGAAACATTTAAAACTGAGGTATTAAAAATATTAGTAGTAATAAGGGGTTGATCGGATTCGAACCCCTTCACTTCCTTCTTCCCATTTCTGGGTCGAAGGAAGTGCTTTTTATGGAAAATTTTCGAATTTATATTCTAATCATTTTCCATAATTTATGTTTTTAATTTTAAATAATAATTGATTTTATTTTATACAAAAAATACATAATATTTTTAAAATAAATTACGAAAATAATGAAATAGAATCTTTAGGAAATATAAAAACGTGTTAATATATTGAATTTTTTTATATTGTATTAGAATATAATTTTTTTTTATTTTTATTTTTCATAATTATTCTAAAATTGAAATAAATTTTATTGTTTTTAATTATATAGATCTATGCAAATATTTAGATTTATCATCATTTTATATATAAAATTAATTATCAAATATAGTCATTAATTAAAATCAATAATAAAAAATTTATAGTTCATATTAAATAGGATAATTTATTAATATTTTCAATATTAGATAATAATCCATATTTAAAAATCAAAAATAATAAAAATGAAACAATATTTTAGATAAAATATAAAAAATAAATTAATTTTTACATTATTTTTCATAATAAATAAAATAATTATTAATAAACTTTATATTCTTTTTTTTAATATTAATAATATTTTTTCTAATATATATGCATATGTATGTATAATAGATTGTACCATAATAAAAATTAAAATAATTTATTTATTATTTATTTTATCATTATATAATATAATTTAGATACTTCTATTATATTTTAATTTATTATTATCTAATATTTTAATTTCTAATTAAATTTATGAAAAATTAATAAATTATTTTAATTTTTATATATTTAATTTATATATTATTGAACTAAAATTATTTGAAATAATAAATGAATTATAATTTATTCATTTTATACAATTAATATCAAATTTTTGATTTAATTCTATTATATTTTTAAATTTTATTTTATTATTTTTTATATAATAAAACGAAATACTACCATCCCTTGATGAAACTATTAAATTTTCATTTATAATATCTATAGATAGTAAATCTAATTTATGATATGTTTTATTATTTGAAGAGGTTCTAATTTATTTAAATTTATATATCATAATATTATATTTAAATCTGCACTTGATGAAATAAAATAATTATCATTTATTAAACAAATATCTCATATAGTTTCTTTATGTGATGAATTAGTTAAAAATTCTTTTCATTCTTCATTTATTTCTTTTCATAATTTAATATTACAATCATATGAAGCAGTTATTATTATATTATTATCTAATATTTTAATGCATTTTATATCTTGTGAGTGTGCTTCATTTATTACATAAATTAATTCAAAATTTATTATTGATCATATTCATATCTATCTATCTCTTGTACATGCAGATATATATTTATTATTAGAATGGACATGTTTAATCTCTGTTATAGGACCATCTAATATTTTAATAACTTTATTATTGTTTAATATATTTATTTGTGAATCAAATGAACATGATATTAAATAATTAAATATTTTATTATAATTTATACATCTTATAGATTTATTATGGGATGTTTTAATATATTTATTGTTATTATAGTTATCTTTTATATTTATATTAATTAATTTATTATTATTTGTAATTCAAATATCATTTTTATTTATACATATTGATCAAAAAATATTATTAATATCTGTATCTTCTATTTTTCATATTTCTTTTATTTTCATTTAACACAAATAAATTTTATTAAAATTAATAGTTAATAGAGTTAATTTTTTTATATATATATTTCATAATATATCTATTATAAATTTTTTAAAATATTAAATTTTACTTTTCAATTATATTACAATTATACGATATATTAATATTAAATATATTTAATAGAATATATAGATCTATAATAGATATTAATTTATATCTAAGTATTATTATTATACTTTTTATGTATATTCATAATTTTCGATTAAAAACTTAGATTTAAGATATTTTAGTGTTATAGAATTTATTAATTAGTATAGTTGAGCATTATTATGATTGTTAGAAATTTTAATAAAAAAATATTAAAAAGATTTATAAAAAAATGAGAATGGAATCCGTAAATAGTAATAACAAAATATTTTTTTTATTAAAATTTAATCATTAATTAATCAAAAATTATCTTATTCTACTGTATATTTCCGTATATATTTGAACTATATTAATTTATTGTAAATTGATATATAATAAAAAAATTAATTAGTTTTTAAATTTATGTTTTTAATACTTGTATAAATTAATGTTACATAAGTATTATCTATAGAGAAACATATGATCTCTTATATGTATAAAATATTATATTTACTTAATATATCTACTATTATTAATAGAATTCTACTATTTTTTAACTTGATTTATAATATAATTTTTATTATTAAAAATTATAATGTAAAAAATAAATCTATTTATAGATATCTATTCTCTATTATTTATTTAAGAAATATATAAATAAATTATATTTTAGATTAAATTTAAATTATTTAATTAGAATTCTAAATACTTACTATGTCTCCAAATTGATATTTGCTATCATTGTTTTCTATATTCTTATTACCTAAATAAATACTAGATAATCTATTAGTTTTACATTTATCTTTTTCTAATATTTTAACAAGTATTCCATAATAATAACATATCTATATTTTAATATTTATATTAACTGTAATATATGTACATTGTTCAATTTCTATATTAAATTTATATGGTGGAATATCTTCTATTTTTTTATCATTTAGTTTTAATACTGGAGTAAATGCTTCTCCTTCTCCTGAATAATATTCTATTACTACTAAATATCTATATTCTGAAGTTTTAAAAGCTTCATTGATTTCATTTTATATAAATGTTTTTATTAAAATTTTATCGGGGTTATTATAATAATCAGCTATAAAATATCCTGTATAATCATTATTTTTTGGACATAAAAAATAAATTTTCCATATTATAAGGGGTTTCTATATTTTCACTGATAATAGAATAATGATGTGAATGTGAATTGATAATATCACTATCCTCTACTATAGTACTTTTAATATAAAAACTTGATTTATCTACTTATTATACATATCTGAGATTTTTAATTTATAATAATTTGTATATTCTCTATTAATAAAAATTTTATTAAAATTTTCTTTTACTTTTTATAATTTATTTTAAATTTACTTCCAATATTTTTATATAAAGAAATAGCTACTTTATCTTTATTAAAAAAAAATACATATTATATATTTATTTTTTTCCACTTTTATGATAAAATACAACTATATAAAAAAGCATCATTATTAAATAATCTAGGAAGTTTTGTTAAATAAGTTCTATTTAAACTTGCTAATTTTTCTTCAGTTGGATCAGTAATTGTAATAGGATTATTTATTTCATATAATTGATTTCTATAAATTCCTAAGATAGACTATAAATTAATAATAATAACTTCATAAAAAGAACAACTCTATATCCTATCTTCATTCAATATAATCTAGGCGCTTATTCTATAAATTTCTATTTCATTATAATGTTTTTTTAGTATTTTTTTAAATATTATTAAAATCTTTTTTTCTTTTATATAAGTACTATATTTATATATTTCTACAGGATCTTTATCAGCAACTATTATTATATCTCTAAACTAACTCTATAAATGATCTAAATTATTAATTTCTGGATTATACTATATTACTAATAATTGACCTATATAATTAGATCATATAATTTTTTTAAAATTAATATTTAACTATTCAAAAAATCTGAAAATAAAGAATATATTACCATTTTTATCTTTTAAATTTATTAATATTATAGACAAAAATGATGAACTATATTTTTTATCTCTTCCTAATTCTATTATTTCTCCTTTGTTTTTAATAACTCATGTACTCTATGATAAAATTGTAAATTTACTTTGATCTCTGATTTTTATTTCTTCTTTATTTTCTATATATAATTCTGTCTAAAATATTATATGTAATAATATAATTATATTTTTTTTTCAAACAAAATATTTTACTAATAAATAATTAGTTTCTTTAGGACTTAATATAGAAAATCCCATTTTAATTCTTAAATAATTATCATTTTTCTCTTTATTATTTAGATAAGATAAAAAAATTTTTAATTTATAATATTGATCTTTATCATCAAAAATACATTTAATTTGATATTTTTCATTTTTATTATTTATATTAGTAAATACCATATGAGTTTTATCATCTATTGTTTCAATAGTACATTCAAAAACTCAACATTCTAAACTAATTTTCATAATACTATTCTTTAGAGGTTCCCAATAATACCCTATTAATATTTCATTTCCTTTTTTTATTTTTGGATTGTTATTAAATAATTCACATATCTTATTTAATGAAAGATCCTTTCTGATATGCTAATTAAGTTCTTCATCATAATGTAAAATATTATATTCTTCATTATATATCTAATAAATAATAATAAAAATTATTGTAAATTTCATATATTAAAATTATAATTTTAGTTAAATTTAATATTAAATTAGTAATAAATGAAGTAACACAAAATTTTTTATATAAAATATGATAAATAAATAAATTATTATTTTTATAAAATTATTTTAGAAGTTATTTTTGAAAAAATTAATATATAAAATATTAAAAATAATAGTATTTTTATAAAAGTCATTTTCGAAACAGAGATATCTATATTATAAATATTTAAAAAATAATATTGATTTTTAAATTTAATTTGATTTTTAACACAAAAATTATTATAAATGAGGTTAATATTAAAAACAATAATAATATTAATAAATATTTTAAAAATAAAAAATAATATAAATGAAAAGGATAAATTAGATAATTATAAAAATTTTATTGTTATAAAGTTTAATGAATTGAAGAAAATAATTAATAATAAAAATTTATTAAATAATTTATTAAATGAAGAAAAATGAAATTTAAAAAATATATCTGAATATATTGAAAAATGATATAATAAAGATAATGATATAAATCATGAAATATTAAAAGAAAAAATAAATGATATTTTGTTAAATATTAATAATATAAAATCATTAAATGAAATAAATGAAAAAGATAAGAATAAATTAGAATAGTTATTAAATGAAATAAATAATATAAAATTGTATGAAAAATCAAATTGAGAATTATCAGATGAAAAAATAAATGATATTTTAGATAATGCAAAAATAGAATTTTCTAAAATTTTTGTATTAGATGGCTCAAATAATAAAAAAATAGAATTTACACTTATAATACCATTTAATGTTCATTATTTTTTAACAAATGAAGCAATAATAAATAATAATAAAAAAATAAAATATAGTATTATTGATCAAATTTCACTTCAAACAGAAATAAAAAATAATATACCAACCCATAAGATACATATAATTGCTTTTTTTAATCAAGATGATAACATGGAATTTGATAATATAAAATAGAAAATAAAAGATAAAATTTATCAAAATCATTCTTTAAAAAAATTTTTAATCGAAATTTTTTAATAAATAATTTTGATAATTTTTTAGAGTCGATAAAAATTAAAGATAATCTTAATATAATTCTTATTACTAAAGAATTAGATATAGATTATAAATTTTTATTAAAAAATAATCTCTATAAAATAATATTATAGATACAAACAAAATATAAAAATGATATTGTAATACATAACTTTATGAAAAAATTAAATAGCTATTCTTTTTTTACAAAAAATGAAATAACAAAAATAAAATATTATATAAAATCTAATTATAATGATATTTTTGATGAATTTAATATTGAATATGATAAATTTATTGAAAATATTGAACAAAATAATAAACACAGTATTTTAATTGATTTAGATATTATTTATAATATTAATGATTATTTAAAAAATAAACTAGAATTTATTATAAAAGAAAATATAAAAAAATATAAAAAAGATATTATATATATATTCAATAAATTAAATATAAATATAAATCAAATTACAAATATATCTTTTAATAATGATAAAAAATTCTATATAATATATATAATTTCAATAGTTATAATAATTTTTATTATATGTATATTTTATAAAAAAATAAAAAAATAAAAATTATATATATAAATCTATATAAATTCCAAAATATAATTTTATTATTTAAAAATAACTACAATTATTTTTTTTTAATTACTTATTAAAATAATATTATCAAATTTCAAAATATTCATTATTTAATTAAATTTTCTTCCTTTTCTATGGTATCGATGAGGAGTCCTTTGGTGTTAATATATTTATAATATTATTTATTAAAAAAAATCCAAATCCATAACAACAATAACAACAACAACAAAAACAAAATCCTGTAAATATAAATATAATAAAAAATATAATAAAAAATCTTGAAATTCCTCCTTTATTATCATTTTTTATCAATTTTATCAATATAAGTAATAAAAAAATAAAAAATATTTTATTCATAATTATTGATCCGAAAATGATTTTAATATTATTATACAATTTTGATTTTATAAAAATACTATATTATATATTTAAACATAAAAAAAATATAAAAAAATATATTTATTTAAAATTTTCTACATTTTTTTTTCTTTTTTGGTTTTGATAATGATAATTTACTTTCATCCTATAAAGATTTATTATTAATTTCTTTTTTATCTAATTCTTTAGAAATTATTTTCTCTTCTTCTTCCTATATTGGAATCTCTACTAACTCATCAATTAATATATTAGGAGTTTCAGTTGTTTTTTTAACTTCTTTCTATTTAAATTTTAATATTTCTTTCGGTTTAAAAAATGATGAATCCTTTTTATATTTTTTATTTTGTTTCATAATCTAATCCTCATCTGATGATGAAAATGAATAATCATGATATTTTATCTATCTTGTATGCTCCATATTTGTTTTTTTCCTATAATAATTCTTTATATATATACTTATTTTAAATAAATACTCTATTATATTTATTAATATAATAATTACAAGCATTATATATATTGCTAATAAACCCTTATTTAATCCTTTTTGTTCATTTTTTTCATTATCTGTATATATCTATATGAAAAATATAATAATAAATAATATCTTACTCATATTATTAATCCGAGGAAAATATAATAATATAATTAAAAATAAAAACAATAACAAAATATTTATTTAAAATTTTCTATATGTTTCTTTTCTCTTTAACTAACTAGATGGTGGTATTATCTAACTTCCATACTCATCATATATTTTTTCTCCTAATTCATTCACAACTTCTTCATCTCTCTCTATATTTATAGGACTCTATTCTTCTTCTGATGTTGTTTTCTTATATTTAATTTCTGATTTTTTACTTATCGGCTCAAGACTTACTAATACTGATTTTTCTCCCTACTCTTCCATTTCTCCCTACTCTTCCATTTCTTTAGACTTTTTTCTATAAACTTCTTTTTTTATAGTTGGTTTTTTCATACTTGGAGTTTTTATAGTTGGTTTTTTCATACTTGGAGTTTTTATAGGTGATTTTTTCATAGATGATTTTTTCTTTTCCTAATCTAACTTTGATACAATCATAGGTTTATAATACGGTACATCCTCTTTTATAGATCTTTTTACACTATAATATTCTTCCTCTTCTGATGATTCTACATACTACTACTATCCCTATGCTATTGATTTCTACCTAATATTATTTTTTTTATTTTTCTAATTAATTATATAATATAATAATATACCAAAAGATAAAAATACAAATATTACTATAATAATTATTACAATTATAGTAACAGTTCTCTTATTTTCTCTATCTTTCTCTTCATCTGTATATATATTTGATATTACAACTGTAAATAGTATAAATAATAATAACATTTTTTTTATAAATTCTTCCATAAATAATTTTTTTCAAAAATAAAAATACTTATTAAATATAATTAAAATAAATAAATAATATTAAAATAATCGTAATAATAATCGTAACTACCATAATTTTTTTAATTCTATTAATATTTCTAATATATTTTGCTGAAAATTTACTATTTTCCTATACTTTTCATGTCTTCCCATTGTCATTAGAAAAACATACCTAATAATTACCCGGATTTCAAATATTAATACTAATATTTTTATTAAACTATGTAGCAAAATGCGCAAATTTACAATTACTCTCTTCCTATACTATAATAGAAATTAATTCATCTCCATTTAACGTAATATCTATTAAATTTATCTTAATAGAATTACTTCCTACTAATAATTCTCTCTTAGAAATATCTTTTATTATATACTCCGTAAGAAAATATTTCTTCTTTATATTAATATAATAATCCGTATACGTATTTCTATCCTCAGCTATTACCCTAACATTTAATAACATACTTTTCTCCCTTATATCAATATTAATATACTCTCCCTACTCTAATATTTTATTCCCTATCTTTAATTTAGCCTCAATACTCATACACCAAAATGCTATTGATATCTAATTAATATGCTCATCTATATATATCTCCCCCGTAGTATATATCGTTCAATCTATATCCGTATATATAGAATCATTAACCCTAACATACTTTAATCTTGATTCAGATATTCCCCCTATAGTAGAATATGTAATAAATTTTAATCCCTTAGTTAATATCTATGTTCAATCTATCCCATAATTGTCACTATAACATATATTATGTCTTCCTACTCTCATAGATGTAATCTCAGATACATATACCGATCCCTTCCTAACTAAAAATGCCTCCTAAAATGTATCCATACAATCCCCAGATAATGAAAATGCTATCTTATGCATTAATGATTTCTCCTTTATAATCCTATTCAACTAAAATTCCATTAAAGTTAATGTATTCACTACTAATATTCTTGGCTTTAAATTAATTATTAAAAATGGATCCGATGCATGCACATATATATAAACCCCTGGTAAATTCTATAAAAAATATGTATATCCATTGTTACTAGAATAACAAACATAATGCTTACCCAATAATTTTAATAACCCCTATCTTATAAATACATGCTTAGCATCCTTCTTAATATATGCACTTATTATATCATTAGAATCACATTTCTACTCATCCTATTCATGTATAAATCCTATCTTATAATTCTTTTCATCTCCCCATATACTAGTATTTAATCTAATCGTATACTCCTAATTCCTTATAAAATTTAACTAATCCATTGCTAATATAGTCTTATCTGATCCTAATGTCTCAATATAATTTATATTACTCTCCTTAATATAAATAAGCTAACTACTATATTCTAAATTTTTTATAGTCTCTTCCCTATTCCAACTACTACTACTACATAATATAAAATATTTAGTTCCAGACATTAAATTTATTAATTCTATCTCCGTCTCCTTAACATCCCTTAATCTAAAATCTAAAACATAATAATCCTTACTCTTTCCATTCTCTAATGATCAAAATCATTTTAAAATATTAGTAGATATATTCATTATCTATATCACTACACATCTATAAACATCATACTTAGGCGTCTTAGGTATAACAATTAACTTTATACTATTAGATGTCTTACCATAAAACTCTATCTTCTTATATCCATTCCCCTTAGTTAATGTAGTAATAAAATTAGGATTTGCCATTATTATCTTACTAGACTTACTCACATCCTTCTTAACTATATCAGGTATAGTAGATCCATAAATATAATACGTAGTATTAGCATATAAATTAATTATAATAACTGATCCCTTATTAACCGTATACTTAACATCCTCAATAATATAATTCTTGTCATTCAAATCATCCTTTCAAAATATATGATCCTTATTCTTATTATTATTAAAATTACTATCCGTAGTAATAAGAAATCTAATATCATCATTGTGAACTATATTATAATCTATCCTAATACTATCCGTCTTTATATCTGTAACTATAGGATTATTAACAAATCCTATAGACTTAATATACGTTGTTATCTTCTCAGGCTTTACTATTACAGGCTTATTAGAATACTAAAAATCAATATTATTTCCATCATCTATTAATGCACATATACTATAATAATTAGTATTAGACTTTAATCTCTCTATAGCTATAATATTCTCATCCTCAATTGATCTATTCATTATATCTGTTATAATAGGCTTAATATCTACATATGGAATATCCTAATCTTTTAAATTTAATCCCCAAAATATTTCCTTCTCCCTATACTTCTCCACATTTACTCTCAATGAAATACATCTAAGTCAATATCCCTTATTATAAATTACTCCTATAGTAACCTAATTCTCAGATACTGACTCATACTTTAATTCTATACTAAAATCAGGCGCTATTCTCCTCATTATAATCATCTCCGGATACTTATATACCTACGAATACTCCTTCAATTCATCTCCCTCATACCATGTAACACATAATATATAATAAAATTTCTTATTATCCACTTTCTAAAAAATACACATAAAATCTTCACATATTTTTTCTGATTTATATATATTAAAATCTATATCTTCAGACATATCACACCTATAAAATTCATTTTTACTCTTAATATTAACCTAAATCTTTAACTACTTATCCGTTCTCTATAATATACTAATACTCTCAACTCCATTCGCTGCCTCTAATATCTATATACTATCCTTATTAGTATAAAAATTAATCATTTTCTAAGGATCCGTAGCATATCCATGAGATTCCATAACCTTCTCTATATAATACGTTGTAGCACAATATATATAATACGTATTAGGTAATAATATACTCTAACATTTTTCCTCCTCACAATCAATTCTATATATCTAATTCTCTTCCGAATATATAGAATCATCCCATATATTAACTCCTACCATATTAATATTAATATTACTACTAGCCATACATTTTAAAAATGATCCTAACTCTATCTATACTTCAAATCTAATTCTATAATACTCCCTCTCTATCTTAATAATATTACTCTTAATAGGCTATGGTTTCCTATAAACATATACCTTATCAGGTATACTCCTTTCAGCTAAATAATAATCCTCATCTATCGCTATAAGATTGTCCTTATCGTACTTATTTAATGAAAAACAATAAATAATATAATAAACATCAAACGGAACATTAACTGTCTAAATTAATAATGAATCCTTCACATTAACCACTTTAAGTAAAAATCGTAATTCATCTCCCCTACTCTTAATAATCTAATCCTATGTATACTCCTTTTCCTTGTTATAAAATACACATATAGCATACTTAACTGTACTCTTAATAAGGTTTAAATATAATATAGGATTTCCTATATTATCAAAAATAACTACTGGCTTATCCTTAAAATTACTTTCTTTATCCTCACTTAAGACTATTATAATATGAAATAAAAATCATATACATTTGTTCAACTACATAAATATAAATTAAAACATCAAAAAATTATTTATTTATTCTCTTCCTCTTTCTTTACGCTATTTTTATTTTCTTCAACTTCTTCTTTCATCTCATTAACCTCTAATTTAGCCTTTTTCTCTTTATAATCTCCATCCTTATTATCAATAACATTTTTCTCAACTTCTAATTTCTATATCTCAAATGAAGAAGACTAAAATTCGTCCTATTTTTCCCCTTCCGTTAATGGATTTCTCTTTTCTTTATTTTCTGTTAATGTATGAACTTTATTCTTTAAAAATGATCCAAATGAACCCATTAATTCCATAGGATATGCAACTAATTTCTTACTCTTTTCTAATACTGTATTATCCTTTTCCTATTCACTCGCTAATATAAAATTTACCACTATAAATAAAATTATATTTTTCATCTTATATTTACTTAAATTTAAAATGAAAATAATAATTAAATTTTTTAATAAAAATAAAAAATTTTCATATCTACTAAATCCTAATACTAACTGAAATATTGTTTTAAATAAATTAAAAATAAAATTAAATTATATACCAATAATAAATATAATAAAAAATAATCATATAATAATTAATGATACAATAAAAAATCTAAAAAAATTTGTTAATCAACAAAATATTCCCATCTATACAATAAATTATGAAAAAAAAAGATAAAGAAAATGATATCTGAGATTTTGATCTATTCATAGACTCATTAAAAATTCAAATAAATCCTAATATAATAAAAAATTCAAAAATAAATTACTTATGGAATAATATTTTTTAATAAAAATAATTAATTAAATAAAAATAAATAAAATTATTTATATTATAATCCCCATATAATATTTTCTCTAATATAATCACCCTCATCATTAATTAAATCCTTGACATTATCCTATTCATTATATAAATTTTTAGATTTTCTACATATATTAGATATATCCTATTCTATCTCTTCATCCTTATAATAATTCATCTATTTAATTACTGTCTAATTCTATGAAAAATTCTTATTAATTATCTACTCTATCATTTCTAAATTACATTCTTCATCCTTATAACATTCCATCATTTTTTCTATATTAATTTTTTTAATAATATATTCAGGAATACTATTAGAATTAAATCCCATTATCTCTATCTCCATATCATCTGTTTTCTTATCAAAATTATTAAACATATACTTAAACTCTTTTATCTCATTAACTATACTTATCTTACTATCTATTCCCTCTTTCCCATCTATACCTATAAAAAAACATGTATAATAAATATCATCCTAAATGTTACTAATGTTAATAGTAGATGGTGTTAACTTTAATCATGACTATTTCTCTAATAATGAAACAAAAAATCTTATCTTAGACTCTACTAATCCTTCTCATATTAATAAATTTTCCTTATTTTTAGCCTTACATTTTATACTTAAATACTTCTAATGCTTAATAAAAAATGGATTTTCTACTATTAATTTATCTCATGTCTCTTTAGTAATACATTTGTTCTATAATATACACTATACTAAATAATATAATCCTCTTCTAAATTCTCTCCTCATAACTTCTAATGTAGAATCTGTAACATTATGTGAACTATTAATCTAAGGATATGCTGGTGTTATTATAGGCATCTTATCATATCTATCCTTATAATTTAACTTAGGATTTCATATAGTAAGATTTAAATTTTCTAAATTTTCATCCTTAATTTTTAATTCTATAGGTATAGGTCATGCTCATACAGAATAAAATTCAAAAAATCTATATACTAATTCTCCTGTACTTATATCAGGATATATCTAACATAATCTTGCTAATAATATAGTATAAGAAACTCCTCCTAAATAACCTAATATATTTCCATATACATTTCTATTCTTAGCTCATAACTTAATATATCTTGATGCATTTCTATATCTTTCTATATGTTTAATTTCATCAAAATTATTCTCAGGCTATATTGATGTTAATATCATTTCAGTAACTCTAGATCCATTTATTGATCTTATAGACTAATTAGTTAATCCTGCTATTATATTATTACTTCTTATATCAAAATCTTCAGGTATTAAATCTAAATTAGACTAACAATATAACATATCTATATCTATATCTTGATCAAAACAAAATTTAACTATAGGAACATAAGCATTAGTTATTGAAACTATTTTACTTATCTTCTCTGTTTTCTTTAATTTCTACTCTATAAATTCATTGAAAAATATTGAATGAGTTATATACGCTGGTCCTATTACTAATGTATCTATATCTGTAGAATGTTCATGTACTCCTAATCTATATGAACCAAATGCATATAATTTAACCTAACAATTATTAATTATATTATTATTTAAATATAAAGACATTGTTTTTGTTATTTCTTTAATTCATTCCTATAATATTTTCTATAATATTAACAAAGTCTATTCTCTTTTTTCTGATCTTTCTTTAGATTCAATTAATTTTCTTTCTTTAATAACCTACAATAAATATTTTGTAGAATTTTTATAATCTGTTTTTTCTGTCATATCTTAACACTAAAATGACAGAGAATAATAATCATTTAGATGTATTAACAGAAAGTGCTTCAGCATATATTTAGGAAGAACAAATAACTAAACATTATTATAAAAGAAAATTACAAAATATAAAAAAACATCTTGTTATTAAAATTTATTGTACTCTTATTATTATGGGTATATTTTCAATATTTATTTTTTTCTATATATCTAAAACATATAAAAATGAAGTAAGATATAAAGAATATTTAGAAAATAGAAGTAAAGAAGAATTAATAAAATCATTTGAAACAAAAAATATTTTTATTTCACAATTATCTATAAATCAAGTTGATATTACAATAAACAAACCAACAGATGCTCATTTAATTATAAGAAGATGTGTTGCTTCTACTACAAAATTATCAGAAAATAAATCAAATTATTTTTGATCTTTATATAGTAAAGAAAATGGAAAATTACTTATAGAACAAATAGATTTCAATGATAGTAGAGATATTATTTCATTTAAAAATATTAAACATGGAGAGTATTATTTTTATTGTGCTTATGGTAGTATATTAGATGGAAATATTACAAGTTCAAATATTATTAATCTTAATCTTGTAAATAATATAGAAAAGCCATATCAATTATTTATACCACAAGATCTTGGAAAAATAAGATTTATTTTAGAAGAAGAAATTTCTACTCTTCGTATTAAGTTAGAAGTAGGACAATATTTATCTGTAAGATGTATATTAGTAAGAAATATTTCACAATTTATAGATGAAAAAAGTTTTTGATTAATTGACAGTAAAGAATTAGATAATACAAATATTTTTATATTAGAATCTATAGTACCAGCAGCACAATGAGTAAGTCATGATTTTAAAAATATACAAAAAAGAGAATATTTATATACACATTTACCAGAAGCTAATTATAATATAAAATGTTCATTAGCTTCAGGTGGTCAATATTTACATAGATCTGGATACAATGATATAAATATTATAAATAAAGAATTAAATTTTAATATAAAAAATAAGAATGATTTTAGTCAAATTATAGAAAAATTAAAAATAAATGAAAATAAAAATATAGAAGAAATAATTAAAGTTATTACTATATTAAGTAAAAATTATTTTTTTGAAAATTGAATGAAAAAATTAGAAGAAATTGAAGATATAGAAATTATTATAAATGATATATTTGAATATAGAAAATATTTTTCATTTACAGAATATTTAATTTTTTATTTAGCTTCTAGAACAAATTTAGATGGAAAAAAATATAACAATTTAAAGATTATGAATATATGAAAACAAATTTCAAAGATAATAATAATTAAAGATATATTAGAATCTATATTAACAGTTCATAAAATATTAGAAAGTAATTTATTAATTTATCCTACAGAATTAATTAGTAAATATTTAGAATTATATAAAATAAAGGAGGAATTAACAATATATTTAGATCAAGTATGTAATGAAAATGAAAATATGTCTATAATAGAAATAAATATATATAAAAAAATAGATGAAGTAAATGAAGCAATGAAATTAACTAATTAAATTTATTAATTAAATTTTGTGTTAAAAAACAATGTCAATAAATAATGATAATGAAATAAATAATTTATTTAATTTAATAAACAATAAATTTCAAGATAATAATCAATTATCATTATAGAAAAACAATATTGAAATAAATAAAAAAATAATAAATAAATTAAACTGTACAGTTTGTTTAAATAATAATTCTAAATATGAAAATTATATTTTAAAATGTAAAAAATGTGGAATTAAAATTCATTAGAAATGTGGTGATGTAGAATATTTAAATATTTTTAATACATATTTTTGTAATAGATGTATAAAGTCAAAATATCCTGAAATAATGTATAAAGTTAAAAAGAAAGAAGAAGAAAATTAGATTAATAAGATATGAAATAATTTAGAAAATAATTTAAATTTAAATATATCAAATAAATATTATTATTTATTAAAGAAGAAATTAGAAATATTATATAATAATAAAATAGAAAATAAGATGAAATATTAGAATAATATTTTAACTACATATAATTATAATTGTATTTTAAATATTAAAATTTTAAATAATAAAAATAAAATAATTTTAAATAACAATCCATATACTCCTATATGTTTTATTTCTTTAAATAAAGTATATGCATTAAATAATAAAATAATAACAAAAGAATATTTAAATATATTAAAAAATAAAAATTATAAAATAAATAAATATATATTTCCTCCATAGCCTTATGATATAATAAATTAGAAATTTTTATCTTATCCTATTGATAACAAAATAGAATATAATTTTGAAATTAAAAATATGACTTATATTTATAAAGATAATAAAAAAGGATATACAAAAAGAATTAGTGAATAGGAAATATTAGATTGAGATATAATTAATAATTATTTAAATATATAGAAAAATATAAATTATTATAATTTAATTAATATTTATAATAAAGCGAATAAATTATTATATTCTGTGGACTGAATGAATAAAAGAAATGAAATTAATAGAAAAATTTATAATATAAATGTATTTATTTTAAATTATTTTATTTGTATTATATGTAAAAGAAAATGTACTAAATTAAATAATACACCATGTTATCATTTACAGCAAATAACTAAAATAAAAAGAAATGATATAATACCTGATATGAATGAATTATCAAAATTAATAATAATTAAAAAATAATTTTTAAATTTCTTTTTTTATTTTTGATTCTTTTTTTGATTTTGAAATTTCTTTTTTTGAATTATTATTAAAAGTTAAGAGTAAAAATAATATTAATATAAAAATAATAATTATTGCGATTATAATATATAGTTTATATTTCTAAAAAAATGTTTCATCATTATTTATATAATTTTCTTCTTCATAATTTGAATTATTTATATTTTGATATGTTATATTTGTATTATTAGACTATTCAATAACAGTCTAATAATTTTCATTATCATCTATATCATTAATATGTTGACCAATTTCAGCTTTTTGAAATTCTAATTTAGCATCATTAGATTTTTCTAGAATGATTTGAGGAAAGGAAATATCAATACCAAAAGAAGCGGTATCTATAGTTTTAGTTATGGAAGAATCTAATTTCATTTTTAAAAAATCTGATTGATTTATTATTTCTATAGGTATAATACAGAGTCTAAAACCATGAGATAAATTAAAGCATAATGGATTCATTTCTTCTGTTAAATTTTCAATATTTAATTTATAAGGATGTAATTTACTTAATCTAAGTTCAGCAGAACTATCTAAGTCATTAGAAGAAACACCAAGTTTTAAATTAACAAATAATAATTTATCATTTAAAGAAACACCTAAGAAAAGACAAATAGAAAGTTCATCTAATTCTTCTATTTTATTGGCGCAAACATTACCACCTAAATAAGTTTCATTTTTTATAAATAAAAATAATAAAAAAAGTATCATAAATTTAATTATTTATTTTTTAAATTCTCTTATAAAAAAATTAATTAATTAATTTTTTAAAAATAAAAGATGAAATTATTCCTGTACAAGCAGATTGACTTAATAATTGTCTAGAATAAACATTATAAATTTCATCATTTTCAAATTTATTAAATAAATCGAACATTCCTATTTGATTAACAGTACCAAAAACTAAAGATGTTAATAAAATAACAAGATCATAATCTTCTTTTTTTTTATTTTTTAAATATATATTAATTAATAGATATAATAAAATATTAAAAGTTATATTAAATATTTTAGTATAGGAATTAATTAAATAATTTTTTATTGGTTCAAATTTTAATAATAAAATTCCAAAAGAAATTCCTATTCCTTCCATTGTTAATATTAATAATAAATTCTATAAATTTTTATTATTTTCTCCTTTATATAATACAAGTAAATCATATGGAAATATTATAAAATAAGTAAATAGTAATAAAAATGCAAAAATATAATGTGTAATTCCATATATTAAATTATTATAATAAATAATAATTCTTTCTGTAAAATTTTGATTTAAATCTTTATAATTTAATACCGATATAATTGATTTATAAAAATAAAAATAAAATAATGTAGAAATAGCGCAAATAAATGAATACATTAATAAATAATTTCCAATAGCTTTTTCATTATCAAAATTTAATCATCATAAAAATCATCCTAAAATTACTGAAAATAAAGGAGTTAATCCATATACATTTTTTCTTATCTACTAATAATCTTCAGGTAAATAATCTACTATTATAGTAAATAATCCTTGAGCTATAGATGCACAAATTCCTATTATAATACAATATAATTCTATTAAATTATACTTAATAAAACTCTATGTCTATGTCTATAAAGTATCGCTTAATAAAGCATTAAATATACATAATAAAAACATAACAGATAATGATAAAATATTATAAGGTAAAATATTTCATAATATAAGAATAAATGGTTCAATAAGATAACCCATACTTAAATAAAATCCATATTTAATATAATTGTCTTTATTTTTAGTTATTATACCCATTAATGAACTAAAAAATATTAATAAATGCATATGAAATATTGCGCTAAAACCATAAATACCATAAGAAATATGATCTAAAAATATATCTATATTTGTTTTTTGTTCCATTTTAACTTTAAGTAAAAAAAAATAATTAATTAAATTCTTTCATATAATTTTCTAAATTTAAAATAATTTTTTTTCTATATTCTGTTATATTATTAATAAATAAAATAATTTTATCTTTTAAATATTTTTCTATTCTCATTTTTTCTCTTTTTGTTTTTTCAATTAATTTTTTTTCATCTTCATATTCTTGTTTTTGTTTTTCTAATAATTTTCTTAATTCTTCTAATTCTAAATCTAATTGATTTTGTTCTGACTATATTTTCATTTTAAATTCTGATCAAATCTATCCCTTATTAATGCCTAATCTATTACATTTTTCTGTTAATAATTCTAATTTTTGATTTATTATTTTATAAGTATTTAACATAACTTCATATTCTACTTTAGTTTTATTCATTAAAATAATTCTTTGATCTAATTCTGTATGAATTATTTTAGATTTTTCTTTTAAAACTTCACTTACTTCTTCTATTTGTATCTTTATTTCTTTAGTTAAATCTTTATTTATTTTAAAATCTTGCTATAAACTTAATTGAAAATCAATATTATTACTATATTCTTTAGTTATAGGAATCATTTTACAATCATAACAAACTTTATTAAACTATTCTATTTTCTATTTTAATAAATGTAATAACGGATTTAATTCTTCTTCTATTAACTTAATTTCATTCTAAATTTTTCTTAACATAATATTATGTGAATTTAATAAAAGTCTTTTTTCTTCAACTTCTTTTCTTATCTACTATAATTCAATAATAGAAATATTATTTTTATCTAAATATTTTTTCATATTATTAATACTTTCCAATAAATTTAATAATTTAGTCTAATAATTTTTATAACAATGTTCTAATTCATTTAATTTTAATTTTAAATTTTTATTATATTCTGAAATATTATGTTTTTTTTCTACTATTTTTTGTCAATTTAATTCTAAATTATTTATTTCTACAGGCAATTCCTTATTATCTTTTAAAGATTTTTCTATTTTTTCTATTTCTTTCTCTAATAAAATATTATTTTCTTCATAATCGATAATATTTTCATTCATTTTTAATAATTTATTTTCATTTAATTTTTGAATATCATCTTTACAATCTTCTAATTCACAATCTTCTAATGTTATATATTCCTAATATTTATTATTAATATATTCTGATAATTCTTTATTTTTCTAATCAGTTTCATCCTCTAATTTATTGTTATTATAATATGAAACAATATCGTGTCTATTTTTACATAATAAAAATAATCAATATAAAGAACATAAAATAGTAGGATAACTATGAGGACTACTAGGAGAAAGTATAACACTTTTAGTTATTTTATAAGGATATTTATAATGTTTAAATAACATAGGAATAAGTTCTTCATATCTAGTATTAACTCCATTTATTTCTATTGTTACTATTTTATTAATATTTCCATTTTTAGTATTATCAAAACTTCCTGTATTATTTTGACTGTTATAAAATGTATCATAAAGATAATAATCTCCCATTCCTATAGAAACTAAATGAATAAATATTTCTATATATAAAGACTTAGAAATAACTTTTAAATTCTAAATTGTTATTTGTTTACAAAAATTTGTTATATATAAAAAATCCAATAAATTCTATAAAAATTCTAATTGTCATTCTTTATCTTTAATAGGAATATTATCAGAATTATTTAAAATTGATGTATTGCGTTTATTTACTGTCGTATTTGTTACATCTTGAATCAATGAATTATTTGATTTATTATATTTATAAACTGTAGAAATACCTATAGAAGACATTCTTCCAGGCTCTTTAATTGTATTATTAGAATTAGAAAAAGAATCTTTACTACAAGTTTTAGATGGTGATAAAATATTAGTTTCTGGTGAAAGTATTTTATTTTTTAAAATTTTTGGACTATTTAATATATTTTGATATGTTTTATTTAAAGAATTGTCTTTATTATTTTCCATTAAAATTTAAGTTTAAGTTTGACGAATCTTATTTTTTTATAAAAATAGCATATTTTTTTGTATAGATTAAAATAGAGCTATTAACTATTAAACACTAAAATTGTCTAAATGTCAGGAAGAGGAAAAGGTGGAAAAGGACTTGGTAAAGGTGGTGCAAAAAGATTAAAGAGAGCAGTTACTAAAGGACCAACAAGAATACCTAATCCAGGTATAAGAAGAATAGCTAGAAGAGCAGGTGTTAAAAGAATAGCTGGTCAAGTATATAGTGAAGTTAATACTATATTAAATCAATTCGTATAGCATATAGTAAGAGATGCAATAACATATGCAGAACACGCTAAAAGAAAAACAATGTCAGCAATGGATGTTGTATATTCATTAAAGATAAATGGAGTATATTTATATGGATTTGGAGGAACTAAATAATTATTATTTTTATTTATATCAATGATTATAACTAAAACAAATGTTTATTTAATAAAAAATAATAAAATTATTCTTTTAAATTTAAATTTTTTTAAAAATTTAATAATAATAAAAGAACTTTTTGATAAAAAATTATTAGTATTATATAAAAATTATTTAGTATTATATAAAATAGAAAATAAAATAATTTTAATAAATTCTATCCCATTATTAACTTGAAAAAAATATTATTTTAAAGAAAATAAAATTATTTTAATTTTTAAAAATTTTTTAATTATAATAAAAGTAGAAAATGATTTATTTATAAAATAGATTTTTCCATATGAAGGAGAAAAAATATTTTTTTTAAAAAATTTTTTTATAATTTTAAAAAATAATATTTTCATAAAATTAAATTTAAAAGAAAATTTTTTATTAACAAATAAAATAAATAAAAAAATAATAAAATTATTTTCATTAAACACAAATAGATTAGAATAAATAAATGGAAATATATGAAGAAAATAGATATACAAACTTAGATATAAATGCAACACCATAGTATGATGAATATTTAACAATAAATTATTTAGCATTTTTAATAATAACAATATTTCATATAGTATTATTATCATTAATTTTTAAAGAATTAATTAATATAAATACTACATTAAAATAGGAAGAAATATATATAATATCTATATCTATAACAAGATGTATAATAATATTATTAAAATAGTTAATAAGATTTTTAAAATTGTCTATATAGAAAGATATAATAGTAATAGCATATTTAAATAATATTATTTCATTTTTTTTAATAATATATTTTTTAATTAAAGAAAATATAAATTATAGTGAATTGTATTTTTATTATATGACTAATATTTATATTTGTTTTATATATGGAATATTAGGAATATTTTATTTAATATATATTATTTTTAAAAAAAATAAAATTAATTTTTTTAAAATTAATTATGGAAAAATAAATGGAGAAATTATATTAAATGAAGAAATAAATAGTTTTTGTCCATTCTGTGATTTAGAATTCTGTGTGGGGGAATATTATTATATATTATCATGTGACCATTATGTACATTTATTATGTTATAAAAGATGAATGAAAATGAATATGATATGTCCTTATTGTAAGAATGTTATATATAATAAATTAGAAGTATGATATAGATATTTTGTGTTTATAGAAATATTATAAAAAATGAATAATATAATAGAGGAATTATGTATTAAATTTATAATAAATTTACCAGAAGAAGAATTATTTAATTTTAATAGATTATTATATAATATAAGATTTGCACATTGATATTATATAGATCATATAATGGTATATAATAAAATGAAAAAAATAAATTTTTCTAAATTTATTGGGTTAATATTTAGAAAATTAGTTTTTCTTAATGAATATGAAATAAATTTAGATAAAATACTTGAAAATTTTAATAATTATTCATTAAGAATACCTATTTCATTAATGTTATTATATTGTAGTAATACAAATAGTTATTTATGTATAAGAAGTTTAACATGTAAAAATAATAAATGATTTTTACCAGGAGGAAAACTTAATTAGAAAGAAAATTCATATGATTGTATAATAAGAGAAATAAGTGAAGAATTATATATAAATTTTAGTGAAATATTAAAAGAAAAATAGTCTTTTTTATTATCAAATTCAAATAGAAAATGTATAATATTTTATGGTATAATAGAGAAAGAATTAAAATATAAATTTAATAAATTAGAAATAAAAGAAATAGAATGGATTAAAGAAGAAGATATATTAAATAATAAATTTGAAATATATGAGTATATATAGGAACCAATTAAAAAAATGAAAGAATTAATTAATTTTATTTAATTATTTAAGTTAATATTCATATATTATTGATTCATATATATTATCTGAATTTATTACAGTATTAGTTACATTATTATCAGTACTTGTACTAACTACACTTATTGCATCATTAACAATGATTGAATCATAGTTAGTAAGATTTAATGATCAAAAGAATGCTGTAGTAGAGATTGCTTCTATAAGAGATAAAGATTCTATTAATTTTTCTAGATTTGGAATAACTTTAGTATTAATATTATACTATAGAATTAATTCTTTAATTAAATAAATAATTTTAATAATAATAATAGATCTTGTAAAATTATTTAATCTTTTTTTTAAAAAAATTTTTATAATATTTTGATTTATAGAATTTGAAACAATATCTGTAATGAATGCATTCATTTTATTATTAATGTCATGTGTTAATAATATAATAGAATCATCTGCATAAGTATTTAAACAAGCGATAATAATAGAATTTATTATTACAATAGAGGGTTGTATTGGGTTTTCTGATATATCTACAATTTCTTTTAATAGAGAGAATAATAATTTTTCTAAAATTGAATAATTTTTATCTGTAATATCTTCAGTTCAATTATTTTCTTTAGCGATGAATGATAATATATTATATAATAAATTTCAAGAATATTTTATTTCTTTTTTTCATTTTTCATTTAAGTCTATATCTAAGGAATAATTTTTCATAAAAGTTTTATCTAAGAATTTATCTTTTAAAGTTACAATATTTATTATTTTATATATATTACCATTTTTTATATTATATAGAAGTAGATGAGTACGAAATCAAGCAATTCTATTTATAAATTCTTTATAAAATAAGTCTTTTATTTTTATTTTATTTTCATTATTAATATTTTTAATTTTTTTTAATTCGGAAAAGATATTTCTTATATCTATTATATCTTTTTCCTAAGTTATTATTGTTAAAGTAGGAAAAAGAGTAGTTGGTTTTCAATTATATATACTTTTATGATATGATCTTTCTTGAGTTAAATATGTATATTTTGAACGATTCAATGATAAAGTAGAAAAATCATATGAAAATTTTATAGTATTAGAAACAAAATCACTTTCAATAAAATTTTTTAATAACATATTATTATATATTATTGTTTCAGTTTTTCTAGAACTATTTTTACTATTAGTTTTTCCGCTTTTACTTTTAGATTTATTTGAAGTATCATTTTTTTGATTATTATCAATTTTTTTAGTTGATGCAACTTGTGATTTTATATCATTATTTTTTGATTTAATAAATGATGAATTATATTTAGAATTATTTTTCTTTTTTTCTTTTTTTTCTTTTTCGGAATTATTATTATTATCTTTTTTTGACAATAAAAAATTATAAATAAAATTTTTAAATATTATACAGTTGATTATTATTAAAATTATTATTATACAAATAGTTGTTATAAGAATTGTTTTTTTAATATTTAAAGGTTTTTTTATTATTAATGGACTATCTTTTTCTATTGGTATCATTTAAAAAATACAATATTACGTGTTTTAATTTTCCGTATTTTGGTAACATAAAAATAATTTAGTTATTGAATTAATTTTATAATATAATATCTTCTTCTTTTATAAATTCTATATCATTGTCTTTTTCTTCTTGAACTTCTAATTCATCTTCATCTTCTTCTTTTATATTTTCTAATTGTTCTTTTTGTTTAACTTCTAATTCATTTTCTAATTGTTCGGATGCGTCTGATCATTCATCATCTTGAATTTCTAATTCTTCCTCAATTACTTTTATCTATTTGTCTTCATCTAATTTATTTTCTTCATCTTGAACTTCTTTAATATCGTCTTGAACTTCTTCCTCAATTACTTTTATCTATTTGTCTTCATCTAATTTATTTTCTTCATCTTGAACTTCTTTAATATCGTCTTGAACTTCTTCCTCAATTACTTTTATCTATTTGTCTTCATCTTCTTCTATTTCTTTATTCTATATTGGTTCTAATAATTTTTCATCTTCTTCTATATTGTCTTCTTTTATTAATGACTTTTTAGATATATTATTTTCTTCATTTTCATTTTCTATATTTTCTGAAACAGCATTTAATTTTATTAATTCTTCTTTATATGTATTAAAACATGCATCTTTTTTTGTTCAATTTATATGTCAATAATATCCTACAATAGAAATAATTTCCAACTCGCATAAATTATGCATAAAATTTTTAAATTTAGTATTTTTATGTAGAATTTTTTTAGTATCATATAGTAAAAATATTTCTTTTATTAAATATACAATTTTGAGTAAATAGATATGTTTTTTTATCATAACATCATCTGATTCTTTTTTAGAAAATAATGATCATATAATTTTAAGTAATGGCGCTGCTATATATTCTGATACATAAGTTTGTATTTTATTTTCTAGAACATATATTTCTTTGAATTTTTCTGATATTATTTCATAATCTTTGTTTGAATTAAATAATTTTTCTATATTTTTAATATATTTTAATAATTTTTTTGATTTTATATCAAAATCGTGGGTAGAACCAGCAATTATAAAATGTTCAAATAATGAATTTACTAAATTATAAAAATAATCATTTTTTATTTCTGTATAATTTTCTGAATTATCGTCATTTTCAGGATAAAAAGCAAAAATAATATTATTAAAATAACTATAACATTTAACAACTAATTTTGTTCACTAAGTATTTAAAAATCCATTAATTTCATATCTTTTTGCCATACTTTTACCGATATATTTATTTAATACTATATTTACGTTTATATATTCAGGTATATTACCGCCAAATATATTATAATATACAAAAAATATATTATATCATGATAATCTTTTAATTATTTCTTTATAAAATGATAAATGAACTATATTTAAAGCGTTTTTATCGCACATATCTTTTTTTAATTCATCGTATCTATTTGTTACAGTAATAAAATTTCTTGAATCTAAAATTAATATACTATTATCTTTTATTATAGTTAAATCAGGAACAGAATTATTTTCTTTATATCAAGTAGGTGTTCTTTTTTTAATTTTATTTTTTAATCATATTTTTTTAGGCTAGTTTTTTTCATTTAAAATAATATTGTATGAATAACTTATATTTAAAATAGTATAATTATTAAAACTATCATCTTTTAAATAAGATATTGGAAGAATATCGTCTACGGAATTAAATACTATTGAATATAAAATATTTTCATTTTTTTCTTTTGATTTAATGGCAGATTTAGGATTTAATAAAGAATTTATTTCTGGATTTATTTCTGGATTTATTTCTGGATTTATTTCTGGATTTATTTCAGAAGAATTATTTGGTTTTGGTTCAGGATTTAAAAAAGGATTAGGATTATTTTTTGGATCTTTATTCTAATTATTTAAGTTATCTATATATGGATTATTTTTTAGTTTAGGATCTAATTCCGGGTCTTCTTCAATTGTTTTATCTTCTGTTGGAATAGTATTTTTTGGTGAAGTTTTAGGAGTATTTACTGGTATAGTTTTATTATTTTCATTAAATAAAAAACTTTTAATATTTTTTCAAAAAATAAATGAAAGAATTGTTACAATGAATATTACAGTAAATATTAGAACTAAAATGATGATTTTTTTAGTATTTACTGGTTTTTTAACCATTAACGGATTAGTTTTTTCTATTGGTATCATTTTATTTTTTTATATCTTAATAAAGTGTTTATATTTTCCGAAAAAATTAATTATTTAAAAATTAATAAAAAACGTTATTCTTTTTTAGAAAATCTTTTAATTCTCTTATTGAGATTAATTTTTTAATTTTATCATATAAAATATTAAAATTAATTTTTTTATATTTTAAAATAGAATTATATAATTCTATGTCTTTCTGAATAATTTTTATGATTTTTTTATTGATATTATTATTATTTTTTAATTTTTTATTTTTATATTTTTCTATTTTTGTCAATAAAATAATATTTTCTTCTCTTAATTTTGGTTTTATTTCATATTTTTGTATTAAGAAAATTATTTGTTCATCTGTTAAATCATTATACATTTGTGTTAATATTTATTATTTAAAATAAATGTTTTCTATTAGAAATATTAATGAATATGATCTTTGTATTATTTAGGAGATGAATTCTTTATTTTTACCTGAAAATTATGACATGTTTTTTATAAATTATCATTATTTTTTTACAGATGAATTTTGTTTTGTTATAGAAGACAATAATTTTATTTGTGGATATATTTTAGTTAAATAGGAAGAAAAGGAATCATTACATATAACATCAATAGCAATTCATATTAATTATAGAGGGTTAGGGTTATCGCATATGTTATTGGAACAATTACATTATACAATATTAAAATCTAAAAGAAATATAAAAATTATTTCTTTATATGTTAGATAGAATAACAATATTGCAATAAATTTATATAAAAAATTTGGATATAAAATTATAGAAGTTAAAAAAGAATATTATTCTGATTTAGATAATGCTTTAAGATTATAGTTAGAATTAAAATTAAATTAATTAAATAATATTTAATATAATTTTATTTATTTAATTAAATTTTTATTATCAAAATTTTCTTTTTTATTATCTAAATCATCAGTATTAAATATATTTTCCTAATTTATAGTGGAATTATCAGGTTTATTATCATTATTATATGATTTAATATTTTTTTTCATAAATAAACTGGATATTTTATCAAAAAATATTAAAATTAATATTCCTATAATAAATAATATTAAAAATAATATTAAAAATATTAAAAATATATTTCTCTATTTTTTATTTTTATTTTTATCGTCATAACAACCAGATGAAACTCTCATTATTGATTTATGTATTTGTGTTTATGGTAATATTTCTGTTAATAATTGTTTTATATTATTTTTGATATCAATAAATTTTATATTATTTTTAATATATTTTCGTATAAAAATATTTGGCCTAAAATTATTATTTTTATTTTTATAACACTATGATAAAATATATACGTATAATAAATTTTCTTCTATATTTAAATCTTCTTCATATAATAATAATATTTTTTGATAAAATATTTCTTTATTTTTTATTTGATTATAGATCTATTTAAAATAAAAAATTAAAAATTTTCAATCTTTAATTGTAGATATATAATCAAAAAATTGTAATTCGATTTTTTTATGTTTTATATTTCATTTAAATCTATTTAAAATATTTTTATTAGTTAAATATTTTATTAATTTTTTATTATTTTTTATTTTATGATATTCGTATATATTAAAAATTATATCTTTAAAATTATTAATTATCTATTCTTTATATATATTAAAAAACTTTAAGTGTATAAATAAAAAAATTTGCTTTTATTTTTATTTTTTTATTTCATTCTGTAGATAAAATTAATAAAAATTTAAGAAATAAAAAACTATTTTTATTATATAATAAATATGGACAAAAATCTAATAAATAAATTTGATTATTATATATAGAATTATTATCAAATAATGATAATATATTTATTTTATTAATATTATGATTAAAACTTTTTATTATTTTATTTAAGATAATATAATTATTTTTTATTAAATATTTTAATTTTAATCTTATCTTTTCATTATTATAATAAGATGGATTTTTATATAAAAATAAAAATAAATAATCAATAAATATTTCTTTATTATTATTTTCTATCTAATTTAATATATTATTTAAATGATATTCTATATTATTTTCTATTGTTAAATTATAATAATCATTAATTATATTTGTATTATATAAAGATTCACAATTAAAATTAATTTTTTCTTCTTTTATAAATTCAAAACAAAATGCTGTTATAAGATAATTTTTATAATAAAATTTTTTTAATAAATTTTTTTATTATTTCTAATATTTCTTTTTTAAAATTTGTATTTTTAAATAAATTTTTATTTATTTTTAAAATATTAAAAATTCAATTTTTATCATTTCAATTTATTGCTTCTTTTAAAATATTTATTAATTCTATTTCAAATCTTAATATTGTATTAATTGAATATTCTGAACAAAATAAAATAAATTCTAAATTATATTTATTAATATAATATTTTTCAATTTTTATAAAATAATTTTTATTTAAAAAAATAGATTTAAAATAAGATTTAAATTTACTATTAGAATTATATATAATATATTTTATATTTTCTATTTTTATATTTTTTATAAAATAATTTTCTATTTTTTCTTTTAATTTTTTATTATCTTCAAAAATTATTCTACGAAATAATTCTATAAATAATTTATTTTTATTATTTATTATTTTTATTTTATTAAATGCAAATAATCTTATATTTAAATTAATATCATGTAATCTTTTTAAAAAAATTTTTTCATTATTTTTTGTTAATTTATTTATATTTTTTAAAATATAAAGTCTTATTTTATAACTTTTATCATTAATTCTTTTTAGTAAAAGTTTTTTATTATTTGTACTTAATAAAATTTTAATACTAATTAATCGGTAATTCATATTACTATAAGATAAAAATTTTAATGATAAAAAAATAATTATTTTTTTAATTTCTTTAAAATCATTATATAAATTTTTATTTATTATTCATTCATTTATTATATATAGAATTTCTAATAGATTAATATTTTTTATATTTTCAATAACTAAATATACTATTGAATATATTAAATTATTATTAGGATTATTATAAAGTAAATATAATAAAAATTTATTGAAATATTTTTTATCTTTAAAATAAATTTTTATTATATATATGGAAATAATATTTATTTTTTCTTTATCATTATTTATATTTAATAAAATATTTATTATTTTTTCATGATCATATTCTATAATATTTAATAATAATAAATTTAAAAAATAATTTAATTTTTCATTATTATTTATTCAATGTAATAAAAATAATTCTACTATTTTATATGAAATAAAATTAAGATTAAAATAAATATGAGATAATTGATAAAAATCAAAACATGATATAATATCTTTTTGTTCTAATAATTTTATTATTTCTGCTTTTTCTGATATATTTTCTGTATTAATTTTATTTAATATTTTCTATTTTAAAAAAAATAAATTTTTCATAAAATTATAAAATTATCAGAAAAATATAAAAATGAAAAATCAAGAAATTTAGGAGAGAATATATCAAATTTTTAAAAAAATTTAGAATAGAGAAGTCAATCATGAATGTAGAATAGGAATTATTTATGTTACAGAACAAGCAGCAAATATATTAAAGACTTGTCTTGGTCCAAGATCAATGAGTAAGTTTCTTATAACAAAAATGGGAAATATTATAACTAGTTAGGGATTTGAAGTAATAAGAAATGCTAATATAACACATCCTATATATTAGATATTATTAGATTTAAGTAATAAGTAGAATTAGTTATGTGGAAATGGATCTACATCTATAATATTAGTATGTAATGAATTTTTAGTAAATATTAAAAGTTTTTTAATTAATACAGAGTATAATATGTTACATCCAAAAATTATATTAAAAATTATTTCAAAAATATTAGATGAATCATTAAAAATAATGGAAACATTAACTATTAATATTAATGTATTAGAAGATAGTAAAATATTGAATAAAGTATTAGATAGTAATATAAAATATTAGATTTTATAGAGTACAAAAAATAAAATTTTAAAGTTAGCATTAGAAAGTATAAGATTAGTACATAAGACATCTATAGATTTAGATAGAAATATTAAGATAGAAATATTTACAGGAGATAGTATGGATAAAAGTTAGGTTATTAATGGTATAATATTAGAAAAAGATATAAATATTTCAATAATGAGAAGAGAAATAGATAATCCAAGAATATTTTGTTTAGCAGGATCATTAGAATATAAAAAATGTGAAAGTTAGGTTAGTATTAAGATGACTAAAATAGAGGATTTTAATAAATTATTAGAGTAGGAAGAAGAATATATCAAATAGGAAGTTGGAAAAATTTTAACATTAAAACCTAGTTTAGTATTTATTGAAAAGGGAGTTTCATAGTTAGCGGATTAGTTATTTGCAAATCATAATGTTACTGTATTTAGAAGATGTAAAAAATCAGATTTAGAGAGAATTTGTTTAGTGAGTGGGGCTAAATTATGTTAGGATACATATGGAATAGATGAAGATTGTATAGGAACAAAATGTAATAAATTTAAAGTTAGAATAATAAATGAGAATTATATAACATTTTTAGAAGATTGTTAGAATACTGAATGTGTTACTATATTATTAAGAGGAGGAAGTAATGATTTATTAAAACTTATATCACAAGATCTTAAATGTTTATTAGGATTATTAAAAAATTTATTATTTGATGGAAGAATAGTAGAAGGAGGAGGATCATTTGAAGTTTCATTAATAAAATTATTAAAGGAATATAAGATGGAATCAGAATTAGAATAGAAATTATGAGATAAATTAGTAGAATCTTATAGTATTATACCAAAATCATTAATTATGAATACAGGGAAAGAAGTATATAAGACATATTTAAAATTATTAAATTAGGAAAATTGTAGTATTGATGGAAATACAGGAGAAATTATTAAAAGTGAAGAATTAGGAGTATATGATAGTTATTTAGTTAAATCTAATATAATTAAGGGATCATTAAATACTGTTTAGACTTTAATGAGAATTAATGATGCTTTATATGGTTTAGATAAATAGGAGAATTAATTTTATAATTTTATAATTTTTATAAATACTTAATTATTATTTAGATAATTATAAATATTAAAAATTAAAATTTTACAAGATCTAATTATGTTAATATTTTATATAGAATTAATTGATATATTAAAAAATAATTTTTCTTAAATTTAATTTTTTTACTTTTCATCTATTCATTGATTATAGTGTATGTGTATACTATATAAAAATCTAATTTATAGAAAATACATATATCTATTAGAAAATAATTTATATCTATATATCTTTTTATAATATTTTAAATGTTTTTATTATTTTTGACTATAAAGTTAAATTTAAGATATTTTAATATTATAACATTTATTAATTAACATAGTTGAGTATTATTATATATGTTAATTTTTTTATTGATAAAAATTTATTTAATAGTATAAATATTTTTGATATAATAATTAAAAAACAAATAAAAATAATTAAATGAAATCTGTAGAAATAAAATTGATAGATAAAAAATTCTAAATTTTTTACATAAATATATATTAGAATAAAGTATAAAGTATAAATAGATTTTTAAGATATAAAATCTTTATATAATAAATAATATAATTATATTAAAAATCTCTCTTAATTGTTAATTAATTATTTTTTTCATTATAAATAAATTTTTTTTTTTGAACTACAATAAAATACTATTATAACGATAACAACAACTAAACTAAATCCTGCTATACTTAAAAATAATATTAGTTTTCAAATAAAAAAAGAATTACCGCTTCCAGGAGGTTTTGTATGTGTATTTTTTAATATTTCAGTTAATTTGTTTTTTAATATATTATTTAAATTTGTCAAACTATTTTTATATTCATTCACCTTTTTTTTGTAATATTTTTTTAATTCAGATTCTAAAAAATTATATATATTAAAATTTCATCCTTTATTTTCATATGATTTATAATCATTTTTTTCAATATTGTCAATAAAACTATCATATAATTTTTTTAATATAATATAATATTTATTTTTATCTTTATTAATTATATTATTAAAAAAATCATCTAATTCACCTCTTAATAACATATTTTTATTATCTAATTTTTCTTTTAAATCCTCTAATCTGAGAATATCATCAGTATCATCAGTATTATCAGTATCATCAGTATTATCAGTATTATCAGTATTATTTAGATTATTTATTAGAATATCTATTTCATTTTTCATTTCTTCATTATTTAATTCCTCTCTACTTAAGTATCAATAACGTATATTGACATAAATATCATATTTTTTTATAATATCTTTTTAAAGAACATTATCGATAAATATCTTTTTAAATCTATTCATTATAGAATCATTATTAAAAACATTAAATTTAATACATTCATTAATAGCTGATTTAAATCTATTATCATTTGTTATTTTATCTAACGAAACTTTTAAATTTTTACCAGTAGTAGTATTTTCATCCTATGATTCTTTATTTTCATTATAATAAGAAGAAAACTCAACAAATTTTGTTTTTTTATCTATTAAACTTTCTTCAATAACAGATTTAATTGTTATTATTTCATCATATAGGGGATTTGTACTATTACCACAATTATTTAGGGTTATTTCTATTATTATTCAACGTAATAAATAAACTTTATCTTTTAATAATCACATTTTTAATAATATTTCTTTATCACTAAATTCTTCATCTAATATATATTCATTCTCAATTTTAAATGCTGGATTTTCTAATATATCTGTTATTTTATTTTCATTCAATATTCAATCCATTTTTTCTAAAAATTTAATATTCTTAATATCATTCAAAACTTTATTTAAATCATTTGTATCCTCTTTATTATCATTTTTTAACTTAATTATATTAGTTATATTCTATACTATGTTATTTTTCTATGTTATTATCAAATTATGGCTAATATTATTTTCATTATTGTTATATCAATTATAAATCATAGACTATATAACATTAAAATTTAAATATTCTACCATTAATAAAGTATTCTTTAATTCTTTTTCTTTACTATTTTCAAGTAATGTATTTATTGCATTAGTTGTATCTAATTTAATTTTTTTCAATTTTTCTACACTATTCTCATTTTTTATCAATATATTTGTTATAACTATTAGTATTAATAGATTAAAAATTCTATGCATATTTTTTATATTTTAGTGTTAAATTTAAATAGTATTATAAATAGATAAATTTATATATTTAATATGATAATATAACACAAATATGGAAAATTTTATCTTATTTTTATCTTATATATAATTTATAAAAGGATATTTATTATATTAACAATAGTTTTAAATATAATTCATTAAAGTATAATTTTATTTTATTTTTTCTAAAATTTAATTATTTAATTCTTTCATATATATTTTTATAGTTTTATTTATTTTCTTTATTAATATATTAAAATCTTTTCTTATTTTATAATTATATATTTTTATAAGATCTTTAGTTGAATAATTTTTAATATTATTTTTTCAATCTTTCTTTTTATATATAAAAATATTTTTTACTGTATCTTCTAATATTAAATATGGTAAATTATTTAAACATTTTCTTTTAAGTATAATTAAATTATTACTCTAGTTTAAAACTTTATTCTATATTCTTCTAATTATATTACAATAATCATTTAAATAAATTCGCTAATAAATATATGTTATTAAAATTCAAAATTCTTCAAAATTATAATAATACTATAAAAATTTAAGTTTAATTTTTTTAATATTTAATACATATGAAATATTTAAATTATTTGATTCATTTATTTTATAAAATAAATAAGAAAAATTTTCTATAATATATTTAATTTCAAATATTGTTCTATAATATAAAAAATAATTTTCAAAATTATTATTAATTTTTATTTTATTTTTCTATAATTTTATTTTAGTTAAATATATTATATTTTTCTTAAATAAATATATTTTATCTTTTAATTTATTTAAAAAAATTTTAATATTTTCTTTTCGATTATTATTATTAAATATATAAAATTCATCATAATAATTTAAAAATTCTATAAACTTGACATATTTAAATATATTTTTTATCTATTCATATGATTTATTTCAAAAATTATACATAGATTTTTTTGTATTATTTATAATATTAGATATATTATTTTGTTGGGAAATATTTTCATTATTATTAATATATAAATTTTCTATAGTAAATATATAAACTTCAAATCTTTTTTTATAAATTAATTTTTTTATATTATTATCTTCAGTTTTTTCTATATAATTATATATTTCTTCAATAAATATATTAAATATAATTTTTATATTTTCTATATAATTATATATTTCCATAAAAATTTCATTGTAATTAATATAATTTTTTATTAAGTTATATAATCCATAATAAATATTTTCTTCAATATAATCAAAATATTTATTATATTCTTTATTGTTCTATAAATCAATAAAGAATTGCGTATTTTCTTTAATAAAAAATCTACTACTTAAATATCAATAATCTTCTTTTATATATATAATAAACTTAAATAAATTAATTTTTATTTTCTACAAATACCATTTTTTTGAAATTTCATTTCATATCTATTTTTCTTCATTACTCATATTTATTAAAAAAACATTCTATCCAGATCCTATAATAAACTATATTAATAAAAATATTATATTTATTATTAATAAAAAATACATTGATTTTATAATTTTATTAAATATATAAAAATTATTAATATTTTATAATTTTTAAAACATAAATTTAAAATGAAAATAAATAAAAAAATATTATTCACTTTTTTCTTAATCATTAACTTAGTAAATACTGAAGAAAGAAAAGTATTAAAAAGAACATTGCCAAAAAGAAGATTAAAAGGTCCTATAAGTTTTATCGGAGATATGACCTTAAGATTACCACCCCAATATAATAAATTACCAAATACAAAATTAAGAAAACCTATAACTAATATAACAAAACAACTTCCTAAATTACATACTTATAATAGATGACAAGAAAGAAGAAAAAAATTAAATCACGCAAATTTACAAAATCATTTAAAACAAGAAACAACATCTTTAAAAAATGACTTTTCTATGCCAATAGAATATCAACAAGATATCTCCTTAAAAAATAATACTCAAACTTTAACTTAATTAAAGATTCTTTTAAAATACTTATAATTAAAAAATAAAAATATTTCATTTAGTTCTCTATTATTTTATATTCACTTATATTTATCTCATTATTGATTTCTATTTTCTAATTTTTATTTATTGATTTAATCTATAATTTTATTAAATTATTTTTTAAATTAAACTAAAAATTTATATTATAAATATTTTCCATATAATCTTCGCATTCTATTATTTCAATTTTTTCATTAAAATTAACTTCTTTTATTCCTACTCTACATATATTTTCTTCAATATTAACATTATAATATCTATCCTAATCCAATAATTTAAACTCTTTACTCATTATAGGTAATCCTATTACTAATTTTTCAATATCTAAACATTCTAAATCTATTATATATTTATTTTCATCTTTTCATACGCTTAATTTAATTGGTAATATTTCTAATATCTCTTCCTAATCTTCATTTCCCTATATTTTATATTTACATATTTCTACTCCTTTTTTTATATTTTTAATTTTTATCTAATCTTTACTCTAAAATTTACTTTTATCTACATTAGGATTAAATATAAATTTTATTTTCTATCTAATTTTTTCATTTAATTTTCATATCAATTTAATACTTTCATCTATATTACATGTTTCACTTATACTAATAATACCCTTAATCAAAAATTTATTAAATCCTTTTTCTGTATCAATAGAACATGATATAGTTTCTTTGATATTAAAATATATTTTACTATTAGAAATTATTTCTTCTTCATCATCACTACTTTTATCTTCATCCTTATATTCCTACTATAAATTATCTCTTGTTAACTTCATTTCTACTCTATTATTTAATTCGTATTCTTCTAAATTATTAATAACTCCTGTACTATCTATTAACTCATTTAATTTTAAAATAATATTAGAATATGAATTTTCATTTATTTTTTTACTTTGAATAGAAAATATTTTATAAATTTTCTAAAAATTAATAAAATCTAAAGAAATATTATCAATAAAATCTTTTAAAATAAAAACTAATATATAATAGAATTTATATCTTGAATAAATAAATCTAATATTATTTCCTTCTATTATATTAATTTCTTCATTCTAATTTTTATTGTTAGAAATATTACTATATAAAATATTCTATAATTCATCCATTTCTTCTATAAACTATAAATTATAATCCTAATATAAGATCATATTATAATTTTTCTATTCTAATAAAATTATTCTTTGTATCATTTATTTATTGGTAACACAAAATTTATGATTTTTTATTTAAATTTAGCTATAAAAACATTTGAAATAAATAAAGAATTATCTAAGCATTATATTATTAAATTTAGAAAATATTTAAAAAGAAATTCAATAATATTAGATGAATTAAATAAAAGTAAATTTTGTTCTTATTGTAATATCTTATTTAATAATAATAATAGTAAAAAAGAAATAGTAAAAAATAATAAAAAATTATCTAAATTTAAATATAAATTATTTAATAATGTTAAATATATAACAAATATATATTGTAATAATTGTAATAAAAATTTAAAATTTTATATAAATTATGAACAAGATATAAGTATAAATAAAAAAGTAAAAACATTTTTTAGTTAATTTTTCTTCTAATATATAATGTCAATTTCTATTAAAGATTGAATATTATTAATAGATGTAATATCTCGATATCTATTATTATAATTATTTTTTAAATCAGTTAAATTTATTATAAATTCTCCTAGTTTAACAATATTTTTACCAGAATGCCAAACGATTAATTCAAAAAAATTATCATTTTCATTATATATATTAAATTTAGTATACATATCTCATATAGGATTACAATCTAATTTATATTTATTTGTAATCTATAAATTAGAACCAACTCTTAATGTACAATAAGGATTAACAGGTTTATTAAATCTTCTTAATGGTAAATTAATTGTTTTTATTAAATGAATTAATAATATACCTTCAATATGTTTATTTTCATTTTTTTTTATTTCAAAAATTTCATTATCTTTTAATTCTGTTGCTTTATTATTTAAATATATTGAATTATTCTAATAAAATAAATTTTTCTTAAAATAATATTCATTTTTATTATTATTTATTATATCAGAAGAGAATTCATTATTATTTTGTTTATTTATTAATGAATTATTTAATAAAATATTTGTTTTTCTTCTAATTTGTTTATATTCTTCGTCTAATTCTTCTATTTTTCTAATATTAAAGTTTCCTTCTTCTGATGAATTATTAAAAAACATAAATTTTATATAACACAAGTATTTTTTATTAAAAAATAAAATTATGTCAATAAAAAATTATAAAGAAAAGCAATTATTAAAAAATAAATATATAAAAGAAAATAAAGGATTAATTTTAAATAATCATATAGAAAAAATTATTTTTTAGACAGTATTATCTAATATTAAAGATAATAATAAATTATCTAATTGGGATTTTATTTTTAAAAATTTTAATGATGAGGAAGAAACATATTTTTTACTTAAATTTAATAAATTATCTTATTTTCACTGTAAATATGTTAATTACAATTATTTTAAATTATATAAAGAAGAAGAACTTTTAGAAAATTTCATATAGGAAAATGATAAAACTGATTTTTATTTTCATAAATATTTAGAAATTGAAAAAATATTAAGTGTTCGATATGAAAATACAAAATATTTTTCTTATTTAATAAAATATAAATATTTAGATTATAATAATTGTTATTGAGAATATGAGAATAAAATAAAGAATAAATTTAAATCTTTAATAGATTGAAAAAAATTTAATATATTATTAGAAGATTATTACAAAAATGAAAATAATAAAAAATTAAAATTTAATAATAAAATTATTGATAGTATTAATCATAAAAACAGATTAAATTTAATAGATGAATTAAATAAAAAATTAAAAGATTATTATTTTAATATAATAATAATAACTACAATAGATTTATATAAATTTTATCAAGATAATTTAAAAAATTTTAATATAATAATTTGTTAGAATAAGGAAGATGTATTTAATTTTTGAAAATATGAGTACAAAAATAATAACATAATATTAATATATAAAGATTTATTAGATTTATTTTAGATACCAAGTAAAAAATATGAATGAAATATAAATTATTATATATCAGATATTAAGAATATAAATATTAATAGTGAAAATATTTTTTATATTAATGAAAATAAAATAAATGAAAATAAAGATATAATTATTAAAGATAAATTATAGAATAAAATGATTAAAAAATTTTATATTAAAAATAATGAGTTTTGAAATAATAAAGAAATAATGATTAAAAAATATTATATTAAAATATTTAAATTTAAAAAACATATATTATTAGAAAATAAAAAATAGATAATTTTTTGTATAGATGATGAACTAATTAATAAGATAATAAAATATTTAAAATTCAATAAAATAAATTATATATATATAAGTAAAATAGAAAATAGGTATATAGTATTAGATAGATATATTGATTAGGTATTAATATTTAATAAAAAAACTATTTTATATTTTAATAAATAGATTTATTGTTATGATAAATTATCATATTATTATTTAAAAAATAAAAATTATGAGAATATTATTCATATTTTTTTAAATAATGAAATAAATTATTCAGAAATTATATTAAATGATGATTTATTTTGATATAAAAAAATTTATAATTTTTTTATAGTTAGATTATCATTTGGTTTATAATATAAAAATTTCTGATTTTTTTAAATAAAATACCTATTAATAGTATAAAAAAATATTTCTTTTTTATTATTATAGAAGAAAAAACTTGGTTTATTAGATTATTCTTTAATTAAAAATGCTCTAATTAAATAATTTTCTATTTATTTTATCTATAATTTATATATATCTAAATAATTTTAAGAATTAAATTAATTAAATCCTTACGTAATCAAATCTAATTATCTATCTCTATTCTTGAAGTTGAAATATATTTCCCTAATTAAATAATCTTCTACAATTATATATTATAATATATAAAATATATATATAAAATATTATTGCAATTATGCAATCCATTACAGCCATACAAATCATTTTGTTAAAATTACTTTTTTTTTCATTCTTTATAAATCTAAATAATTTTATTAATTTCTAATAATATAATTTCATATTGATTTTTTAAATCATTTAAATCTTTTTCTATTTTTTTAATTATTGTTAAATAATTATTATATGTTTTATTATAATTAGGTATTTCATTTTCTATAAAAATTATTTCTTCAACTTTTATTTCTTTCATATTTTTTTTAATTATCATATGATATAATTTCTTCATATTTTTAATTAATTTTTGAAAAATATTATCCTTTAACGTATATATATAATTATTAAATAATAAATCTTTTATTTTATTAAGATTATTAATAAATATATTTATTCTAACTATTATTTTATCTTTTTCTAGTATATTTTTTATCTAAATATAATTTTTATTTTCTAAATTATTTCTTTCTAATAAGTTGATTTCACATATTGATTTTATTATATCAATTTCTGTAGTTAATTTTATCTAAATATTATATATAATCTCATAATTTATAAATATTGAAAATATCTATATAAATAGTAGTAATATTATTGTTAACTTACTTAACATATTTTTTATTATATTCGTGTTAAATAATATTAATTACCTAAAAAATTAAACTCAATTATAATTATTTAATTTTGAAATTTCATTATCGTCTCTTTTAAAATACTATATTAATATTAATATTATTATAAAAATTATAATAAAAAAAAACTAAAAACTAAAAAAATATCATAAATTGTTATTATTCTTAATTTTATCATTATTATTATTATTATTTTCTGATTCATCATTAATTATTTTTAATATTTTTTTAAATCTATTTTCAATATCAGTAATTATTTTATTATAACTTGAATATGTTTTTATATAATCTACTTTATTCTAATTATTTTTATTATCTAAATAAATTATTATATATATAAATAGTAGTAATATTATTGTTAACTTACTTAACATATTTTTTATTATATTCGTGTTAAATAATATTAATTACCTAAAAAATTAAACTCAATTATAATTATTTAATTTTGAAATTTCATTATCGTCTCTTTTAAAATACTATATTAATATTAATATTATTATAAAAATTATAATAAAAACTAAAAACTAAAAAATATCATAAATTGTTATTATTCTTAATTTTATCATTATTATTATTATTATTATTTTCTGATTCATCATTAATTATTTTTAATATTTTTTAAATCTATTTTCAATATCAGTAATTATTTTATTATAACTTGAATATGTTTTATATAATCTACTTTATTCTAATTATTTTTATTATCTAAATAATTATTATATGTTTTATTATAATTAGGTATTTCATTTTCTATAAAATTATTTCTTCAACTTTTATTTCTTTCATATTTTTTAATTATCATATGATATAATTTCTTCATATTTTTTAATTAATTTTTGAAAATATTATCCTTTAACGTATATATATAATTATTAAATAATAAATCTTTTATTTTATTAAGATTATTAATAAATATATTTATTCTAACTATTATTTTATCTTTTCTAGTATATTTTTATCTAAATATAATTTTTATTTTCTAAATTATTTCTTTCTAATAAGTTGATTTCACATATTGATTTTATTATATCAATTTCTGTAGTTAATTTTATCTAAATATTATATATAATCTCATAATTTATAAATATTGAAAATATCTATATAAATAGTAGTAATATTATTGTTAACTTACTTAACATATTTTTATTATATTCGTGTTAAATAATATTAATTACCTAAAAAATTAAACTCAATTATAATTATTTAATTTTGAAATTTCATTATCGTCTCTTTTAAAATACTATATTAATATTAATATTATTATAAAAATTATAATAAAAACTAAAAACTAAAAAATATCATAAATTGTTATTATTCTTAATTTTATCATTATTAATAATTTTATTAATTTCTAATAATATAATTTCATATTGATTTTTTAAATCATTTAAATCTTTTTCTATTTTTTTAATTATTGTTAAATAATTATTATATGTTTTATTATAATTAGGTATTTCATTTTCTATAAAAATTATTTCTTCAACTTTTATTTCTTTCATATTTTTTTAATTATCATATGATATAATTTCTTCATATTTTTTTAATTAATTTTTGAAAATATTATCCTTTAACGTATATATATAATTATTAAATAATAAATCTTTTATTTTATTAAGATTATTAATAAATATATTTATTCTAACTATTATTTTATCTTTTTTCTAGTATATTTTTTTATCTAAATATAATTTTTATTTTCTAAATTATTTCTTTCTAATAAGTTGATTTCACATATTGATTTTATTATATCAATTTCTGTAGTTAATTTTATCTAAATATTATATATAATCTCATAATTTATAAATATTGAAAATATCTATATAAATAGTAGTAATATTATTGTTAACTTACTTAACATATTTTTATTATATTCGTGTTAAATAATATTAATTACCTAAAAAATTAAACTCAATTATAATTATTTAATTTTGAAATTTCATTATCGTCTCTTTTAAAATACTATATTAATATTAATATTATTATAAAAATTATAATAAAAAACTAAAAACTAAAAAAAATATCATAAATTGTTATTATTCTTAATTTTATCATTATTATTATTATTATTTTCTGATTCATCATTAATTATTTTTAATATTTTTTTAAATCTATTTTCAATATCAGTAATTATTTTATTATAACTTGAATATGTTTTTATATAATCTACTTTATTCTAATTATTTTTATTATCTAAATAAATTATTATATAGACATATCCTTCTTTTTTTAAATTATTAGTTTCTTTATTTAAATCTGAAGTAGAACTTATTATATTAATTCAACAATTCATTTCTTCAAATACTTCTTTATAAACTATACATATTTTATTATATATACTATCTGAAAATTTACAATCAATAAAATTCATATCAACTCCATCTTTTATTATTTTAGCCCATTGTAAACTATCAAAAGATAAATCATTTATAGTATTTATTTTTTTATCTTTTTCTAATATTTTATTAATTTCTATATAATTTTTTCCTTTTATATTTTCTAATTTTAATTTTTCTATTTTTAATAATTCATTAGTATTAATTATCCAATTATATATCATTTTTTCAATTTTTTTCAAATTATTTATTATTTGATTCTTTTCTTCATCATTTAATAGTTCATTAGGTGAATTTAAAGTATTATCATCAAATTTTATTAAAAATATATGTAAAAATAATATAAATATTATTGTTAAAATACTTCTCATATTTTTATTATATTTGTGTTAGCTAATATATCTTTATATTTTATTAAAAATCTAAAAATAAATATAAATAAATTTTATATTTATTATTTAAATAAAAAAAATAATATCGGATTATTTTCTAAATAAAAACAAAAATCACAAATATTATTTCCTTTTTCATTATTTTTAATAGAAAAAATTTCATATTTTAATTTTGAATATTTATTTTTCATTTCAGTTAATTGAATAATATCAGAACCTGGTAATAAAATTTTAACAACAATTCTTAATTTGCCATTAACAATAATAAAATCATCTATTTCTAATTCATTTATTAATAATTCGAATTTTTTACTATTATAATTATATCTATATAAATTTAAAGAAATATATGGAATTTTCATATAAATAGGAAAATCTAAAATAGCATCGATAAATAATCAAAATATACCAATACCTAATTCAAAATTTATTTTATATCAATCAGTATTTAAATTATCTAAATTATCTAAATTTCTCTATACTATAACTTTAGATTCATTATTAAAATTTTTACAATATTTTATGTTTTTATTTCAATAATTACTAAAAATACAAAATGATTCTTGATTAATATAATATCCAGATATATTAATATTTATAGATATTGGAAATCATATCTAAAATAATTTAAATTTAATAGATAAAGAATATTTTACTTTAAATATAATAGTATTCTAATTTATTATATTATTCATTAAATCATTCAATAATTTATAATTTTTAAAATCAATAACAAATATTAATTTATATTTTTTTTCAGCATCATTAAATAAAATTTCATTATCATAAATTAATTTTATAAATTTTTTATATTTCTACTAAGAAAATAATGAAATATCTATAATTAAATTATCTAATAAAGTCTAAATATTAAATACATAATCCATTTTAAAACATACTATTAAATATATATTTTTCTAAAATATATCTTTTATTTCTATACGTTCTAGTTTTATACTTAATTTATCAAAATAATAATAATTTAAGTAAATCTTGTATAAAATAATCGCAATTAATATTATTATTATAAAACATATAAATGAACAAATATATAATTTCGGTATTCTTTTTTCTTTTTTTGTTTCTATATATTCACCTTCCATTAACTTAAATTTAAATTAAATATTATTTTACATATGATAATTTTATTTTTAGAAAAATGGAAGAATTTATAAATAAATGAAAACCAAAAAAATATAATGATCTTATAACAAATGAAGATAAAAATAGAAAAATATATAATTTTATATAGAATCAGATAAATAAAATAAATAATAAAGAAATAAAATATAAAATAAATAATATTTTATATATAAAAGGTCCAAACTCATGTGGAAAGAAAACATCATTAGAAATTATATCAAAAAAATTAAATATAGAATTAATAAATTTATTAAAAATAAAAAATTATAATAAAATTGAAGAATTAATAATAGATATAAAAAATCATAATATAAATTTAATAAATTATTTTAATAAAAAAATTAAATTTATATTATTGAGAAAATGTGAAATTATAACAAAAACTTATAAAAATGTATAGAAATTTATTAAATTTTTAGAAGAAGAATATATAGAAAAAAATAAATTAATAGTACCAATAATTATAATAGATAATTTAGAAGTAAAAAATTATTATTGAACTATAAAAGAAAATATTGATTTTGTTATATTTAAAGAATTATAGTCATTTTTTATAATTAAAAAAATAAAGAAAATAATAAAAGAAAATAATATAAAAATATTAGAAAATCCAATAATATTAAATAAATTTATTAAATTAAATAGTAATATAAATGATATATTAAAAAATATTTATTTAATAACTATAAATAATGAATTTATTAATATTATAAAAAATTCAGAATATCAAAATTATAATGAAATAATTAAAGAAATAGAATTAGGAATATTTGAAGAAAAAAATATAGAAAAAATAAATGAAAATATTCTATTTAAAATAATAAAAGAATTATATAATTAGCTATTAAATATAAAATTAGATAGATTTTCATTAATATTTTTTAATAATATTTTAGAATATTTTTGTATAAATAAAAATTTAATTTTTAAAAATGAAATAAATAAATTAATAATTAAAAAAATAAATAAAGAAAATAAATAGAAAAAAACAGAAAAAATTAATAATAAATATAAATATTTAGATTATATTTATAATAAAAAAGATAATGAATTAATAAATATAATTAAAAAAATAAAAGATGTTAAAAAATATAATATTGAATATTACTATTACTATTTTTATTTTTATAAAAATGAAATTAAAAATAATAAAATAATAAAAGAAATATTTCCAAGTATTTAGTTAGAATTCAAAATTAATTCTACATTGATTAATAGTAGAACAATTGATTATTATAAAAATTAGTATAATAAAATTAATTTAGAAAAATATAAATAAATAATTTCTAACACAAATATGAAAATATATTTATATTTTATTTTTTTATTATTAGAAAAAATATTATTAGATAATATGATTTATTATGATATTCATAGAGAAAATGATAAGAAATTTTTAATAGATGGAACAGAAGGTACAATATTTAAAATATCATATAAAATAACAAATTTTCAAATATTAAAAGAAGATTCTAATAATAAATCAGCAAATATAATATTTAAAATATTAAAATATCAATCATCACAATAGTATGAAATATTATAGACTATAGAATTAAAAGATCCAGAAGGATCATTTAATTTTACAATAATATCTGAATAGGATTTTTATTATATAGCAACAGGAATATATAATTATACTAATAAAGAAACATTAATAAATATAGGTATTTCTATATAGTTAGAATATACTAAAGATAATATATTAGAAGATGGAAAAATGGAAAATTTTTCAGATTTAGAATTAGAATTATTGAGTTCAATAGAAAAATTAAAATTAATAAAAGCTAAAAATAGTATTCATACAAAAAAATTTAAAGATTTTTTTAATTTATGTAGTAGTATTTATAATAAAACAAAAATTTTTATATTTTTTAGTATTATAGGATTAATCGCAATAAGTATTTTAGAAGCATGATATTTAAAAGTATATTTAAAAAAGAAAAAAATTTTATAATTAAATATTTTTTATCATAAATTTATATTTAAAATCTCTTAGTAAAATTATTTAATTTGTTTTTTTTAATTTTTCATATTCTTCTTTAAAAACAATATAGACTTTATATATCTCTCCTATAGTTGAAAAGATCTTAACATAATATATATAAAAATCCCTAATATAATGGTCTTTAAAAAAATTTTCAATAAAATTAATAAAATCTTCATCTAAGTTTATTTCTTTATTTTTTCATACTTTATATATTTTATTATATTTATTAGAATTTTCAAAATTTTCAGTTGATTCTTTTGATTCTGATTCATCTATAATTTTAATCTACTTTTCAATATGATTTTTTAATTTTGTTTTTAAATCTTTAGCAATATCTATTAAACCGTCTTTTGTAATATTATAATAATCTAATATTTTTTTAATAATAATAATATTATTTTCAAAATCCATATCTTCTTTTATTTTATTAATATCAATTGTTAATTGTTCTGTATCTATATTCGATATATTTAATAAATTTTTTTCTTCTTTATTCATTTCTAATAAGAATTTATTATAATTACTAAATAATATATTTTTTATTAAATTTTCTAAATATTTATTAAATGTTTCTAAAATATTATAATTTTTTATTTCATCAACAGATATTATTAGATTTTTAACATTTTCTTCTATAGAATCAATTATACATTTAAAATTTTTTAAAATATTTTCTAATTTATATTTTCCCGCTATTTTCTAAAGAATTGGTAAATTATCCTTTATATTTTTATAAATACTATTAAACTGATTTTTTATTATTATATAAAATGATAAATTTTCTGATTTATTAAATCAATTTTTTAATATTTTGAATACACTATCAATATTTATACGTTCATCATGAAAAATCGGACTTTTATTAAATATTTCCGATGAAATCGAATCATAATATATATTAACAGCTTTTATACTATCAGAATTTTCTTTTTCTAAATAACTATTCTCTAAAAAAATCTTATTTAATTTTTCTCTTATTTTATTTAAACTTTCAAAATCTTCATGTAAAATATTGAAAGCAGTTGTTATTTTTTCAAATGACTCTTCTCCATATATATCTATTAGTAATATTAAAGTTATTGTTAAAATACTTATTATTGTTTTTTTCATATTTATGATATTTTTATTTAAAGAAAAATAAAATTATAGATAATTTGTTATATTTTTATATTTTTTGTTATATTTATTATATAAAATTTAATAATATATATTAATTATTAAAAAAATAAATTAAATAATAAAATTATTAATTTTAATTAAATTATTTTCTATTGTATCATTTTTTAATATTAATAATTTATTTTTTCAATTTTTAAAATTTTCTATTATATCATAATAAATTTCCTAAAATATTTCTGCTTCTATATTAACTTTTATTTTTTTTTCGTTATATTTTCTCTATTTTAATCTATCTCATAATATATCTGTATCAATTGTTAATAAAATTATTTTATCTATATTCATATCTTTAAAAATTTCAATATAATGTGTTTCTATTATATTATATTTATTCTAATCAATATTTTTATTAAGTCATTTTTTACATTTCTTTTCATCTATTATATATGAATCATATTCTTCATCATATTCCTAATATAATTTATTTTTTATTATAACATCAGATAAAATAATTTTATTATATTCATTACTTAATTTATTCATAATCGTTGTTTTTCCTGATCCTGGTACTCCAGATATTAAAATTTTAATATTAGACATAATAAATTATTTTTTGTGTTTAATAAATATAATGAAAATTGAAATAATAAAAGAAGAATTACTTAATCTAATTGATGCCTGTTCAAGAAATAATACTTCAGAAGAATCATATAATTATTCAATAAAATTAATAAAATTGCTAAATAATTTAAATAAAAAATCTATAAAATTAAATAATATAAAAATATTCCTACTTATATTAAATTCTAAAAATAATTTATATGCTAAAAACTTAACTTTATTATTATTTAAATTTTTTATAAAATTTAAATTATTAAACCTTAATCAAATAAATTTTTTAAATAATTTAATCGAAACAATAATTGAATTTTCAAGAAAATTATTACTAGTAATATCTAAAGATAATGAATTAACTTTTATATTAATATTAAAATTATTTAAATCAATATTTTCTAATAAAGATATAATAAAATTATTAAATATAAAATATATATTAAAAATTATAAAACTTTGTCAATATTTATACATTAATAAAACATATTCTATTTTATTTAAATATAAAATAACTTCTATTCTAAGAAATATTATTTTAAAATTATTAAAATTAAAAATTTAAATACAAAATTAGAAATATATATGTTATTATTTGAATTATTATATTCAAATAATCAAAAACAAAATATTTTATTTATATTAGAAATAATAAGTTTTTTACTTAAAGATAAAATTATTAATGATAATATTATAAAATTATTAAAATTAAATCTTATTCCTTGAATTATAAAAAATAATGAAAATGAAAATTTATTTAATTCTCTATTATTAATATTATCTAATTTAATAAAATTAAAAAATAATAATTTTATTGTAGATATATATACAATAATAGATTTTCTTATTTTTAATTCTTTAAAAAAAGAAATAAATTATAAAAAATTAAATATTTTATTAATATTTACATATAATTTAATAAAAAAATATTATTTTTATTTAGTTAATATTTACGATCTTAATAAAAATTTTTTATCTTTCTTTATCTTAAGATTAATAAAAAAATTAAATAAAATATATTCCCATCTATATATTAAATTCAATGAAAATTATGAAAAAGATAAATGATTAATAATTTATATAGCAGAATTAATTATTAAAATAAATAATATATTATTAAATAATATAAAACATTTAGATCTATCAATAATACTTAATGAAAATGAATTAATCTTTTCTGATATAAATTCATTATATGAAAATAAAATTCAAATTATATGAATAAAATATAAATTATTTAAATTAATAAAAAATAAACCTAAAAAATTTATAAAATTTATAAAATATTATCAAAATAATAATGAAATTTTATCTTACTTAAATCAACTTCTTATTTTAACTATAAATTTTAAACCTAATATTTTAGGTATTATCTTTGGAGAAGAAAACTCTATAAATATTTTAAAAAATTTACTTCCTAATTTAAATATATATGATAAAGAATTAAAAATTACTTTAAGAAATTTATTAAAAATAATAGATGTTTCTGGTTTAGAAAATCAACAAATAACAAGAATTTTAGAAATATTTTCTGAATATTATATTAATCTTTAGAATATATTTAATAATAAGGATAGTATATTTATTATTTCTTATTCTTTATTAATTTTACATACTGTTTTTCATAATAAAAATCTTTCTCAAATAATGTCTAAACAAGATTTTATAGCTATGATAAGTCATAGTAAAGATGTTGATGTAAAAAAATATAACGATTTATTATTAGAATTATATGATGATTTTAAACAAAAAGAAATAAATAGAAATAAAGTTGAATTTAGAATATTTAATAATAAATTACAATTATTTTCTTCAAAAAATGAAAAAAATAATTTTTCAAATTTTATCTATTACTTTATAGAAAATAAATCATTAGAAAATATAATAAGATTCTTATGTTTAAAAATTAATATAGAAAAAGAAAATAATAATGAATTAATGTCTAATAAAGGAATATTTAAAATTTATATAAAATTTATTATAAATAATAAAATTAAATTAAAAATTTTAGAATTTTTTGTTTTTATTTGGAATTTATTGGATTTTGCTTTATTTAATAATACAATTTATTATTTATTAGAAAAATTAAAAATTAATAATTTAATATATCAAGAAATATTATTTCATATTTTACATATATTGCCCATATCAATTAATATTAATCAATATATAATTTATATTAAAGAAAATTTAAATAAAAGAATAGAAAATAATTTAAATAATATTTTAAATATTATACCAGAAAATATTTGAAATAAAACATTAAAACAATTAATTTGTCATGATTGCTTTAAATATGAAGAAATTTATTTATTAAATTTAAATAACGATATTAAAAAAATATTATTTAATAATCACAATAATTGTATTCTTATTGAAAATTTAATTTTAAAAAATAAACAAATAATTTTAATAAATGAAATTTTAATAGATGAAAAAAATGAAGAAAAATTTAATATTTTTTTAGAAAAATCAAAAGATATAATTTTTTTATTTTTAAATGAAAAAGATAAAATAAAATCATTTTTAAATATTATTTTAAAATATATTAATTTTAATAAAGAAAAATATAAATAAAAAATTTATAAAAGAATTTATTTCCTATATCAATGTTAATATTATTGATATTAATAATTTATATGAATTTTGTTTATTTTTTAAAACTATTAATCAAAATAATATTTTCATATATAATATGAAAGAAATAAAGAAAATATTTGAATAGTTTAAATATATTTATAATTATAATGAAATTGATGAAAATTGTAAATGAATTCTCACCGAATTAATAATAGAAAAGGAAAAATATAGTTTTTTTATTATTAATTCTATTGACTTTGTTGAAGATTTAGAATTTATTTGTAATATAATAAAAAAAACAAATGAAAAAGATATTATAGGTTATTTTGAAATATTTAGAAATTTATTTATTTTTCCTATATATAAAGATAATGCTAATATAGGATTATTCCAAATTTTACCTTTAATAAAATTCTTCTTTAAATCATTCGAATATTTAATATAGAAAAAAGGAAAAATACAAGTAAAAATTTTATGAGAAGAAATTTTATTAATTTGTAATAAATATAAAACACATTATGATTCAACTGAAATTAATTTGATTTTAGATGAATCAATAGAAGATATAAAAAAATTGTTATCTCAATAATATATTAGTGTTAGAATAATAACATAAAAATAATGTATAATAAATTAGAACAAGAAAAAAATGAATTAGAAAAAACAAAGAAAGATAATATGAAAAATATTAATGAAAATTTTGATAAAGCTTTAAATGTTCAAGATAATACTAAAACCAATCTTTTACAACAAGGTGAATAGTTACAAAATATTCATGATAATTTATTAGATATAGATAAAGAACAAATAGAAGTAGAAAAATTAGTTTCAAATATAAAATATTTTTTATTTGTTAGTAAATATGGTAGATATTTTATTATATTTTTGGAATTAATAATTTTATTAATTTTATTTTTTAAATAAACACAAATAAATTAACTAAAAACAATGGTACAAAAGAAAAACGAATTAAATACGAGTACTCTTCAAAGATATAAAAAAATAGATTTAATAAATTGATTAACAGATCATGATGTTATAGTAAAAGATCCAGAAAATAAAACCAAGTCAGAATTATTAAATAAAGCTATTAAATAGATGAAAAAAGAATTAAATATGGATAATGATAAGTTATCAACTAATTTATCTCCTATAGTAAGAAAATAGGAAAAATCATTAACTTCAGATAATTTACAAAATAAAACTATAAATGAATTAGTAGAAATTTTAAGTGAAAAAAATATTAACTACAAAATTAGACAAAAAAAGAAATATTATATTGATCTATTAAAAAGATCAGAAAAAAATTTAAAAAGTCCTAGTAGATCCATAATAAATAATACAAATTTAAAAAGTCCCATGAATGAAAAAAATAAAGAAAAATCATTGTCAAAATCATTTAATTCTAAAAAAGAATTAATAATTGCTCATGAAAAAAGTGAAAATAGTTTAGAAAAATATTTAGAAAAAGAAACAGATGATCTAAAAATTATAAATAGATTAAGTCCTAGAATAAGAAAACAAATTTATAGTTCATTTAATGATTCAGAATCAATCTTAGAAAAAACGCAAGATGTTAATAATAATACAAGTAGAATAAGTTATTATCCAATAATAAAATATACACTTTATTTTATTTTTATAATATTATTTATTAGTCTTTCTACTATTTTAATGCAAAAAATTTTATTTTTCTGTGATACAAATAAAAATAATATAAATAAAGGAATAACTCTATGCAGAATGTGTCCTATTAATGCTAATTGTAAAAATGGAAAAATGTTTTGCAATAATGGATATATTAATTCAGGCTTTTTTAATTGTGTTCCTGATAATAAAGAAGAATTTGAAAAATTAAAATTAAAAGAAAATTTAATAAAATATTTAAAAAATAATTATAATTGTCAAAATAATAATTTAATTTCAATAAAATTAATAAAAAATTATTTAGAAATAAATTTAAAAAATGAAAATATTTTTAAAGATATAATTGAAAATTTATTAATATAGAAAATTATTATAAAAAATGAAAATAATATTAAATTATTAAATTATACACCTTTCACTTGTTATATAAAAGAAAAATTTTTATTTTTTAAAAAAATCATTATTTTAATCATTATTTTAATAATACTATTAATTTTTTTATTATTTTATTTTGTAAAAAAATATAATGAAAATGATCTTATAAATAATATTTATATTTCTATAATTAAAGAATTATACAAATTACAAGAAAGAGAAAAAGAAAAAAATCAATTCCTTTAGATCATATTTATGAATCATATAAACATTTAATTTCAAATAATAAAATATGATTAAATATTATTCAAAAATTAAAAAATGATAATAGATTAGAAAAAACTACAAAATTATTAAATGGAGTATAGAAGAAATGCATACGATTATGTAGTGGAAATTTTGAAATAAATGATACTACTTTAGGAATAAGTGATTATAGAGAAGAAAGTAGAAGTTATAGTAGAGATATAAGTGCTACATTAAGTAATCCTTGGTCATTAATATAATTAATTTTTTTATTTATTTATAAAGTGATTTTATTATATTTAAACAAGTATTGTAATTCATATATGGTTTTGCTGTTTTTCTTTGTTTGTTTGTTATTTCAATTCAATTTTTTTTATCTAATTCTTTTAATATAATAATTATTTCATCTTTTGATTTATTATAAAATTCAAATAAATAATTAAGTCTATGTAACACCTAACATCTAGATATATATGAACTTTCTAGTGAATTATTTTTAAATAATTCTAAAAATAAATCTATTATAATTTTTAATCTATTTCTCTATTCTTTATAATATAAAACTTTATCATATTCTTCAGGTATTAAATAAATTTCACATTCTATTAATATTGCTTTTATAGTAAAATATAAAATATTCTAAACATCAAATTTATTAAATGTATTTTCTCATTTATCTATAGCTCCAAATATTATATTTCAACTTTTTTGAAAATAATTTTTATCTAATTTTTCTATATCTAATTCTATATTTAAATCTACATTTCATATAATATCATCCATATTACTAACTAATAAATTTATTATCTAATTTATATATTTTCTTGTTATTATATTTGTATATGTACTTAATATTTCCTCTATTATTTTAATATATTTCTATTTTTCTAAAATTATTTTATATTCAAATTTATTACTTTTTAATAATAAAAAAATTGTATTATAAAAATTTTCCATTTCATTATGAAAACAATAAAAAATATGAAAATGTTCTTTATCATCTATTTCTAAATATAAATTCTATATTTTATAAAAATAATATTTTAATATTGTAAAAATAATTTTACATAACATTTCATATTCTTCTATACTATAAGGCATATTTAAAAAATTTTTATATTTATTAATACAAAATGTACTTATAATTTCTAATGAATTATATAAAAAATCATGTTTATTTTCTATATTATTATATAATTCTTTCTTTAATAACTTTGATGTAAATACTTTTCTTATCTTATAAATTTCATATAAATATTTTTTTATTTCATTTTTTGCAAATTCTTTAATTTTATTAGATTCATAATTATAACTACTATTAAATATTTCCTATTTAAATAATAAAATAAATATTAATTCTTTATTCTATTCATTACATATTTCAATCTACTCTTTAATAATTTTTAATATAAAATCTGTATATATATCAAAAAATAAAAATTTTATAGAAATATATGGCTATCCTAAAAAATCATAATAATAAAGTTCATTTTCATATAATCTTCTTATTCTATTCTAAAATAAAGAAAAATATAATTTTATTTTTTGTTCTAATTTAATTTCTTTCTATCCATAAAGAGAATATTTTAAATATTCATTTTCATTTTTTATAATTTTCTAAAAAATATTTTTCATATATATTAAATACTAATCAAAACATTGTATAAAATTATTTTCTATTAAAATCTATTTTTCATCTATATATTTATATTCTAAAATATAAAATAAATATAATTCATAAGGAATTCTTTCCTTTTTCTCATTAATATTTTTTCAATTAAATACATTTATTATATTATTTTCTAAATTTAAAAATAATTTTTCCGTATATTCACTTATATTATCAATTAATTCTATTATTTTATTATTTTCATCCTTATATAAATTATATAAAACATGATGCTTTGTTATACCTACAACTTCTATATGATTTATATTTTTACTTTCTTCTATTTTCTAACTATTATTTTCTAATAAACTAATAAATTTATTTTCAAAAATTTCATTTTCAAAAGAATAAAAAATATGCTAATTTTTTTCATCTATAATTTCTATTTTATTTTTTGTTTTTTTAAATAAATTATTAATTTTTAAAATATTAATAGGATTAATAGATCCATTTAAATTAAATACAAATATAGTATGAATATATATATAAATAAGTACATCATAATTTATTTTCTCATAAATATATTTACAAACAAATGTTATATTTTCCTCATAATTATTTTCTTCTATTTTTTCATCAAGATATTTTTTTCAATTTAAAAAATCTTTCTATAATAAAAATGATAAAAAATATTTTTCTTTATTTTTTAAAAAAATTTCTAATTTTTTTGTTTCTTTATTAATAGATAATTTTTTTATTTCATTTTTTTCATATATTGTTTTTTTAATTAATTCTAACTAATAAATATTTATCTTTATTTTCTACTATGTTAATCATATAGAATAAAATTTTTTCTAATATTTAAATATACCAAAAATATAATTTTTTAATTCTTCTTTTTTAATAATATTTCCATAAATTTTAATTAATAAATTTTCTTTATTATCATCATTAGTAGATAAAAAAATATATTTATTGTTTTTAGTTATAAATTCATAAACTATTCCCTTTTCATTATATATTCTTATATCTACTAAATTTTCTTTATAAATTTTTATAGTTTTTTCTTTAGTATTATTTTCTTGAATATCTTTAATAAATAAAATATTATTCTATTTTATATATATTAAAGATAAAGTATTTTTATTATTTTTTCATATAAAAAAATCAAAAAATATTAAACTAACATAAAAGGTATTGTACTTATATAACTATTCATTAATATTATCTTCATAATAAATATTTTTTCATTTTGTTAAATATTTTATATTAAATAAATTATTACATCTATTATATAAAATATTTAATAAATAATAACAATCACAAATACAATTAAAAGATAATATTCATATTTTAGAAACTATAATAAATGATATTTGTAATAATGATATATTAAATTTTAAATTCATTAAATTTAAAATATTAAATTGTCCTAATTCTTCACATTTCTATTTATTAATATTGAAATATACTATATTATCTGTATTATATAATAAAAATAATCTTGATAATTTAGCATCTAATCTTTTTCTAGTACTTTTATATCCTTTTCAAAAAAATTTTATTTGAATATTTTTAAAAATATTACTAGTAGTAAAATTAATTTCTAATATATTATCTTTTTGTTCATATTCAAATATATCTTTTGGTCTCATTAAATACTACATATATTCTGTATCTTGATAATTTTCTTCTATATCTTTTAATAATAAACTATTTTTGTTTCTTAATATAGTATTATCTTTTAATCTAATATTTCTTTCTTTCATTAAATTTTTAATAATTTTTATTCAATATAAAAAATCATTTTCTTCCTTTACAGATAAATGTCAAATTCTTTCCTCAGTTATTATATTAAATTGATAAGGAGAAACTAATGTTATTTTATTAATGTCTTGTATATCATCTATTAATATATATCCCTTTAATTTATTATTATTATAATACTCTAATCTACCCAATTTAGTTAATATAAAAAATCTTTTCTGTCAAGATGTAATTAATTTTTTATTTCCACTTACTTTATTCATATATCCACTATAAATATAATCTAATTCTTCTTTTAATTCTTCTTTAATAACTTTATATTGTTCATTCAATATTTTAAATCATATTTCACTATCAATATTAAATTCACATTTTAAAGAATAAGATTTTTTAGAAGATTTTATTACTATAATATAAATTTTATCTTTAATTTGTAATTCTATAAAATATATTTTCTTTAAATTAAAACTACCCTTTTTCTTTACTTTATTTTCATAAGATTCTTTATCTTTATAATATAATAATTCTTTAGATGTTAATATAAAATATCTCTTTTGTCAAGTATTTCATATATTCATATTAGCATATCTTAGTTTATAAAGATACCCTTGTTTAATAATTTCAAACATGTTATTTTTTAATAAACACAAAATAAAATAAATAAAAATATGAATTCATTATGAATATTTTAGTTTTCAGGTATAATTTTATATAAAAAAATAATAATACCAATATCTATATATGATGATAAATTAGAAATTATAATGATTAATAATTTCATACAAAATGTTATTATTAAAAATGAAGTAGTAGATACTTTCTTTTTTAAAAATTATAAATTAAAATTTAGAAGATTTAATCAATATTGTTTAATGTTTGTTTCTATATATTATTTTAATGAAATAAATATAGATTTTTTTTTAGATAATTTTACTCAAGCTTTATTTAAAATAAATTTTTATCTATTACAACATAATATTAATTCAAAAGAAATAGATAAAATTTTTGCAGATATTATAATAGATTTAAAAACAAAAAAAGTATCTTCTAAAAGAAAATCACAACAAATAAAAGAAGTAAAAATTGAAATAATAGATAATAAAGAAAAATTAGATTATTCTATTCCTAATGATAATAAAAAAGAAGAAATTGAAATAAAAGAAGAAAAATCTATTAAAAAAGTTGAAAAAAGTTGATATAATTTATTTGATAGTTTGTATTATGTAGATAGTACTGAAGAAAATTTAAATATAACATTAGAAAATATAAAAGAATATTTAATAAGTAAAAATGTTGCTTTATTATGTGTAGAAAAGATAATAGAAATATTAAAAGAAAATATTAAAAATTTAGAAATAAAAAGATCGTTTGATACATTGACTTTAAAACAATATATAATAAAAGAATTAAGAAAAAATATTAAAAATTTATATAAAAGAAATATTTCATTTTTAGATATTATTAATAGTTATGAAAATAAAAAACCTATAAGTATAGGATTTATTGGTGTTAATGGTGTTGGTAAATCTACTACATTAGCTAAAGTAGCTAAATTTTTACAAAATAATAATAAGTCTGTTAGTATAGCAGCTTGTGATACATTTAGATCTGGTGCAATAGAATAGTTAGAAATTCATAGTAAAAATTTAAAAATAAAATTATTTAGTTAGAATTATGGTATTGAACCTTATAAAGTAGCTAAGAAAGGAATAAGTCAATGTGATACAGATATAATATTAATAGATACAGCAGGTAGAATGTAGAAAAATAAAGAATTAATGAATGAAATGTGTAAATTAATATTGTATAATAGTATAGATTTTTTATTTTTTATATGTGAAACTATAACAGGTAATGATAGTATAAATTAGATAAATGGATTTAATAAAATTATTAAAGAAGAAATGAAAAATTTTAATTTTTCTAGTACTATTAAAAATAAAAAATCTATGATAGATGGTATAATTTTAACAAAATATGATACAGCTTGTGACAAAGTAGGAACATGTTTATCTATATTATAGTTATGTAATGATATTCCTATTATTTTTATTGGAAATGGACAGGGATATAATGATTTAGAGAATTTTAATATAGATGACGTTATTAAAAAAATTACTTAATTATTTCTATTATTTTATTATAAATTTCTTTTTCTTTATTTATTTTTAATAAATTATTTTCTTCTTCTATTATTTGATTAATTAAAATTTCATCTGATAATTTTTTATTTTTATTAAGTTGAGTAATTTTTTTATTTATTTTCTCTATATTTAAGTTAACTTTTTTTAATTTATTCTATATATCTAATAAATTAAATAAATTTTTATTTTTTTCTATATAAATAACACATGAATAATTAGAAATAATTTCTGTTAAATTTTTTATTTCTTGAGTTATAATTAATTTTTCAATAGACATAAGAGTAGTACATAATTGTAATGTTTCTATTATTATTTTATTATCTGTTTTTAAATAAATTTTTATATTTTTTTCTTTAGATTGTGATAAATAACTTCTTATTTCTGTACATATTAATAAAGCATTTTCTACATCTTCTACATTTTCATTATTTAAATTATAATTAATAGGATAATTAGAATTTAATATAGAAGTAGAATTTATTTTATTATATATATGTTCTGTTATATGAGGCATAAATGGATGTAATAATTTTATTATATTTAAAATAATATTTAAAAGAAATTCTTTTAATTTTTTAGTTTTATTTCTTTTTTTAAAAGTTTCTAAATAAAAATCGCAAAATTCATATTTTATAAATTTATGTAAAGTAGAAATAGCTAAACCAAAATCATATTGATTTAATTTTTCATTTGTTTCTTTTATACATAGATTTAATTTATAAATTATTCATTTATCAATATAAAAATTTTCAAAATATTTTTCTTCTACTATAATAGAATTATAAAAATTTAAAATATTTCAAAGTTTATTACAAAATTTTTTTCAACTTGAAATTTTATTTATATCTAAATTAATACTTGTTATGTTTTTAGTATTAGTTGTATTATTAATATTTATTAATAGACCCATTCTTAAAGCATCACAACCATATTCATTTATTATAGTTATAGGATTAATAACATTACCTTTAGATTTAGACATTTTTTGACCATTTTTATCTTTTACCATACCATGTAAAAAGATATCTTTAAAGGGAATTTTATTTGTTAATTCTAAGGATAACATAAGCATTCTAGCTACTCAAAAGAATAATATATCAGCACCTGTTTCTAATAGACTAGTAGGAAAATAATTTTTATAATTTGAAGTTTCATTGGGTCAATCTAAAGGAGAGAAAGGAAAAAGAGAAGAAGAAAATCAAGTATCTAATACATCAGTTTCTTGTATTATTTCTTCATTATTTATTATAGTATTAGGTTCTATAATTATATATTTTTTATTTATTTTATCGTATCCTATGGGTATTTTATGACCTCATACTAACTATCTACTAATACATCAAGGTTGAATATTTTTTAATCATTTCTATAATATTTTAGTACCGTATTCTTTAGGATAAATATTAAATTCATTATTATCTAATTTTTCTAATACATTTTTTGCCATATTACTACAGTCTAATCATCATTGATCTTTAAGAAATGGTTCTATTATATCATCTGATCTACTACATATTTTTATAGTAGTTTTATAATCTTCTATTTTATCTAATGAGTTAATTTTTTCTAAAAAATTTATTATTAATTTTCTTACAATAAATCTATCTTTATTATAGTATTGAGATTCTTTAATAATAACAATACCAGCTTCATTAAATATAAGTATAGGATTAGGTAAAATATTTTTATGTCTTAAATAGCAATTATAATCATCAATATCATGATAGGGAGTTAATTTAACAACACCTGTACCAAAATCTTTATCTACTAAAATATCATCTGTAATTATAGGCATTATTTTATTAGTAATAGGATTAATTGCGTTTAAATTTTGATATTTTTTATATCTTTCATCTTTAGTATGTATTGTTAATGCAATATCTCCTAGGATAGTTTCTGGTCTAGTAGTAGCTACTATAAGAAAATTATTAGTATTTTCTATTTGATATTTAATATAATATAATTGTCCTAATTTTACTTTAATATTAGTGGAGGGAATAGTATAAGTCATGGGTTGATTAATTTCTAATGTATTTACTTCTATATCTGAAATAGCTGTTTTTAAAGTGCATGATCAATTTACAAATTTTTTAGCTTTATAAATTAATTTTTTATTAAATAATATTTTAAAGGCGCTATGTACTGCGTGAGACATTTTTTGATCCATTGTAAATATTTCCATATTTCAATTTAAGGAACAGCTTAATAATTTTAATTGATTTACAATTTTAGAACCATAATTATTTTTTCATTCTCAAATTTTCTATAAAAATTCTTCTTTAGAAATATTTTGATAATTTATATTTTGAGATTTTAATCATTTTATTACTAATATTTGAGTAGCAATACCGGCATGATCAATTCCTGGTATTCATATAGTATTATAATTGTTCATTAATTTTCATCTTATTATAGTATCTTGAATTGATACAGTTAAAGCATGACCAATATGTAATTCTCCTGTTATATTAGGAGGAGGTAATACCATAGAAAATATTTTATTATTATTTTTTATATATATGTTATTTTCTAATCAAAATTTCTATCAATAGGATTCTACATCTTTAAAATTATAATTATTTTTTTGCATATTTGTGTTCAAATTAAATAATTAAGTTTTAAATAATAAAATAATTTTTTTATTTTTAATATTAAAATTATTTTTATTTATGACAATCTTTTTCTGAGTCATTAGATGAAAAAGTTAAATTGGATAATTTTATATATATATTATCTATTTCTAGATAAATATTTAATAAATATTTTACATGAATAAGAGTATTAAATATATTATATATATTTTTCAATAATTCTGAACTTTCTTTTTCTTCTTCTATTTTATCATCATTTTTTAATTTATTATAAAAGAATAAAATTAACAATTGTTTAAATAATCTAAAATTACAAATTTTTTTTGGATCATAACTATAATCTACGGCAAAATATTTAAGTAAAAAATCCTTTTCTAATTGAGTTTTTATAACATTATCTATTACTTCATTATGATCTAATAAGTACTATAAATCAATAGTATTTATTAATTTATATTCTAGATTTAATTTTTGTAACAATTCTTTATAGTATTTTTCACTTTTACTATCATATTGAGATTCTTGATGTGTTGTTAAGGATACTAATCATCTTATTCTTTTTAAGGCCAATAATATGCATTTATAAATATTTTCTCTTTTAGATTCAATATATTTAGGTCCTATTTTTGATTCTAAATCTATTACAAATGTTTCTATATGGGCAAAATTTATATGAATTTTTGAAGCTAGAGTTGATATGAATATTGTATAGAATGATTCGGTTAGATCAGTATCTTGATATTTTAAGCTATTTATTATTATTTTTTCATAAAAATTATACATTCTATCATATATAGAAAGATTAGAATTTTTATGATATTTTATTATAATTTGTTGAGGAATATAAAATTGTTTTAAGCTATAGAAATTAAGTTTAATATAGATTAGACTTATTTGATCAATAACAGTAGAAATATCATTTAGAATACACATAGATTTTATTCAATAAGAATGAAGTTTAAAATATAATTTAGGAAAATTTTGTTTATCAACATTTCTTTCTATATAATCAATTATTTCTTGACTTTCAAAATTTACTTCAATTTGATCTAGATATAATAGTTCAATAGTTCAGCTACTATTATTATTTATATGAATAGTTCCATTACTATCGAATATTCGATTTATATCTTCTATTATTATATCATAATTTGATATAATCGGAGTAATAAAATAATAATTATTTTTGATAGGAGTAAAAGTTTTTTCTAAAATTAAAGTTCTAGAAGATTTTTTTATATCTATTTTTTTATTTTCAAATCAATTATATAAACTATATATATCATTTTTATAAATTAATTTTTTATCATGATTTTTAAATTGACTAAATAATTTTTTTAAAATTTTATAGGTTTTATCTGGTTTTACAGATATTCTAATAAAATCATTATCCTAATTATATTTTTTATATAAAAAAATAAAAACAATAAAAATGATTAAACTAAGTAAAAATAAACAAGAAAAAAATATTTTAAATCCTAATGTTCAATTTTCTACATTATTTTTTCTTATTTGAAAAGAGTTTTTTCTTCTCATATTATTCATATATAAAATTTATGTATTTTAAAAATTCAAAGTATATATAATTTTAATATATTTAATATTTCATATAAAAATGTATTTTAATATTATAATAATAAAGAAAATTAATTTTTTTTACAAAAGAATATAAATTAAATAAAATATATTTTTTATAAATAAAATAATTTAATAATTAAGTTACTCAGTGGAAAGAATAAGACAATACATTACTATATCAAAAGATACAATTCATAAATTATAATAAGTCTTTCCAATAATCATCCTTGTAACTTAGTTATTAATCATTTTATCTATATTGAACAAGATATCTTCTATAGAAAAGATCCTATTGAAGTATTTGCTAATTATATTTAAATAAATAATTTATATCTATATTAAAAATTCAACACTAGAAATTACTTTTTAAAAAACAAAAATTAATTTTATCGTTTAATTCTTTCTGGTAAGTTTCATCTTCTACAAGAATCTTGAATTAAAATATAATCTATTTCTGATAATATATTTATAATTTTAATAGAATTACCTCTAATAAATATTTCTTTATATTCTGGTAATAATAAATTATTTTCTGATAATATTTCTACATTTAATAATTTAGTATTATGGTAATTATCCATTGAGACTAGAGTACCTATTAATATAATATCATTTTTTAAAGTAATTTTTAATTTTTGATTTATTAAAGTTTTAAATAAAGAAACAAATTGCATTATATTAACACTAAATAAATGGAAAAAATAAAAGAATATTTCAATAAAATTTTAGAAGTTTCTAATAGTAAAAAAGAATCAACTAAAGATAACCCATTTATACCATTATGTAATATATTAGTTTTTAAAGATGAAATAGAATTATTTCATTTTATGTTAATAGAAAGGATATCATTAAGAATGACAATAAATAATAATTTTTTAGGATTTTTATATAGAATTTATGATAAAGTTAATATAAAAAATGAATTTAGTATAGTTAATGAAAAATGTAAGAAAATTTTAGTAGAAACAATAAAAATATTATTTGAGGATTTAAATAATATTTTATGAAATAAAAATAATTTATTTATTTTATTATTTGAAGATTAGTATAATTTAAATATTAGATTATGAGAAGAAATAGGAAGAATAGAAGATAAAAAAAATTTATTTTTTTGAATAAAGGAATCATTAATTTAGTATTTAAATTGTTAGAAGATAGAAAAATCTATGGAATTAATAAAATTTTTTTGTTATTTTTGTAATATAATATTTAAAAAAGAATTAAAATATAAAGATATAGAAGAAATAATAAATTTTTTTGAAATAGTAATAATAGAAAATTATGAAAAAAATATATTTAATTATAAAGTAAAGGAATTACCTAAGATAGATAATATATTATGAGAATTTAATAATTCTATATAGATTTTATTAGAAAATATAGATATAGATGAGATATTAAATATAATAGATAATGAAATAGAGAGGAATTAGAGTAGATTAAAATTAATTAATATAGTTGAATAGAAGAAATTAGATAATACACTTTTATTATTAATTTTATATTACAAGAATAGAAATTTTAAATTTAAGTTAGAAGATATAGATTATAATGTTATTATAGAAAAGGAAAATTTATTATTTATTAATTATTTAGAGCATAAATTAATTAAAATAGGAGAAAATGATATTAAAAATAAAGATGATTTATAGTTATATTATTCATTATTTAATGAACATTTATTTTATTTAATCTTATAGCCTATAATAGAGCATTTAGATCATTTTGATAATTTACATATAGAGAATATAAGAGAATCTCATCCTGATATTTATGCATAGAAAGTATCTAATAATGTATATTATAATTAGATAGTAAAATTTTTATTATTTAATTATAGTAATAAATTTAAAGAAAATATTTTTGAAAATATTTCTATATTAAATAATAAATTAATAAATAATAAGTTTATAATAGAAGAAATTATTTTATTAAATATAGGTAATATATTAAAATATCTTGCGATAAGTCGAGAATATAAATTTACAAATATTTTATATAATAATATTTTATATGGAAATGAATATAAGAATTTATTATTATTTTTATTTAATATATTAATTAATGAATAGATTAATAATATGGAAATTAAAACAAAAATTTTAGGATTTTTTTATACTTCTTTATTAGTATATAAAGATTATAATTATAATATGAAAAATTAGACATTAATAGATATAATATTAGAAGAAAGTAATATGAAAAAATTAATTATTTCTTTATTTAATATAAATTCAATATCAATAGATTTAAGTAGAACAACAGATTAGGAGTATACGGAAAGTATTATATTAGGATTATTAATATTTTCTGAGTTATTATAGAAGTTTAATTAGATTATATTAAAGGAATTTGGAGAAATTAATAAAGAAATAAAGAATAGATTTTTTATATCTGTATTAAATAGATGATCAGATTTTGATGATAATACAATAAAAAAATTAAAATTTATAAATTAGTATGAGAGTATGAATGAATTAGAAGAATAGGATGAAGTAGAGTATAAGGAAGAATAGAGAAAATTAAGAAATATTTTATCATAGTATTATTAGTTTTTACCTATTATATAGAACATATTTATTAATTTTTATGAGTATTTTATAGGAAATAAATCTATATTAATAAAATTATGTAATACTATAAATAATATAATATATGTATATGGAGGAAATGATTCAATATCATTAAAGATAAGGAATAAGGAATAGAATAATTTTTATCCTTTAAGATTATTAGGTTATTTTATATCATTTTTATATTATTTTTATAGATATAAATAGTTTAAAGAATAGTTTACTGAAATTTCATATTAGATAAATAAGGGAAATTTTTATAAAAAAATTAAAAATTTAATAGAGAAAAGAGAGCTTGTTATATATTATAAAAATAATTATGTAGCTAAGGAAGAAGTGATTAGTATATTAGAAGATATTATATTAGTTTCTAATAATAAATGGTTAGTAGAGGAGAATAAATTAAAAGATATACCAGAAAATTTTTTAGATCCAATAACTGGAGAGATAATGTGGGATCCAATTATATTACCTACTAGTAAATAGATTATAGATAGAGAAACATTGGATAGAATTATGTTAGAAAGTAAATTAGATCCATTTACATCTACTAATATTAATATTAATGATATTATAAGTGAGGAAAGATTAAGAGATGAGATAAAAAATTTTTTTGAAAAATAATTTTTTAATTTTAATTTTAAGTTTTATATTATTTTTTATGAAAGAATTAATAATAAAATTTTTAAAATAGAATAAATTTATTTGTAAAGAAGATAGAAAAAAATTATTAACAATATGTAGAGTTAATAATATTAATTTATATAAAATTTTAGAGAAAATAAAATATGAAATGATTATATTTGATGATTTTTTTATTTAGAATTTATTAATAAATAATAAAATATTATTTTTAGATAAAAAGAAAAAAAAATATTATTTTTACTAATATACAATAATTTTTATTAATTTTATATTAGACTTTTCTAAAATATATTTATATTATAGAGTAAAATTTATTTATTTATTTATTTTCAATTTTTAAAAATAAAAAATATTTTTTATAAATTAATATTATATTATATTTATTCTATTATTTTTAATATTTTATATATTAATTTTTTTCAAAAAATAACTTCTAAAAATAATTTTATAAAAAATAATAATTTATTTATTTATCATATTTTATATAAAAATTTTGTGTTACTTCATTTATTACTAATTTAATATTAAATTTAACTAAAATTATAATTTTAATATATGAAATTTACAATAATTTTTATTATTATTTATTAGATATATAATGAAGAATATAATATTTTACATTATGATGAAGAACTTAATTAGCATATCAGAAAGGATCTTTCATTAAATAAGATATGTGAATTATTTAATAACAATCCAAAAAAAAAAAAAAGGAAATGAAATATTAATAGGGTATTATTGGGAACCTCTAAAGAATAGTATTATGAAAATTAGTTTAGAATGTTGAGTTTTTGAATGTACTATTGAAACAATAGATGATAAAACTCATATGGTATTTACTAATATAAATAATAAAAATGAAAAATATCAAATTAAATGTATTTTTGATGATAAAGATCAATATTATAAATTAAAAATTTTTTTATCTTATCTAAATAATAAAGAGAAAAATGATAATTATTTAAGAATTAAAATGGGATTTTCTATGTTAAGTCCTAAAGAAACTAATTATTTATTAGTAAAATATTTTGTTTGAAAAAAATATAATTATATTATTACATATAATATTTTAGACAGAATTATATATAGAAAATAAAGAAGAAATAAAAATCAGAGATCAAAGTAAATTTACAATTTTATCATAGAGTACATGAGTTATTAAAAACAAAGGAGAAATAATAGAATTAGGAAGAGATAAAAAATATAGTTCATCATTTTTATCTATAATATTAATAAATTTAAAAGATAAAAATGGTAATATATTCTTTATTTTCAGATTTTTTGAATAGTTAAATATTAATTTTAAAAAAATTATATGATCTAATTATATAGGTCAATTATTAGTAATATAGTATAATCCAGAAATTAATAATTTAGATCATTTATAGAGTTAGTTTAGAGATATAATAATAGTTGCTGATAAAGATCCTGTAGAAATATAGAAATATAGTACTTATATAAAAGAAAAAAAGATTTTAATAATATTTAAAAAAATACTAAAAAAACATTATAATGAAATAGAAATTTATAGAATAAGCGCCTAGATTATATTGAATGAAGATAGGATATAGAGTTGTTCTTTTTATGAAGTTATTATTATTAATTTATAGTCTATCTTAGGAATTTATAGAAATCAATTATATGAAATAAATAATCCTATTACAATTACTGATCCAACTGAAGAAAAATTAGCAAGTTTAAATAGAACTTATTTAACAAAACTTCCTAGATTATTTAATAATGATGCTTTTTATATAGTTGTATTTTATCATAAAAGTGGAAAAAATAAATATATAATATGTATTTTTTTTAATAAAGATAAAGTAGCTATTTCTTTATATAAAAATATTGGAAGTAAATTTAAAATAAATTATAAAAAAGTAAAAGAAAATTTTAATAAAATTTTTATTAATAGAGAATATACAAATTATTATAAATTAAAAATCTCAGATATGTATAATAAGTAGATAAATCAAGTTTTTTATATTAAAAGTACTATAGTAGAGGATAGTGATATTATCAATTCACATTCACATCATTATTCTATTATCAGTGAAAATATAGAAACCCCTTATAATATGGAAAATTTATTTTTATGTCCAAAAAATAATGATTATACAGGATATTTTATAGCTGATTATTATAATAACCCCGATAAAATTTTAATAAAAAACATTTATATAAATGAAATCAATGAAGCTTTTAAAACTTCAGAATATAGATATTTAGTAGTAATAGAATATTATTCAGGAGAAGGAGAAGCATTTACTCCAGTATTAAAACTAAATGATAAAAAAATAGAAGATATTCCACCATATAAATTTAATATAGAAATTGAACAATGTACATATATTACAGTTAATATAAATATTAAAATATAGATATGTTATTATTATGGAATACTTGTTAAAATATTAGAAAAAGATAAATGTAAAACTAATAGATTATCTAGTATTTATTTAGGTAATAAGAATATAGAAAACAATGATAGCAAATATCAATTTGGAGACATAGTAAGTATTTAGAATTCTAATTAAATAATTTAAATTTAATCTAAAATATAATTTATTTATATATTTCTTAAATAAATAATAGAGAATATATTTTATTTTATTAACTTTTAATAATAAAATAATATAAATATATAAATATAAATAAAATAGTTTTTATTTCATTTAAAGTTATTTTTGTATTTTTAACTATATATTAATATATTAAAATCATTTTTTAAATACATAAATTATTTTTTTGAAAATATTTTTATAAATTATAATAATAGATTTTTCATTTGAAATTTCATATTATTAAATATTTTTATAATTTATAAAAATATTTTCGGAAAAAATATTTTATGTATTTAAAAAATGATTTTAATATATTTTATGTTTTTTTATTTAGAACAATTATTTATAATTAAATGTAGCAGTAATGGTTCTGAAAATTATGAAAAAATTAATTATAAAAAATTTAAAAATGAAGAGCCAGAAGAAGAAAAGAAAACCAAAAAACAAATAAAGGAAGAATTAAAAATTGCACAAGAAGAATATATTAGAAAAAAAATTGAATTAACTGCAAGAACTGAAAGATTAAAAGAAGTAGAAAGATATGAAAAAGATAAAAGAAATTAGTACGATAAAGAATGAGAAGAATAGTATCAAGAAAAATATGAAAAATAGAATGATAAAGAATTTGAAGAATTTATTAAATCAAGAATATAGAAATAAAAATTAAAATTCATTAAATAAAATTTTAAAAACAAAAATATGAAAAATTAATTAATTAATTTTAAAATTATTTACTTTAAAAAATAAATTTTATTAGAATAAATTAATAACATAAATTTAAATTTAAAATTAATTAATGAATATATATTATAATTAAATAATATTTTTTGATATTAGAAAATAAAATATTAATTATTAGATAAAATATTTTTTATAGAAATAAATTTGAATAAAATAATCTTAATAAAATATATTAATTTTTATATATGATCTATATATAAAATTTTATCTTAACATTAATATAATAATGATATTTTATATAAATATTTTTATTTTACAAACATATATATGAAATCTAGTTAATATGATTGCATTAGAACAAGAAAAAGTTGTTAGAAATTTTTAGAAGGATATATAAGTGAAATAAGTGAAATTCCATGAAAAAAATTATATGAAAAATAATATAACATGTTATCATAAATATATATAACTCATAATTTTTTACATTTATTACTTAGTAATGAATATTATGAAAAAATTAATAAAGAAATAAATTTTTTATTTAATCTATCTAAAGAAGAATATTTAAAGAAATTATATATAGAACTTAATATATCTTAGAATTAGATAGAAGTATTTAATAATTTAGATATTAAATTTTTAAAAATTTTTATAGAATAATTAAATTTATTTAGTTAGATCTAAAAAATGTAAATAAAAATATTTTTTATTGAAATAAAGGAAAAATAGATTACAGTATTATAAATACAGATATTATATCAAAATTTAATAGTTCTAATAAAGAATTGATTAAACGTATTTTATTACAATTAGTATTATATAATTTCATATTTTTTAATGAATATATAATAAAAATATATAAACTTATGAATTTTGAAGTAAAAAAATAAATTTATAGAATATGCTGAAGGTATTATTTTACATTGATATAATATAAATGATCTTAAACCTTGTTTTAATGAATTAGATATAGAATTAAATCAGAGATCTATTATAAATCAAAATGAAATGATTAAAAGTTTTTTAAATATTATGAAACCAGCAATAGATTAGTTTGAAAATAAAGAAGAAAAAAGAAAAAATCATTTAAATCATTATATTGAATATAATAAATTAAAAACTATATTCACTCTAAAATAAATAAATAATTTATTATAGATATTAAAAGATCACCCAATAGAAACTGTTTTTTTCAGAATTATATAAAAATAAAAATACCAATTACAAAGTTTAGAAAAAATTAATAGTTCTCATGTTATATTAATTATATTATTTTTTTTTAATTTTATGAAATCTAAATTTAATTATTTATTAGTTTTTAATGATCATTTTATATACATTTATTCTACTAGATAATATCTAATAATTCATATATTACTCTATATACCACCTACTTATCTATATTAACAGATATTATCTCTAAAATCAAATAATTGAATTTCTTTATAATAATACTTATAGCTACTAGAACAACAATAGTCTTCATGTCTCAGAGTAGACTCCATCTTAGTTACTAATATAAGACATCTTTCTTTTTTAACATAATAAGTATCCTATAGACGTCTTAAAATCATTAGCAGCCGATAAGGCTACCTCCCTTAAGTACTCTATTTTCTACATTACACCTTGACTATACTACTATAAAGGTTGAGGTTGATACCATTGAGATATTTTATAAGTTTTCTTAGGGATAGCCTATAACATACTCAAGAGAAATTCCTTTCGGATTTCTCCATCCTATTATGTCTCTATCTCCTAATTAATCTTATGAACTAGTCTCTAACTAGAACCATTTCATCTCTATTGAATAGAGACTAAACTATAACTAAATAATTAACAATATGGAGATAATGAATCAATCATCTATAACAACTCTATATTCTAACTAAATCTATCCTATTATAACAGAACTTTTAATATGAAATAAATTCTTTTTAGTCTTTGAAAAGATATTTTTATACTACGCACCAACAACCTAAATAGATGACCTGGACTTAGTACCATTTACAATATCCTTGTAAATGATACCACCGATGTAAGTTAGATAATTAATAACTTCTATAGAGAAGTTATCCTTATCTAAAGCCTTAATCTCATCAGAGGCTAATAGAGAGGTCATGGCATCATTTATCTTTGAAATGATGTCATACCTTCCACTGAACTTGTCAAGCCTTAATAGATTTTCACGAGCTTCGATGTCAGACATCTAATCTCATGAGTTCTCTATCTTAGCAAGGAGTCTAAGACGTACGTCGGAGTTGGATGTTGATATTCGGACATCAACACCCACATGTGATTTTTGATTAGTACCACATGGCCGGATGTGTTCTGGCTGATTGGGGATAGACTAATCACTATCCCTATCAGTTTTTCTCCTCTTATTGGAGGAGGTTCGAACTGCGCCTTTCCCGTCATCATATGAGGATGACATAGGGTAGAGTTTTATAGGGCTTGATTCCACCACCCCCTATTTAGGAAAGGTCGCACAAGAGTCTTGAGGAACCTACTCGTAATTAGTGGTGGAACTGCCATTAGAAACATTTAAAACTGATGACTTAAAAATATTAGTAGTAATAAGGGGTTGATCGGATTCGAACCCCTTATTACTATCAGTTAAAATAAAGGAGTGATCTGTCTCAACTCCTTTATTCTTCTAGTCAGGCTTAGACTAGGACTATCCTCCTGATGGAGGTCCCTTCACTTCCTTCTTCCCATTTCTGGGTCGAAAGAAAGTGCTTTTTATGGAAAATTTTTGAATTGATATTCTAATCATTTTCCATAATTAATGTTTTTAATTTTAAATAATAATAATAAATATATAAAGAAAATAAATAAAACTATAAAAATTATTTATAAAATATGAATTATTAAATCCGATAAAATAAAATAAAATTATACTTTAATGAATTATATTTAAAACTATTGTTAATATAATAAATATCCTTTTATAAATTATATATAAGATAAAAATAAGATAAAATTTTCCATATTTGTGTTATATTATCATATTAAATATATAAATTTATCTATTTATAATACTATTTAAATTTAACACTAAAATATAAAAATATGCATAGAATTTTAATCTATTAATACTAATAGTTATAACAAATATATTGAAAAAAATGAGAATAGTGTAGAAAAATTGAAAAAAATTAAATTAGATACAACTAATGCAATAAATACATTACTTGAAAATAGTAAAGAAAAAGAATTAAAGAATACTTTATTAATGGTAGAATGTTTAAATTTTAATGTTATATAGTCTATGATTTAGAATTGATATAACAATAATGAAAATAATATTAGCCATAATTTGATAATAACATAGAAAAATAACATAGTATAGAATATAACTAATATAATTAAGTTAAAAAATGATAATAAAGAGGATACAAATGATTTAAATAAAGTTTTGAACAATATTAAGGATATTAAATTTTTAGAAAAAATGGATTGAATATTGAATGAAAATAAAATAACAGATATATTAGAAAATCCAGCATTTAAAATTGAGAATGAATATATATTAGATGAAGAATTTAGTGATAAAGAAATATTATTAAAAATATGATTATTAAAAGATAAAGTTTATTCATTACGTTGAATAGAAATAAAAATAACCCTAAATAATTGTGGTAATAGTACAAATTTCCAATATAATAAAATAATAACAATTGAATCTGTTATTGAAGAAAGTTTAATAGATAAAAAAACAAAATTTGTTGAGAGTTCTTATTATTATAATGAAAATAAAGAATCATAGGATGAAAATACTACTACTGGTAAAAATTTAAAAGTTTCGTTAGATGAAATAACAAATGATAATGGATTTAAATCTGCTATTAATGAATGTATTAAATTTGATGTTTTTAATAATAATTCTATAATGAATAGATTTAAAAAGATATTTATCGATAATGTTCCTTTAAAAGATATTATAAAAAAATATGATATTTATGTCAATATACGTTGTTGACACTTAAGTAGAGAGGAATGAAATAATGAAAAAATGAAAAAAATAAAAGATGAAATAGATATTCTAATAAATAATCTAAATAATACTGATAATACTGATAATACTGATGATATTCTCAGATTAAAGGATTTTAAAGAAAAATTAGATAATAAAAATATGTTATTAAGAGGTGAATTAGATGATTTTTTTAATAATATAACTGATAAAAATAAAAAGTAGTATAACAAATTAAAAAAATCATATAATGATTTTATTAAAAATATTAAAAAAAATGATTATAAATCATATGAAAATGAAGGATGAAATTTTAATATATATAATTTTTTAGAATCTGAATTAAAAAATATTACAAAAAGTAAGGTGAATGAATATAAAAATAGTTTGACAAATTTAAATAATATATTAAAAAACAAATTAACTGAAATATTAAAAAATACACATACAAAACCTCCTGGAAGCGGTAATTCTTTTTTTATTTGAAAACTAATATTATTTTTAAGTATAGCAGGATTTAGTTTAGTTGTTGTTATCGTTATAATAGTATTTTATTGTAGTTCAAAAAAAATTTATTTATAATGAAAATAAAAAATGTATTAAATCTAAATAATACTGATAATACTGATGATACTGATGATATTCTCAGATTAAAGGATTTAAAAGAAAAATTAGATAAAAAAAATATGTTATTAAGAGGTGAATTAGATGATGTTTTTAATAAAACTGATAAAGATAAAAAAGTAGTATAACAAATTAAAAAAATCATATAATGATTTTATTAAAATATTAAAAAAAAAAATGGTTATAAATCATATGAAAATGAAGGATGAAATTTTAATATATATAATTTTTTTTAGAATCTGAATTAAAAAATATTACAAAAAAAGTAAGGTGAATGAATAGAAAAATAGTTTGACAAATTTAAATAATATATTAAAAACAAATTAACTGAAAATATTAAAAAATACACATACAAAACCTCCTAGAAAACGGTAATTTTTTTTATTTGAAAACTAATATTATTTTAAGTATAGCAGGATTTAGTTTAGGTTGTTGTTATCGTTATAATAGTATTTTATTGTAGTTCAAAAAAAAAAAAATTTATTTATAATGAAAAAATAATTAATTAACAATTAAGAGATTTTTAACATAATTATATTTATTTATTATATAAAAGATTTTATATCTTAAAAAATCTATTTATACTTTTATACTTTATTCTAATATATATTTATGTAAAAAATTTGAGAATTTTTTCTATCTATCAATTTTATTTCTACAGATTTCATTTAATTATTTTTATTTGTTTTTAATTATTATATCAAAATATTTATACTATTAAATAAATTTTTATCAATAAAAAAAATTAACATATATAATAATACTAACCATGTTAATTAATAAATGTTATAATATTAAAATATCTTAAATTTAACTTTATAGTCAAAAAATAATAAAAACATTTAAAACATTATAAAAAAAGATATATAGATATAAATTATTTTCTAATAGATATATGTATTTTCTATAAATTAGATTTTTATATAGTATACACATACACTATAATCAAGAAATAGATGAAAAGTAAAAAAATTTAAATTTAAAAAAAAAATATTTTTAATATATTAATAAATTCTAATAAACTTACTAAAAAAAATACTATAGATTTTTTGATATTCATTTATTTTATCATTAAATTATTTAAATAAAATATTTAAAACTTTATTAAATCCTTCATATATTAAAATATCATAAGAATATATAAGATCATTAAGCTCTCTATATAAATTTTATTATTATTTTGATTATTATTATTATTACAATTTTCTTTTACATTTCTCTAATATATCTTTAATATCTGTTAATAAATTTTCATTATATTTTTCATTATTAAAATTAAATAATCTAAAAAATTTATATTATCATCTGAATTACCTATAGAAAAATATAAATCCTAATCTAATAAATTTTTAATATTATTTAATAAAAAAACACCCAATACTTTAAATTTAATTAATTATCTTTAAAACACGACATCATCATATAATAAGAGCAATAAGAGTAATGGAGATTATAGGACATATAATTAGAATCAATATTTCTCATATTTCTCAAGTTTTTTCAATAGTAATATACATGGGAGGTTGTATATTGATTAAGGGTATATTCTCATATTCTTTCATATATATATATGAAATTTTTTTATATATTTTGTCAATTTCTTTTTCTACATCTTTTATACCTTTAATATAGTTTTCAATAATTGTTATATTTATATTATTTTTTATATTATTTTTTCAATCATCAGTAAATAAAGTAAAATTTTCATTAATCGTTGTATTTATTGAAATTTCGTGTTGTATATCTTCTATAGTTTTTTTAGATTTATCATTAGAATGTTTAGATTTATTTATTTTATTTATTTTATTTAATAATTCTGTTATTCTATCTTTTAAATTTAAATATCTATTATTATTAATATATTGGTTATTTATTATATTTTCTAAAAAATTACGATACATATCTATTTTTCTATTAAAATTATTAATATATATAACATAATATTCTATTCCTTTATATTTTCATGATATTTTATCTTCATCAAATATAAAATTTATTAGAAATAATATATTATCATAATTCTTCTATTTATTCAATTTTGTGTTATAATATTGATCATTAATAAATAAATCCTTATTTTTTTCAAAAAGAGTTTTATATATTTTTATTAATTCTGATTTTTGTGTATTAACTGTTAGGGTTATTTTTATATCTTTATTTTTAAAATTATTATCAATTTTATCTAATAGATATGTAAATATCATCGAGATATTTTGTTGATTCTAAAAACTTTTTTTAATATCATCTTTATCAAATAAATTTTTTGTTTGTACTATTAAATCATTATAAATTTTTAATATATTTTTTTTAAAAAACACTATTTCATTATATTTTTTATTATTTTGTTCTATACTAAAATAATTATTATTTGTATTATCAATTTCTATATCATCACTATTACCAATCTTAATTTTAATTTTTTTACATATATTTAATATTATATAATTATCATTATTTTTTATATAATATTTATTATTATCATCTTGTTTTAAAAATACAGGACTGTTTTTTATTATATTTGCTAATTCTATCTTAATACTATCATCATTATTTAAATCCAATAAATTTATTTTTTCTTCTATCTAATTTATTATTTCATCTATTATTTTATTTTTTATTTCTTTACAATCAAATAATTGTATTTTTTCATTTTTTTTATTTAATAATATAACTAATTTATCTTTATAATTATCTTTTATTTTATTTAATTTGGATATTTTTTCAATATTATCAAAAATTTCATTCAATATATTAAATATACTATCATCAGAATCTAAATTTAAATAACTTAATAATTTATCAATATCTTTATTTTTTTCATTAATTGTATTTATTAATTCTTTTATTTCAGTTTTAAGATTATTAAGATTACTATTCATACTATTCTTATACTATAAAAAAATTTCTTTATCTTCCCCTTCCTATAATGTAACTTTTATAATTAAAATAAAAATAAAATTAATTTTCATTAAATTCATATATTTATTATTAATTGATATTTTTATAAATTAAATATAATAATTCAAAAATTAAAATAATTTATTATAATTTAATTTCTATAATTTCATTTTAAACCTACTTAATCATACTCAAATACCTAATAAAATATTTTGATTAAACTAAAAGTTATACTTAAAATAATAATATCATATAAAAATAACCCTAATTATTATGTATACTAATAATAATAATTTTTATAATACTATTCCTGTTCACCTTTTTTCAAATATTAAAACTTCTCATTTTCCATATAATTTTAATAAAAAATCAAACATAAATTTATTAAAAACAAATGAAATTAAAAACAAATTAAATTCAATTGTAGACTCAATAGTTCCAAAAAAATATCTAAATAAATCCCTTCAAATAAATATAAAATTAGATGAAACCGATCTCCAAAGTTTTGAATTTAGAGATGAAGATTTATTATTTCATGAATCCAATATGATGGGTATAATACTCGATCAAAATGAAAAAAATAAATAATTAAATTTTTATTCAAATTCACTATTAATACAACATATAGGACATACCTCCTTCCAATTAACATCCTTTTTATTTAATACATTTAATCACTTAATCATACAATCTCTATGAAATGTATGCTTACATTTTAATGATGTCTTATTCTTATATGTTAATATCTACTCATAACACAATACACACTCATCTGGTATTCTTCTTAGTCGTGTATTCCCATTAGATATAATATATCTTCCATGCTTCTCATCCAAAATCTAATCTGATGATGTACTTATCTATTCCATTACTATATTCTACTCTCTACTGTCCATTGTACTATCTGAACATATCGACTACTTTTCCATATTAAAAAATAAAAATAATTTATGTAAAAAATTAAATTAAACTATAAAATTCATCTTTTATCCTAAATTCTTCCCCTTTAATTTCATATTCACAATCCTTCTTTATCTTATAATCTAATACTAATACATTAACTATCTCATACACTTCCTCCATATCTATTCCATCCTCTAATACCCCCGTCTACTTAATATAATTGTAAATATATTCAATCTTAACCTTCTTATAATTCTTTATTAATTCATACACTACCTTATATAAAAAATTAATAATTTCCTTATCTATCTCTCCATTCTTATATAATACTCCCCCATACTTTATTTTATTAGGTACTAAATTATATAAAATATAATGCCATATATTTCTATTCTTATTCTTAACACATTTTATCTTCTACTCATTAAGTAATTTTTTAATAATCTCTGATACCTAAAACTTATTAACCTTAGATAATTTAATTAATTCTCTCTTATTTATTCCTTCTGTCTTACTATTTTCTACTAAATTTAATATAATATTAACATAATTCTCATCATATCCCTTTAAATTGTATTCTTCATTTCTATAATCAAATATTCTATATAATAAACAATCTGTTTTTTCACATATACTCGCCACTATCTACTACTAACTTATTAATTCATTAATTATTTTTGCTTTTAATCCTAACTCAATATTTATTTTCTTCTTTAACTATATATCTGTTATAGATTTTCTCTATTTAATTAACTACATTATTTCATTTTTTATTTTCTATTCCTCTATTAATTTATTTCTCTTCATCATAAATTATAAATTTATCATGTCTCAATCAATCTCTAAAAAAAGAAAAACTTCTCTAATAGAAAGAATTAGACAAAATATTAAAAATTATAAAAAAATTTTAATATTTACTAAAGATAATTTACCTCAATTACTTCTTGATCAAATAAGAAGAAGAAAAAATATAAAAATTGTAATAGGAAAAAATACTTGTATAAGAAAAGGTTTGGATTTGATCCTAAATAAAAATAATAAAATAAGAGAATTAATTCCTAAAATAGTCAATGATGTTGGTTTAATATTCACTAATGATTCCATAGAAGATATAGCAGACTTTATTAAAAGCTTGAGATTTCCCTGTAAAGCTAAAGCAGGCTCAATAGCTACTGATGATGTAATAATAACTCCAAGACAAACTAAATTAGATCCAGGTCAAACTGGGTTTTTTCAAACCTTAAATATCCCTACTAAAATATTTAAAGAACATATAGAAATAACTGGTACAGTAACTCTAGTTAAAAAAGGAGAAAAAGTAGGCGCTTCAGAATCATCTTTATTGTCAATGTTAAATATTTTACCATTCTTTTATACTACTCATTTAACTGCTGTTTATAATGATGGTGAAATAATAGACGGAGAAATATTAAACTTAGAAGAAAATGATTTCATAGACTGTATGAAAGAAGAAATATTAAAATTAAAAACTATAGGATTAATGTCTAACTATATCAGTACAGTAAGTATAGAATTAGAAATACAAAATATATTTAGAGATAATTTATCATTAGCATCTGAAATTTCTTATCCATTAAAAGAATTAGAATTATTAAAAGAAATTGCTGTAGAAGTTATACAAGAAGAACCTAAAGAAGAAATAAAAATAGAAGTTAAAAAAGAAGAATCAAGTGATGAAGAAATGTTTTTTGAAGACTAATTAATTAATAAAAACACAATTTATTAAATGTTTAATCATTATCAAATTCCTCTTGAACTTTTACAAAATTCTCATGAAGAAAAAGAATATACAAAATTAATGGAAAATTTATGTTCAGAATTCATAAATTTAAAAAATTATTGCCAATATAATGAAAATTATTTAAATATGATAGATCCCATTATTAATGAAGAAAATAATAAAAATAGATTCTCAAATGCTAGTCCTTTACCTAATAGAACAAGAGTTTTATTAAAACCTACTGTATATAATGATTCATCATATATTAATGCTAACTACATACAAGGAAATACTATTCAATATATTGCTACTTCTTTACCTATGAAAAATACTATAAAAGATTTTTGAAATATGGTCTGAGAAGAAAAAACAATTATAATTTTATGTCTTACAAAAATGAAAGAAGACGATATTTATTGACCTGAAATAAATGAAGATTTATTAATATGTAAAGATATGACTGTACAGAAAACAGGAGAAAGAATATATAAAAGAGATACAATAATTCATTCCTTTAATGTCAAATTATCAGATAGTAAAAAGAAAAGAAATGTTGTTATATTATAGTACTTAGGATGAACTGATATGTCTTGTCCTAAATCTAATAATTCATTCTTTGAATATTTAGAATTATTCTATAATTTAGTCTATGAAAAAGCCAATTTAATGGAACATAAAGTATTAATACATTGTTTAGCAGGTATAGGAAGAACAGGAACTTTTTTAGCTATAGATAAATTAGTACATACAGTCTATAGAAGTTTATATACTAATAAAACTTTACCTATAATAAACTTATATGAAACTATAATAGATTTAAGATTATAGAGAGTAGGATTAGTATAGACTATAAAATAGTATCAATTTATATTATGTTTTTTATGATGATTAATAGATAGTAAAAAATTAGAAAAATTAAAACTAAATTTTGTTAAATGAATAGAAAAATAATTAATTATTAGATTTTATATTATTTAATTTTTCTTCTATATTTATTATTTTATTTGTTAATATAGATAATTTTTTATTAATTTTTATATTATAATTATTAATATGTAAAGTTAACTTTTCTATTCAATCATTTAATAACACAGTAGACTTATTCATCATTCAATATTTTTCCATTTTTAATACAAATATTTGTGTTTAATTTATTTTTTTTTATTTTACATTTAATACATATTATAAAATTATTTCTAATAGAAGGAATTAATAAAAGTATAATAGAAATAGGAAAACAAAATATTATGTATAAAATTAAATTAAATGTTCATTTTATTTTGAAAGTATGTAAAATATCATCATCTAATATAGGAATAACATTTTCACATATTTCTTCATTAATTTCTGTCATGACAGGAATTGCTTTTTTTATGTTATGTTCTTTTATTATATTTATATTTATGTTATTCATTTTGTGTTTATATAATTATTTATTAGTTTACTATAAGAAACTTTCAATTTTATTATAAAATTTTTTAAGATCTTTATCATTAATATTATCAATATTATTATTTTCTTCATTAATTTTCTTTTTTATTATATTACTAGTATATATAACAATATTTCTAAGTATATTTTGATATTTTCTAACATCATTACCTTCTTTAGAAATTAATTCTTTACCTAAAGATGTTTTCAAAATATTATTATAAAAAAATATTATTATTTTCATTTATTAATTGTAATTTTAATTTTCTCTTTCTTCACAATATTCAACAATTTTAATAGTTTTATTTAAAATTCTCATTAAATATTTCATTTGTAAATAAGATTGTTCTGTATTTTTCTTTTGATTTCTAAAGCTTTGTCTTCTAACATCTTCTCTTTTTTTAAATAAAATTTCATCATCTTTTAATTGTTTTTCATTTTTATTTTTAATATAAAATCTTTCTAATAGACTATTATTATTTCTTTCTTTTTTAATTTTTAGTCAATGATTAAACAAATCTATAATAACATTACCTTCAAATCCGAATAGAGAAGAAATCATATTAAATTGATAGGAAGTAAAAATATAATTTGGTTTAATTTTATTATATAGATATAATTCTCTTTCTACTTTTGTTATAATATTTTGCATAGATTTTAAACTAATAGTTTTATATTTTTTTAATTTTTCATTGAAAAAAATTTCATCTTTTTCTGTTAATTTATAAATGTCAATTTCATTATTAAATGTTGTAGAATTTGAAGTAAGTAAAGGAATTATATAACTATTTGAATATTCAAATTTATTTTTTCTATTTATTTTATATTTTACATTATTTATTTCTATTATTTTTGGAATATAAATTATTTTATCAATATTAGTCTGATTAGATTGAATATTAGTATTTATAGTATCAGGTATATTTATAAATTCATTTAAGTTTATATTATCAAAAAATAATTCTATTTCAAGATTAAAATCTAAAGTAGAAATTATATCAGTGTTTTTAGTAGACATGAAATGTAATAATTGTAATAAAAATTTAGAATTAATTTCAATATATTATTATTGTAATATATGTAAAATAGAATATAAAGATAATATAAAGAAGGAAATAAAGACTGAATTTTCTATAAATTATTTATATTTATATTTGATGTAGAAAATATTATTAATAAATGCTAAAAAGATTAAAAAAATATTTTATTTAGATGATTTTTTTATAAAATATATTGAGATTGTATGATTTTCATTATTATAGCATTGAAAAGATAATAATTGAGAATAGAATAATTATGGTATAATAAGAGAATGTATAATAAGATATAAGAATATAGAAGAATTTCCGGAATTTTTATATTTATTAAAAACTAGATATGGAATATAGTATAATAATTATTTAGATAAAAATTGAAAAAATTATATGAAAAAATATTATGAAATAGAGAGGGGAGAAAAGTATAAGAATTTTAAAACAGTAGGATTTATTAATATTAATATGATAATATTAATATTAATAAAAGTATGTAGTATTTTATAGTATAATATTAGTTTTTATGATATAATTAAATTAATAAAAGATAAAAAAATATTATATTATGATTTTAAAAAAATAATAAAAAATAAATATAAAAATATTTTATCATAGAAATTATGAAATAAAAAATATTTTCAATATTTTTTCAAGAATAGAAATGAAGTTTCTTTTAAAATATTATTAAGAAAATTTTAGCTTTTAGGATGATATAATAAATTTTATATTAAATTTAACAATGAATATAATTTTGGTTATATTTTACTTAGTTTAATAATAAAAATAGGATTTAAAAAAGAATTTTTTAATTTATTTATGGATTTTTATTATAATACTATATTAATTAAAAGATTTTGTATTAAATATAATATAAAATATTATATTGGATGTTTATTTTTTTATTTTTTGAATAATTTATTTTATTAGAAAAAACATTTTATTAATATTTATAAATTTATATAGAAAGATATTAAGAAAATAGCAAAAAAAGAATTTTATGATTAGGAAAAATTAGAAAAATATTTAGAGTAGAGTAGAAATTTAGAGTATTAGAATATAATAAAATTAAATATAGAAAGAGTTAAAGAAAAAAATATAAGAGAAAAATTAATATCTATAGGAATAAAAATTAATAAGAGATTAAAGAATAATAATGGATTTATATAGAATTATTTTATTAATAAAATATGTAAAATATTAAGATTAAATAGAAAAATATTTATAATAAAATATAAAAAAAATTTTATTTAATAATTTTTAATTAAAACAAAATTTCTATTTCTTGAATCATTTTTTCTAAATTTATTTGACATAGTATATATTTTAGATATATTTTCATAACATAAGAAGCTAATTTTTCTAATTTATTATGATTATATAATTTTTCATGAATGAATACAAATTTCATACCTGAAAAAGTATTTAATATTGAGATAGTATATTTATCATCATATACTTCTAAAAAATCAGCTCATAATTTTGTTTTAAAATTTAAATTTTTTAATGTACCTAAACTTGATAGAGTCATTAATTGATAGCTTGAAACAGGATTATTTTGATCTATTCATATTTGATCTACTAGACATTCTTTATTATCTATTATACAAAAATATTGCATTAATTAAGTTTGTGTATTATAAACATAAATATGAAAACAGTAGAAAGAATAATAGAAGATTTATTAAATATGAAGTAGCCAAGTGCATCAGATATTAAATTTATAACAATTAAAGCAGGAGAGATATTAAAAAATGAAGCTAATGTATTAGAATTGTATAGTCCAATAACATTAGTTGGAGATTTACATGGATAGTATTAGGATTTTTTACATTTATTAGATATATCGGGAAATATTCCAAATATTAAATTTTTATTTTTAGGAGATTATGTTGACAGAGGAACAAATTCAGTTGAGTTAGTTATGTTAATATTATGTTTTAAGATAAAGTATAAGGATATAGTATATATATTAAGAGGAAATCATGAGTGTAGAAGTATTACATAGATTTATGGATTTTATAATGAATGTTTAAAAAAATATAATAATATTAATGTATGGCATTGATTTAATGATTGTTTTGATTATATTCCTATATCAGCTATAATAGATGACAAGTATCTTTGTATACATGCGGGATTATCACCATCTATATAGTCAATAGATCATATTAAGTCATTGGATAGATTTAAGGAGATACCGGAAGAAGGAAGTTTTAATGATTTAGTATGAAGTGATCCTGGAGTTAATTAGTAGGGATTTAATGTTAGTAATAGAGGAGCAGGATATTTATTTTCTGAATAGGTACTTAATGAATTTTTATATATTAATGATATAAGTAAATTATTAAGAGCACATTAGTTATGTTAGGAAGGATATTAGAAGTTATTTAATGACAAGGTAATAACTATATGAAGTGCGCCTAATTATTGTAATAGAGCGGGAAATAAGGCGTCAATAATGGAAATAAAGGATTCTATAACGGAATTTAATTTTAAAATATTTGAACAAAAACACAAATAATTTTAATATAATTTAAAATGGATCCTTTTTTAATATTAGTAACAATAACAGGAAATATTATTTTATATGATATAGTATAGTAGAAGGAGGAAATTATATATAAATTTAATAAGAATACTATATATACTAATTTAAATAGGGAAATATATGAGAGTAGTAAATTTTTTATATCATTATTATTAGACAAGAATATATATAGAATTAACAAGATAGATTTAAAAGTAAAGAAATTATTTAGTATAAAAAATATTATAAATTAGACACCATTTAAGAAGGATGAAAATTGAGTAATAGGAAGTAAGAATATATCTAGTATAAGAATTAATTATAAGGATTATAAGGATCTTTTTTTAGTATAGGAATAGAAATTAATTGAAATAAATAATTTAGGAAATATTTTATTTAGTATATATATTAGAGAGATAATACCAACAGTATTATGTGAATATAAGTAGAATGATATTAGATTAATTTAGAATGAGAAATTAGAAGTATATTATTAGGGAGTAATTTATAAATTAAATTATATAGTATAGGAAGCATTTTTATTAGTTAACAATTGTATAATAATTTTAGATATATAGTATAATATGGAAAATATTAATGATTATAATATAGATTTTAAGTGATCTATAAGTTTAGATTAGGAGATAAGAAGTTGATTACCTAAATTACAATCAGATAATAAGAATATGATAGGAATAGGGGGAGATATATCTTATTATAATATTAAAAATAAAATAATTTATTTAATTATTTTATTAGTATTTATATGAATATTTTTATATATTAGGAGAGAGAAGAAATAGGATGAATGTAAAATTATTATAGGATCATTAACGATAATAAAGAATGAGATATTAGGTAAGGGATGTTATGGAACAATAGTATATAAGGGATATTATAGAGATATTGAGATAGCGATAAAGAGGGTATTAAAAGATTATGAGATATCTGCGTGTAATGAGATAATATATTTATTAAAATTAAACAATAGTAATATAATAAGATATTATGCAGTTGAGGAAGATAATATATTTATTTATATAGGATTAGAATTATGTTAGTATACATTATCTGATTATATTAATAAGAATAATAAGATAAGTTAGGAGTTAAGAAAGAGATGGAGTATATAGTTAATATAGGGAATAAATTTTTTACATGAGAATAAGATAATACATTGTGATTTAAAGCCTGAAAATATATTAATTACGGATAGATTAGATTTAAAGATAGCTGATATGGGAATTTCTAAGATAATAAATACTAAAAATTATTTAACTACTACTATAAGTGGAACGCCTCAATGAATGGCGCCAGAATCATTAATATAGAGTAAAGATGACAATAAGGGGTATATATCATATTATATAGATATTTATCCATTAGGATGTTTATTATATTATATAAGATATAGTAAAATTATATAGTAGATAAAGGAGATTTAGATAAAGGATTTTATTTTTAAGGATTTAATAGATTATACATTTAATATGGATTATTAGAAGAGATATAATATATAGTAGATAATGAATCATCCTTATATATGGGAGAAGAAGAAATAGTTAAATTTTATATGTGATTATTCGGATTTATTGGATTCATTAGGAAAATATAATGAATTTAAGATATATTTAGATATTTATAGTTAGAAATATGGTATAATACCTGGAGGCAATTGAGTAAATTATTTATAGATTAATGAGTAGTAGATAATAAATGAGTATAGAATATATAATGGTAATAATTTTTGTGAATTAGTTAGATTAATAAGGAATTAGAAGAGGCATTTTAATAAGGATGTATATGAGATAATAAATTATAGGACATTAGAGGAATATTATTTAGAAAAATTTCCTAATATTATATGATTTTTATATGAATCTTTATGATTTTTTGTTAAAGACAATATTTAGTATAAAAAGATTATTTCTTATTTTAATATAAAAAATATTAATTTGACATTAAATACATATCCTATTTAGTATAAGATTAAAAAAATAAAAAGAAAATATAAATGAAAAAAATTTTATTATTTTTAATTTAGTTTTATTTATTAAAAGTATTTATTAGAAAGTATTTTAAAAATAAGATTAGTATTATTTTTATATAGAATATTATCGAGAATATTATTATTTGGAGTTATTATATAATATGAAGTTTATTATAATTTTTTAAAATTATAATAATTAAATTACCTTTTTTTTATTATAAATAAATTTTATTTTATTTTTTTCTTTTAAAAAATATAATAATGCTTATAATAATCAAAATCAAAGTCATTATTGATATTGATATTGATATTGATTTTTTTCAATTAGTTTTAGTATCAAATTCTATATTTAATATTTTAGATAAATTTTCTTTTAATAAATTTATTATACTTAGTAAGTTATTTTTATATTGTTGTATATATTCTTTTAAAATATTTTCAAATTCAATTCATAAAAAGTTATCAATATTATAATATACGTCTGAAATTAATCAAGTACAATTATTATTTTTTTGATTTCTTTTAATATTATTAATAAACTAATCATATAATATTTTAAATTTATTATAATTTTTATTATCTATTTTTTTATATGGTCTATTTCTTCTATTGTAAATATATATTTAGCGTGAAGTTTTTCGATAAATTCATATAATATATTATCAATTCCATATTTATTTATTATTTTATTTATTATTTTATATAATTTAATATTTATTAAATTATTAGTATCAAAAAATAAATAATTATTATTTATTTTTATATTAAATTTAAATTTCTCTATAGAGTTAAAAAATTTTTCAATATTATTATAAAATATATTTTTTAATTTTTTTAATTTATCTTTATTATTTTATTTATTAATATTATATGATTAATATTATCTGTATCTTTATTATATCATTTTTTAATATTATCAGATATATTATATAAATTTCATTTTTCTTTATTTAAAAGACTATTTAATAAATTTTCTTCCGAAGTTATTTGTTGTAAATCATTAAAATTTTTAATAATATTATCTTTATACTATTTTAATTTATTTTTATTTGAAATATTTTTTATTTTATTAATAATAAATATAATAAATATTATTTTTAATATCATATTTAGTGTTAAAATTTAAATTTTATAATTATATTATATTAATTTAATTAATATCCTTAAAATTTATTAAAATAAATTTTTTATTTAATCTAAAACGAATAATAATAATTATAAAAAATTTAATATTTTTATAATAAAAATGGAATGATCACAACTATTACAATTATTTTTAATATTAATGTTAATAATATTTTATACAATAATATTATTTTCATGTGGTTATCTTTATGGAAGAATTTCCAAAAAAAAAGATTATATAAATAAAGAAAAACTTAAATTTAATTATGATAAAGAAAGAATTGAATATAATAAAAAAAGAAATAATATTCAATTTATTAATAATAATCCAAATATGTAGGATATTTCTTTATTAAATTTACCAAATAATAATACTTTAAATTCAGCATTTTAGAATTAGAATTAGTTAAATAATAATCAAGTTTTAAATAATTAGATATAGAAAATGCCTTAGTCATAGATTTCTTAGAATATAAATCAAAATTCATAGTCACATGAAAATAAAATTTGTTATACAAATAATTATAAATATGATACTCCTTATACTTCTAATAAATAAAATAAAAATTAATTATTTTCCATCTGGTATATCAATTAATAATAAAATATTTTCTTTTTTTCTATATACTTTATAATAACCCTTTTTCATTATTTGAATAATATCATTTTCATTTATATTATTAATTGCTTCTTCCCCTATTCCTATACTTTCTATTCAACTATTTTTATTACCTATATCATCTATTTTATCATTATTTTTCATTTTTTTATTAATTAATAAATTTCCTAATTTTACTATTATAATTTTTATCTATTTCTATTCCTTTGCTAATCATAAAATTTTTTTTGTTTTTTTAAAATTTTTATCTTCTAACATTTCTATATTCATTGAACTATTTTCCTTTTTAATAACTTTAAAATTTTGTCAATTTAATAAAGTAAATTTTTCATCTTCCTATAAAATATTAAAATCATTTCTCTCTATATAAATCTAATTACTAAAATAAAAATTTCTACTTCCTAATTCTTCATTACTATGATGTTTATGTATTATTCTATACTCATTCTAATTAAAATTTATAATATTGACCTATATTGAATCATTATTTAATACAATATATCTAGGTACTTTTGGTTCTAAAATATATCTATTATATGTTCATAATTTATCTCATTCATGTAAATTTATCTTATTAGAATTAACAATCTCTTTAATAAATTTATCCAATGCTTCTATCTATAATCCCCTATTAAATAATCCTAATATAGTTGGTACTCTAGGATCTTCTCATTTATTATTTATAATTTTAAATTCTTTATTAGTTTCATCTCCATACTCTACATAACCATTATTTATTAAAAACTAAATTTTTCTTTTAGATATAGTAGTATAAGTGAAATTTAATCTACTATAAAATAAACAAATTGGCATAATATAATTCTACTAAGACTAATTAAAACAAATATTCCAAATTCTTATATACTATTCTTTTCTATCTGTATATTCAAAACTTCTAGCCGCATGTGTTACTCCTTCTAATGTATCTACTATAGGACATGCAAAATCATATGTAGGATAAATCTTATATTTATTTCCTGTTCTAAAATGAATATTATCATCATATCTATATATAATAGGATCTCTTAAACATTTATTAACATTTTTCATATCTAATTTAATTCTTATACAAAAACTATCATCTCCATTTAAAAATAAATTAAAATTTTTTTCATTTTCCTATTTTGAATTATTTCTACATTTACTTTCTATACCTTCATTTCTTTCCTTTTTTATTGTCTCTGAATCTGTATTATCTAAATATACTTCTTCTTTCTCTAATAATTTCTTTAAAATATCTAAAATTTTATCAAAATAATTACTAGTATAAGTAATTTCATTTTCATTTTTACAAATATTTAATTTTTTTAAATCTTTAATCTAACTTTCAACAAATTCTTTAGTACATTTTATTGGATTTGTATCATCAAATCTTAATAATAATTTTCCATTATATTCTTTTGATAAAATTCAATTATAATATATTGCTTTAACATGACCAATATGTAAATAACCTGATGGTTCAGGTGGAAATCTTGTTACTATTTTATTATTTCATTTTTCATCTATATCAAATATTTTATTTTCATTCATAAATTTAATATTTTTATAAAAAAAATAAAAATAATTTAATTATAATAAAGTAGATCAAAAGATCTCAACTAATTTTTTGTTGATTTTTTTCATTCATTATCTAAATTAATATAAATAAAGGATTCCTAATCTTTAATTTTATTTGATAAAATTGATATTGTTTTAACTGTAGTATGTAAATTATTACACTATTTACATCTTAAATATTTTCTTTCATTTATTTGTTCAGAAATTATTTCTAATATTTCATTACAAAATGAACATAACTTTGTATAATTCATTAACATAATATTTAAATTTAAGAAAAAATAATTTAATTATGCTATCAATATACATTCTCCACCTGCTTTCTTTATTTTATATTCAGCTTTTTCTGAAAAAAATTTAGCTTTTACTATTAAAGGTTGTTTAGGTAATAAACCTTCACCTAATACTTTAAAATAACCATACTATGTTACATCTATAATCGGAATTTTTTTATCTTTATTTAACTCTTGTCTAAACTAATCATTTCCTATTAATGACCATAATTTTTCTATATTTATTATAGGTTTATATTTTTTATTTTTTTCTAAGTGATATACTCTCATTCCTTTTTTACCAAAATAACCAGGATGATATTTATCATATCAAGTTCTCTAATGAGTCTATGAACCAGCATTACCTCTACCTGCAGAATGTTTTCTATGCTAACCTACTGTACCAAAACCATGAGTTCTTGAACCTAATAATTTTCTACTTTTTCTTAAACTTCTTGACATTTATTATGATAAAAATATTATTATAAATAATTTTTATAAATTGATTTTATTTTATTTTCATAGTATAATAAATCATCTTTTTCTAAATTTAATAATTTCATATCTTCAAATATTTCTTTTATTTGATTAAAATTTTCTAAATTAACATTAAGATTATTAGAAATAAATAAAAAACATTTTTCTATATATTTTTTTGAAATTTCATAATTTTTAATTTTTAAAGATAATTTATAAATTATATAATAAAATAAAGATTCTAATCAAATTATATTCTAATTTAATAAATAATCTAAAAATAATTTTATAGAATTAACATCATCAGAATTCTAAAAAATAATATAAATTTGAAATAAGGAATCATTTGATAATTTATATTCATTAATATAATTTAAAAATTTTAAAATTCTTTTTGTTTCATTTAATAATAATAATAAGGTTAAATAATTATCTCATATTTTAGGATAAATATTTCCTATATCTTTTAAAGCATTTTCTATGACATTAATACCAGATAAAAGAAAATTAATATTTTTTTTATCATTATAAATAAATTGATAACATATAGCTAAATTATTATAACATTCTATTATATTCATATCATATTCTATTAATGAAGAAAGAGATATAGCGTTTACATAATTTTTTATAGCTAAATTATAATTTTTCTATTTCATATAAATGTATCCAAGTATTTTATTTATAGTAAAAGAAGTATAACTTTTAAGATATAATTCTGAATATTTAATAACATTATCAAAATCTAATTTATTAAAATAAAATATGATTGTTTCTTCTAATAATTTAGAATTTTTATAGTTAATTATTTTTAAAGATTTTTCATAATAATAAGAATCTTTTTTTATTTTTCCTATTATTAATGTAGCAATAGCTGAAATAATTTTTATATTAGAATTTGTATATTTTTCTATATCAGAAATTAAAACATTTCTATTATAAATTTTATACAATTCTAATTTATCATAAATTAAATCTAAATTATTATAAATATTTAAAGCCAAATCAAAATGAAATAATTTTTTATAAAATTTTGCTAAAATATAATATATATCATTTATAGAATATAAAGGCAAAATAAATAAATATTTAGTTTCTATAACTTTATGATAAGAAATAGAAAAGTTACAAAGTATTTCTAATTGTTCTAAGGATCTTTCTTTAAAATAAGGATTTTTAAATTCTAATAATGATCTTATAAATAATGCAATAAATCTGAATCTATATATAAAATTTTGATTTAAAATATAATTTACAATAATTTGAGATTGATTAGAAATATCTGAATCATTTATTCTATTTAATTTTTCATATAATAATAAATAAGATTGTTGTAAAGGAGATAAATTTTTTATTTTTTGATTTTCAAATTGAATAGTATCTAATAAAAAATCGCTATTAATTTTTTTATTTTCTATTATAGAATTTGATTCTTTTTCTATTATATCAATATTTTCATTAATTGAAATATTTAAATATATTTTAGAATCTTGATATTTTGTTTTTTTACCTATATCACCTATAAAAGTAAAATTTATTATATTAATATTTGGCAATTTATTAGAATATCAAGAATATTCTATTTTCAATTGATTTAAAATACTTAAATTTAAAATTTTATTTTTTAATATAGAATAAATATTTTCAATTTCTTTATTAAGATAAATAGAATTATCATTTAATATATTCTAATAGATTAAATTAGATCTAAAATAAAGATATATTATTGTTCAATGAATATCTAAATTTAATTTTAAAATAATTATAGGTATTATTAAAAAATGAATAAATTTTAAATTATCTATATATTTAGGAAATAATCCATCAATAAGTTCTGAACATTCTATAAATAAATTAGAAATATTATATGAATTAATTTTTTTATTAATATAAATAAAATTAATAAAGTTTTCTAAATAAATATAAGAAAAAATTAATAAAAATTCTATATTATTTTCATTTTGTATAATATTTTTTATATTTTCAACTATTTGTAAATAATTATTAATTTTTTCTATATTATTTAGTTTTTTTTCTAAGTTTAATTGAAAAATATTAAATTTATCTTTATTATATTGAATAAAATTGTTTTTATTTTCATAATTTATTAAATTTTCCAAATTTTTATATATATTATTCATAATTATTTATTTATTTATTTTATATTTTTAAGAATTAAATATTTTTTTATAATAATAATTATTATTATTATAGTAAGAAAGAAAACAATACTTAATAATATAATAAATTTATTATTAATTTTTTTAATTAAAATTTTTTTTATAGATATATAATGATTTTTAAATTCATCAACTTTTCATTTCATTATAATATCAGATAATTCAATAAATGAAATTGTTGATTGTTTATAAATAATACTTGTTATATCACTTTGTATATTTAATAAAATTGTTAAAAATTTTATTTTTATGGATAGTATAGGTTCTTTTTCATATGAATGATGAGTTGATAATAAAAAGAAATATCTTGTAAGTTTTATAATTTGATTATTATTTTTTAATAAAATATATAATTTTGTATATCCATTAGGTTCTAGTTTAATAAGATGGAGTAATTCATATAAATTAAAAAATATTTTTTCAGATTTTAATCATTTAGTTTTAAAAGAATCATAATTTTGACTATTTTTTGAGAATGAAAAAATTAAAATTAAAATAATAAAATACATAAAATTTTATATAAAATTTATTTAGGTAAAAGATAAGTGGGTAATAATTCAATATTTTTGAAATAATTTTTATTAGGTATTATACCAGTATTAATATATTTAATAATTATTTTTTTATTTAAAATAAATAAAATATTATTAATTCTATAATAAATATTTTCTATATTAAATTTCAAATCATCTTTTTTTATTTGAGTTCCTAAGTTCAATATTTTTAAATCTTTAATGCTAATATATTGTATAAGATAAAGAATTTTTTGATTATTCAATTTTGTATATTTAAAATATTTTAAAATATTAGATGAAGAAAAAATATCTAGAAAAATTATAGTATCAAATTTTTTTAAAATGCTTCTAATATTTTTTGTTATATAAATCAATGCAAAATTTTTAGGATTTATTTTTATATTTTCATTAGCAATATCTATATCTATATTAAAAATTGAAAGAAATGCTTTTAATTTATAACAATCAAATTTATTTTTACAAACTATAATAAAGTTATTCATAAAAAATTTAAAAATATAATAGATAAATGCAAATAAAGATACTGAATCACTATAAATATAATGATAATTTTCAGTTTTTAATTTTATAGTATCTATTTTAAATATTTTATTATTAATAATATTTAATTTAAATAATTTCTTTTTTATATTTTTATTATTTAAATTTATTAAAAATATGAAATTATTTTTATTAAATTTTAATATTTTTTCAATTAAATCTTTAAATCCAAAAGTTTTCATAATATCAAAATCATCTATTATCAAAACATCATTAGATAAATTTCTTTTAGACATTACAATCATAGGAGTTTTTATTTCTATATTTTTATTATTATTTGTTTTAATATTATTAATTATGTTATTTGATCTTACTATAATAGTAATTTTTTTATTAGGAAATTTTTTTGAAACAATATTTAATAAAATATTAATAGTATTAAGAGAATAATCATGTGATCTTTTTATAATAATATTTTTTCTAAAAATATAGGGTATTATAGAATTTAATTGATTTTCAATTTTATCTAACATTGATAAAAATATTAAAAATTAAATAATAATATTTTGAGAAGGAATTAAAGAAATTTTAAGATATTTTTTAGTTAAGAATTTATTTTCTTCACTTGTTATATAATTTTCATCATTTAATTTGATTATATTTTTTCTAATTTTTATTTTACCAGAATCAGAATTTATTTTTAATTCATTATCAAAGCAATTATTTTTTATAATTTCTACAATTTTATTTAATTTTGGAATAGCATTACCAATAGCATATAATTTTAATTCTTTTTTATATTTATTGAGTAATTTTTTAATTTTTTTAATATATCTTTCAGCATGAATATTGGTTTTTATATATAGATCAAATTTACCTATATTATTTTGATTATCAATAATATTTTTTGTTATAATCATTGAGTTGATTTTAGTTAAACACTATTAACTGAGTATTTGATTTTTTTAAATGCCTAGAAATAATAATTAGATAAAGAGATAGAGATATGAAAATAAAAAATATAATAAAAAAGAAAGTAGAGTATTAAGTGATATTAAACATTATCAGAAAACAACTAATTTATTAATATAGAGAAATTTATTTAAGAGATTTGTATATGAAATAGGAAATGACATATTACATTTTAATATAAAATGATCATCGAGTGCAATAGATGTATTACAGTTTAGTACAGAATCATATTTAACAGAATTATTAGAAAATTCATATTCTTGTTCGTTGCATTCAAGAAGAATTACTTTATTATCTAAAGATATATTTTTAGCTAGAAAAATAAAAGGAAAAAGAATATAATTAATTTAAATTTTTAAAAAATATTATGTTAGAAATTTTTATTTTTTAAAATTAATTTTTATTTTTTGTATTATATATGATAGTATAATTAAGATTATTCAATTAATTAATTTTATTTAATATATTTTGATTTTTTTTAATTAATTAAATAAATAAATATTTATCTTATCATATAATTCATTTAATATATTTTAATAATAATTAATTTTAATAATAATTAAAAAATAAAAAAATATTAAATTTTAGTTAATATAATAACTTAAATTTATTTTTATGAAAAATAAAATAAAAAAATAATATTTGTTTTTGTTAATAAATTGTTGAAATATAATTAATTAAATCTATCACATAAATAATTAATAATAAAATGTTTCTTGAAAAACTTTTAATAAAATCTCAACTTTTAAATATATTCTTGTTAAATCTTGATATTTTTTCATTTTATTTATATTATCAAGTATCGAAAAAAAATTTTCTTTTAAAAACTAATTATTTATCTAAAATAAAAATGAATCTTTATTATGTTGTAATTTTAAAAAAAATTTTTTGTTATCTAACAAAAACTTTTTTAATCTCCATACCTCTAATTTTTGATCTGATTTTATTATTTCATATATTATTAAAGGGTTTAATTTCATTATATCTTGTTTATCCCCTGTAAATAATGTTGTATTTACTTTAATTTGTTTTAAATCATTTATGCGCATACTAAAATATCTATTATAGGTATTAAATATATTTGTTTTTAATGTATTAAATAAATTTAAAAGATCATTATATATTAAATTGAAATTATAAATATATTCTAATGTAATAGGTGTTTCTTTATATTTATTTTGATGTCTAATATTATTTTTTCTTATTTTATATAAATTAATAGTATATTCAGCTCAATTATGTTGCTAATATGTAGTATCTACTATAAAACTAGTATTATTAAAATTTAAAGTATCTAGCTATTTTTGATGATCAATTATAGTATAAGATATAGCGCATTTTTCTAATATATTATTTTTCTAAAAAAGTATAATATCATTTGATAAGAATATCTATTTTATATATTCTTCTGGTAATTTATTATTATTAGAAGAATATAACTTAATCAATTTTTTTATAATATCATTTCCCATCTACTGATATAGGCTAATAGCAGTTACTATTTTACTATTATTAGTAGTACTATTCTAATTTATATTATATTTTGTTTTCATATTATCATTTATAGGTCTTTTATTACATGCAGATACTATTGTTGATTCCTATAATCTATTCATATTAATATGTCTTATATCCTAATTCTAACTATTTAAAAAAAATATTGTTATACCAAAAAATACTAATGATAAAATAACTAATAATATAAATAATATTTTCATTGCTTATTATAATTTTTTATATAATATTAGTATAAATTAATTATAATTTTATATATTCCGAAATTAAATTATATAAAAATCTAAAAAAAAGATTCTATTATTAAATAATATTTATTAAAATCATATATTTTCCTAATATCATCATATATTATTATTTAATCATTGTTTAAATTTGCTATATTATATATATTTTTTATTATTATATATTTTTTCTAAAAATTAAATTTTTACTTTTCAACTATTTTTTCATTATAAAGAATATAATATAAAAATCTAATAAATAAAAAATATAAGAAAATATAAGAAAAAAATTTTAAATATAATTTATTTTTAATAGTTTTATATTATAATTTATATTTTTGATTATAAAGTTATATTTAAGATATTTTAGTGTTATAAAAATTATTAATTAGTATAGTTGAGTAATATTATATATGTTTTTTAATTTAACGATAAAATTTTATTTAATAATATAAATATTTTAAAAATCAATTAGATTAGATTATATAAACTTTATATTATATTAAGTAATTATGGAAAATGATTAGAATGTAAATTCAAAAATTTTCCATAAAAAGCACTTCCTTCGACCCAGAAATGGGAAGAAGGAAGTGAAGGGACCTCCATCAGGAGGTTAGTCCTAGTCTAAGCCTGACTAGAAGAATAAAGGAGTTGAGACAGATCACTCCTTTATTTTAACTAATATTTTTAATACCTCAGTTTTAAATGTTTCTAATGGCATTTCCACCACTAATTACGAGTAGGTTCCTCAAGACTCTTGTGTGACCTTTCCTAAATAGGGGGTGGTGGAATCAAGCCCTATAAAACTCTACCCTATGTCATCCTCATATGATGACGGGAAAGGCGCAGTTCGAACCTCCTCCAATAAGAGGAGAAAAACTGATAGGGATAGTGATTAGTCTATCCCCAATCAGCCAGAACACATCCGGCCATGTGGTACTAATCAAAAAATCACATGTGGGTGTTGATGTCCGAATATCAACATCCAACTCCGACGTACGTCTTAGACTCCTTGCTAAGATAGAGAACTCATGAGATTAGATGTCTGACATCGAAGCTCGTGAAAATCTATTAAGGCTTGACAAGCTCAGTGGAAGGTATGACATCATTTCAAAGATAAATGATGCCATGACCTCTCTATTAGCCTCTGATGAGATTAAGGCTTTAGATAAGGATAACTTCTCTATAGAAGTTATTAATTATCTAACTTACATCGGTGGTATCATTTACAAGGATATTGTAAATGGTACTAAGTCCAGGTCATCTATTTAGGTTGTTGGTGCGTAGTATAAAAATATCTTTTCAAAGACTAAAAAGAATTTATTTCATATTAAAAGTTCTGTTATAATAGGATAGATTTAGTTAGAATATAGAGTTGTTATAGATGATTGATTCATTATCTCCATATTGTTAATTATTTAGTTATAGTTTAGTCTCTATTCAATAGAGATGAAATGGTTCTAGTTAGAGACTAGTTCATAAGATTAATTAGGAGATAGAGACATAATAGGATGGAGAAATCCGAAAGGAATTTCTCTTGAGTATGTTATAGGCTATCCCTAAAAAAACTTATAAAATATCTCAATGGTATCAACCTCAACCTTTATAGTAGTATAGTCAAGGTGTAATGTAGAAAATAGAGTACTTAAGGGAGGTAGCCTTATCGGCTGCTAATGATTTTAAGACGTCTATAGGATACTTATTATGTTAAAAAAGAAAGATGTCTTATATTAGTAAATAAGATGGAGTCTACTCTGAGACGTGAAGACTATTGTTGTTCTAGTAGCTATAAGTATTATTATAAAGAACTACAATTATTTGATTTTAGAGATAATATCTGTTAATATAGATAAGTAGGTGGTATATAGAGTAATATATGAATTATTAGATATTATCTAGTAGAATAAATGTATATAAAATGATCATTAAAAACTAATAAACAATTTTATTTAAAAATTTATTCTTCAAAAAAAATGATTATTTAGTAAAAAAAATTATAGTTTTTAAATGAAATATTATCTGATAATGATAAATAGTCATAAAAAAATTCTTTAAAAGAATTATCAACATCCTCAGATGAAAGTAATTTATAGTCAAAAACTATTTTAAAAATAAAAAAATCTATTGAATTTATTATTAATGTTTACAAAAATATAAATAAAAAAAAGGTTTATTATCATTATTATCTAATGAAGATTATAAATCATATCTTAATGATATTATTGATTTTAAAAACGTACTTGAAGAATATAAAATTAAAAGTAAAGAAAGTGATAATAGTAAAATACATGAATCAATCATGATATAATAGTTCAATTATTAGAATTTATAAAAAGCAATTTGAGCATTATTTTAAATAAAAATTAATTATATTTTATTATTTCAAAATTTAAATTTTTTACTTTTCATCTATTCATTGATTATAGTGTATGTGTATACTATATAAAAATCTAATTTATAGAAAATACATATATCTATTAGAAAATAATTTATATCTATATATCTTTTTATAATGTTTTAAATGTTTTTATTATTTTTGACTATAAAGTTAAATTTAAGATATTTTAATATTATAACATTTATTAATTAACATAGTTGAGTATTATTATATATGTTAATTTTTTTATTGATAAAAATTTATTTAATAGTATAAATATTTTTGATATAATAATTAAAAAACAAATAAAAATAATTAAATGAAATCTGTAGAAATAAAATTGATAGATAGAAAAATTCTAAATTTTTTACATAAATATATATTAGAATAAAGTATAAAGTATAAATAGATTTTTAAGATATAAAATCTTTATATAATAAATAATATAATAATTATATTAAAAACCTCTATTAATTGTTAATTAATTAATTTTTTCATTATAAATAAAATTTCTTTTTTGGTTTACGATAAAATACTATTATAATGATAACAACAACTAAACTAAATCCTGCTATACTTAAAAATAATATTAGTTTTCAAATAAAAAAAGAATTACCGTTTCTAGAAGGTTTTGTATGTGTATTTTTTAATATTTCAGTTAATTTGTTTTTTAATATATTATTTAAATTTGTCAAACTATTTTTATATTCATTCACCTTACTTTTTGTAATATTTTTTAATTCAGATTCTAAAAAATTATATATATTAAAATTTCATCCTTCATTTTCATATGATTTATAACCATTTTTTTCAATATTTTTAATAAAACTATCATATGATTTTTTTAATTTGTTATACTAGTCATTTTTATTATCTAATTTTTCTTTTAAATCCTTTAATTTGGCAATATCACCATCATCACCATCAATATTTAGATTATCTATTTTATTTTTTATTTTTTTATTTTTTCATTTCTCTCTACTTCAGTGTCAATAACTTATATTGACATAAATATCATATTTTTTTATAATATCTTTTAAAGAATCATTATCGATAAATATCTTTTTAAATCTATTCATTATAGAATTATTATTAAAAACATCAAATTTAATACATTCATTAATAGCAGATTTAAATCCATTATCATTTGTTATTTCATCTAACGAAACTTTTAAATTTTTACCAGTAGTAGTATTTTTATCCTATGAATCTTTATTTTCATTATAATAAGAAGAATTCTCAACAAATTTTGTTTTTTTATCTATTAAATTTTTTTTCAATATCAGATTCAATTGTTATTATTTTTTTATATTGGAAATGGGGGTTCTATTACCACAATTAGGGGGTTATTTTATTTCTATTCAATGTAATAAATAAACTTTATCTTTTAATAATCATATTTTTAATAATATTTCTTTATCACTAAATTCTTCATCTAATATATATTCATTCTCAATTTTAAATGCTGGATTTTCTAATATATCTGTTATTTTATTTTCATTTAATATTCAATCCATTTTTTCTAAAAATTTAATATCCTTAATATTGTTCAAAACTTTATTTAAATCATTTGTATCCTCTTTATTATCATTTTTTAACTTAATTATATTAGTTATATTCTATACTATGTTATTTTTCTATGTTATTATCAAATTATGGCTAATATTATTTTCATTATTGTTATATCAATTCTAAATCATAGACTATATAACATTAAAATTTAAACATTCTACCATTAATAAAGTATTCTTTAATTCTTTTTCTTTACTATTTTCAAGTAATGTATTTATTGCATTAATTGTATCTAATTTAATTTTTTTCAAGTCTTCTACACTATTCTCATTTTTTATCAATATATTTGTTATAACTATTAGTATTAATAGATTAAAAATTCTATGCATATTTTTTATATTTTAGTGTTAAATTTAAATAATATTATAAATAGATAAATTTATATATTTAATATGATAATATAACACAAATATGGAAAATTTTATCTTATTTTTATCTTATATATAATTTATAAAAGGATATTTATTATATTAACAATAGTTTTAAATATAATTCATTAAAGTATAATTTTATTTTATTTTATCAGATTTAATAATTCATATTTTATAAATAATTTTTATAAATAATATAAATATTAATTTATTTTATTTTTAAATTTATTATAAGTTCATAAAATAATATAAAATAATTTATTTTATTTTAGTATTACATAAAATTATATATATGATAAATAATAAATTTTTTTGAATCTTAATATTGGGTTTATTTTTAAATACAACAAAGAATTATGAAAAAAATATTATCTGAATTTTATCCTATTATCAATAATTTTAAATAATAACACATCTGAATGGATAACAGAAAAAAACTAATAAAAAAGTCGGTTTATATTTTTTCAGAAAATATATGTCAAATAGAATAGAATTGATATAGTAATGAATATAACTCATCTTATTTCTTCTTTAAAAAAAAAAAAAAAATTTCATATAAACAACAATATAATGATATAATAAGTATATTAGAACAAAATAATAATGGTTATTTTACTAATAACTTAGATAAATTTAAAGCTGATGATGATTTAGAATAGTCCATGAAAAAATTAGAAACTAAGTTTTTAGAAATTATAAATAAAATAGAAGATACTGATGTAAAATTAATATATATTTTTGAATATTTAGATAATTTTTTATAAAAATGAAAAATTATATTAGATTTTTATAAAAATGAAAAAAAAGTTGCTCCAGAATATAGTGTTTTATCTTATAAAAGTTTATCTAATAAATTAGAGTTAGTATTAATTTATATAAAATAGTTAGAAGAATTAGATTCTAATATTTGAATTCTTTCATATTTAATAAAAGTTTATTGTTCATTAAAAGAAAAAATAAATGAATTTAAAAAATTATTTGATTTAAAAATAACTAATTTATATAGTAAACTAGAACATATAACAGAACCTTATCAAATAAAATACGATTGGTTGAAATCAATAAAAGAAATAATTGAATTTTCTAAAAAAACTAACTTTTATAAAATTATGGAAGGTCATCATCCACTATTAAATTTTTCAAATTTATTATATAGATCATATTATTATAAAAATGAAGATTATAATAAAAAAAATTTATCTAATTCTCCATGTTATTTAACCGAAATAAATACTATTAAAAATAGTTCAAATCAATATGATAAAATGAATAGTAGCATTTTTACATCTTCTAAAAATACATATTTAGAATTTAATTCACCACCTAATATATCTAGTAATAATTCAACTAACCGATGAATATTTTAAAAGAGTGAGGAAGCTTACATTAACTAAACTTAATAGTAGGAATATGGTTAAAGCCATAAACACCTTAGCTGGAAGCCTTTTCTAGTATTTATTCGGTATAGTTAATTGGAATGAGTCGGATCTTAAGAAGATAGATGTTTAGACTAGGAAGATATTAATGGAATGTAAGTTCCATTACCAAACTGCTTCAATAGAGCGGTTGTATTTAAAGAGAAGATTTGGTGGTCGTGGTTTAGTCTCTATTCAATAGAGATGAAATGGTTTTAGTTAGAGACTATTTCATAAGATTAATTAGGAGATAGAGACATAATAGGATGGAGAAATCCGAAAGGAATTTCTCTTGAGTATGTTATAGGCTATCCCTAAAAAAACTTATAAAATATCTCAATGGTATCAACCTCAACCTTTATAGTAGTATAGTCAAGGTGTAATGTAGAAAATAGAGTACTTAAGAGAGGTAGCCTTGTCGGCTGCTAATGATTTTAAGACATCTATAGGATACTTATTATGTTAAAAAAGAAAGATATCTTATATTAGTAACTAAGATGGAGTCTACTCTGAGACGTGAAGACTATTGTTGTTCTAGTAGCTATAAGTATTATTACAAAGAACTACAATTATTTGATTTTAGAGATAATATCTGTTAATATAGATAAGTAGGTGGTATATAGAGTAATATATGAATTATTAGATATTATCTAGTAGAATAAATGTATATAAAATGATCATTAAAAACTAATAAATAATTAAATAATTTTATTTAAAATTCATTAAAAAAATAATAACTTAAATTTATTTTTATGAAAAATAAAATAAAAAAATAATATTTGTTTTTGTTAATAAATTGTTGAAATATAATTAATTAAATCTATCACATAAATAATTAATAATAAAATGTTTCTTGAAAAATTTTTAATAAAATCTAAACTTTTAAATATATTCTTGTTAAATCATGATATTTTTTCTTTTTATTTATATTATCAAATATCGGAAAAATATTTTTTTTTAAAAACTAATTATTTATCTAAAATAAAAATGAATCTTTATTATGTTGTAATTTTAAAAAAAAATTTTTGTTATCTAACAATAACTCCTTTAATTTTCATACCTCTAATTTTTGATCTGATTTTATTATTTCATATATTATTAAAGGGTTTAATTTCATTATATCTTGTTTATTGCCTGTAAATAATGTTGTATTTACTTTAATTTGTTTTAAATCATTTATGCGCATACTAAAATATCTATTATAGGTATTAAATATATTTGTTTTTAATGTATTAAATAAATTTAAAAGATCATTATATATTAAATTGAAATTATAAATATATTCTAATGTAATAGGTGTTTCTTTATATTTATTTTGATGTCTAATATTATTTTTTCTTATTTTATATAAATTAATAGTATATTCAGCTCAATCGTATTGCTAATATGTAGTATCTACTATAAAACTAGTATTATTAAAATTTAAAGTATCTAGCTATTTTTGATGATCAATTATAGTATAAGATATAGCGCATTTTTCTAATATATTATTTTTCTAAAAAATTATAATATCATTTGATAAGAATATCTATTTTATATATTCTTCTGGTAATTTATTATTATTAGAAGAATATAACTTAATCAATTTTTTTATAATATCATTTCCCATCTACTGATATAGGCCAATAGCAGTTACTATTTTACTATTATTAGTAGTACTATTCTAATTTATATTATATTTTGTTTTCATATTATCATTTATAGGTCTTTTATTACATGCAGATACTATTGTTGATTCCTATAATCTATTCATATTAATATGTCTTATATCCTAATTCTAACTATTTAAAAAAAATATTGTTATACCAAAAAATACTAATGATAAAATAACTAATAATATAAATAATATTTTCATTGCTTATTATAATTTTTTTATATAATATTAGTATAAATTAATTATAATTTTATATATTCCGAAATTAAATTATATAAAAATCTAAAAAAAAGATTCTATTATTAAATAATATTTATTAAAATCATATATTTTCCTAATATCATCATATATTATTATTTAATCATTGTTTAAATTTGCTATATTATATATATTTTTTATTATTATATATTTTTTCTAAAAATTAAATTTTTACTTTTCAACTATTTTTTCATTATAAAGAATATAATATAAAAATCTAATAAATAAAAAATATAAGAAAATATAAGAAAAAAATTTTAAATATAATTTATTTTTAATAGTTTTATATTATAATTTATATTTTTGATTATAAAGTTATATTTAAGATATTTTAGTGTTATAAAAATTATTAATTAGTATAGTTGAGTAATATTATATATGTTTTTTAATTTAACGATAAAATTTTATTTAATAATGTAAATATTTTAAAAATCAATTAGATTAGATTATATAAACTTTATATTATATTAACTATTAAAATTATTTTTAACTTTATTATAAATTTAATTTATAAATTATATGGTGATATGATATTAATTAAAAAATTATTTAATAAGTTAAATTTTATTTGTCTATATAAAATTTTTACATTCTATTAAAAATATTTCCATAAAATTAATATTAATTTGATCTATATGATTAATGAGTTTATATTTTTCTAATTTTTTATTTATTTTTTTAAATATAAATAAATAATTATCTAATAAATCTATTTTATTTATATTTACTGTATCATTAGATTTATTTTCATTTTTTAATATTTTATTATTTAATGAAAGTATCTTTAAAATAAATAAATTAAGTTTATTATTAATATTAAACAAATCATTAAAATTTTTTTCTTCTTTAAGAAATATTAAATTTTCTATAAATTTTTTATATTCGTTATTAATATTTTCTAATAATGAATAACTATTATCTAACATCATTTGATAATAAAAACAAAATTTTGATATATTTTTATTATTATTAATAAATTCTTCTGAATTAAAATATATTTTTTCTATTTCTTTATTTATTTGTATTATATATGAATTAATTATTTGATATCTTTTTTTATATCTACTATTAATATTTGTTTCATTGTTTATAAAATTATTAGATAATGATAAAATATTATATATAAAAAATTCTTTAATTATAATATAAAATATTATATATTTAATTAATTTATTCATCATATTTTAAAAATATTTTTTTTATCAATTATTATTAAGAAATATTTTTAATAAATATTTTAAATTTACTTAAATTTATATTTTAATTTTTGTTTTTGTTTTAAAATATAATAAATAAAAATTATATTAAATATTAATAATAATTCAAAATAAATATATTTCTCTTAAATAACTAGATAGTTTAGTTTTTATATTATTTAATTCTTTTTATAATTTATAAATATATTGTATATAGAAATTAATTATATTTAAAACATATTATAATATATTGTCTTTTTCTTTATTTCAAATTTTAGATTATTTTTGTTCATATATTTTAGAATAATATAATTTTATTTTTAATTCAAGTTGGTCTTTTCTCTCTTTTAATATTTTATTATTTTCTATCATTTTAGAATATAATTTTTATATTTACTTAATATTTTTAAGATAAAATATTATATAGAAATTATTATTAATATATATAAATTTAAATTGTAAAATAAAATTAATTAATTATAATATTATAAATTTAAAATAATAAATCATCCATATTCTTTAAAAACTCTTCTACTTCAGTTAAAAAATCTGCAGATAAATGTTCATATGTTTTTAGACTATCTAAATAAAACATAAACATTTTATATCAATTTAAATTATTTAATTGATTTAATACACAGTTTATAGGAAAATAACTTTTTAAAAAATTTATATAAATATTTTTTATCTCTATAAATTTATGTAAATTTATGAATCCCCATGATATTTTATTTAATTGTAAAAATACATTTGGACTATAAGGAGTTCCACTTTTAAAAGTTATAGGATCTATTCCAAGTTTTTCAAGATCTTCATTATTATATCCAATAATTTCGTTGTATTTATCAGTAACTTCTTTTATAAAATTTTTATATGCTAAATTTAAATCAGTAATTGCTAAATTCATTTTATACATTGATATTAAAGTTTTTTCATTTTCTTGATATTTATTTTTTGTTCTAATTTTTAATAAATTTTTTACATAAACTCCTCAATTTTTAGAATTATATGAATTAACAAAATTCCTAAGCTAAGGTAATTTAATTAACTATTTATTAGTTGTTTTAGTTCTTAATATAGCAGATTTTCTTAATAAATTTTCTTCTGTAAATATTTTTTTATCCTAACTATCATTATATATTTTTTCATAATTTTCAAAATCAATTTCTTGACCTTGATTTTGCATTATAATATATTTTACATACTCATCTGCTTTTTTTTGCTATTCATTATAAGTATTATATTCTATTAAATTATCAGAATCTTTATTTAAAAATTTATTTTTTTCCTAATAATTACCGTTTGTAGATCTTATATTTTCATTATTACTCTATGTTGTAGAATTAATAATATGTAAATTATTATTATTAGTAGTACTAAAATTTTCTTCTAATTTATTATCTGATAAATTTTTATTAGTTACAACTGTATCTGTTTCATTATTTTCTATAAACTTAGTTTCATTTGTTATAATTTCGGGTAAATTTTGATTTGTATTTAAAAAAAATAATGAAGGCATTAATATTAAAGAAATTCCAAAAAATACTATAATAATTCCTATAATAAAACCCCATATTTTTGTTCTTATATTAAATGTCAATGGCATTTATTTATGTATCAAAATACATCCGGATTCTAAACTATCTCCTAAATAATATAAATAAAAAAATAAAATTATATTATAAAATTTAATACTATAATTATTATACCTAAACAAAATAAACAAAAATCAAAAATAATATATAAATAATTATTATTTATTTTCAAATAATAAAATAAAAATATTGGAATATTTATCGATAAAAATGGCACTAATATACCTCCTAATATATTTAATAAAAAAGATAAGTCACTAATTAACTATATCAAAAAAACAAAAAAAATAATCAAAAGTTTTATTATAATATTAAATATTTTCTTTTTATTAATTAATAGTTTTATTTTAATCATATCAAATATTAATTTATAAATAAAAATACACTATAATACAAGAAAAAACAAGGCTAAAAATAAAACAAATCTCATATATTTTCCTTCTGTATTAGATATAATACTCTCTATAGCATCTATTATATTGATAATATTATCTTTTGATAATTCATAATAATAATAATAATAACATAATAAAGTATATATAATTATTATAATAAAAGATATTATATTAGATATTATATTACTTAGAAAAAAATTATCTTTATTCTTCATTTTTGATTTTATTTCTAATGCATTTCTATGATAAAATATCATAAAAATTATTCTTTTAAATGCTATTACTATCTCTTTATATCCAGGGATAAATATATCTATATATTTTTTAATTGATCTATAAATTATTGGATATAATATAATAATAAATAACATAATAAAATAACATATAGTATTAATTAAATTCATAATAACCATTGATTTATTATTTAAAAATAATAAAATTATAAATTGAAATATAAATATAGATATTTTAATTATAAAATTAAATACATCATTTTTAATTGTTTTGTTAATAATTTCAAATCCTGTATTTAATATAAGGGAACAACTACATATCATATTAAATATTATTATAAATAAAGTTATATACCCATATACTTCATTAATACTAATACTAATCATTAAAGAATAATTTAGTTCAATATTTTTATTATTTTTTCTTAAATGGATATCTATTTCATTTAATTTATTTAATAAATATAAAGAAATGAAAAAAGAAATTAATAATATAAGAATAAAAAATAAAGGATTGACAATTACCATTTGCTAAGGTACAAATAATAAACCAATTGCTAATATAAACTTTAATTGATTCAATATAGATGAAAACATTTATTTATTAATTTGTGCTGATTTTATAAAATAAAAATAAAATTTATTCATGTAAATTTTTAAAAATTTTTAAATCTTGATCCTAAATATACGCATATGCTTTATTATTTTCTAAATAATAAAATAATATATTTTTCTCTTCTAAATCCTTTATACATAAATTTAATAATAATTTTGTTATATCTATATCTATTCTAATAAAATAAGTAAATAAATATTTTTTATTATATGTTTCTCTTTTTAAATTAAAAATATATTCAATTTTTCCTATATTCATATTAAATTTTTTAAACATTATTTTTAAATCATTATCATATATTCATAATGAATAAAATCCATGCTATATATTATTTTCATTTATATCATGTACAAAACTTAAATCTTTATTATTTCTAATATTAAAAATAGCTAATTTTCTTTTATATCCTAATGTTTTTTCTATTTCATTATTATCTGAAGGATAACATTTTCTATATTCATTTTTCTTTTTAAATATATTATAAAATTGATATTCAATTGTTTTTTTAACTATTATTGGATTAAGATTTACATAATTAAAACTCTAAGATATATCTATCGATATATTTTCAGTATCTTTTATTTCATTTATTCTTGTATAAATATTTATTAAATCTTTATATTTCATATGATACTAAATAATATTTGAAAAAATAAATCTATTTATTTTTGTATTAATATTTATATATATACAAAGATTTTTAATAGATGATAATTTAGAAGTTTCATCAATATTTAAACTAATATTTAAATATAAATCCTATTTTATTATTATATCATAAGTTAAAACTTTATATGTTTTAAATAACTATATTTCTTTATGATTTTCCTTTTCCTTTTTTTCTAAAAAATCTATTATCTTCTAATAATGCTCATCGATACTATCTCTTATTTTTTGTATCATTGTTAATAATATTTTATCAATTAATAAAATAAAAATTAAAAGAAAATACATTTTAATACTCCATTGAAAATTATTATTTTATTTTTATATTTGTTAAAAATTAAATTGAAAAATAAAATGAATTAATTAGAATTTATTACTTTCTTGCTCTCTAATAACCTTCAAAAGCTGTCTTAAAATTAAATTCAAAAAGAGCCTCATTAAGTTGATTTATTCATCTGTCTGTTGTAAAGAAAAAATCTATACCAAGTGAATCCATATTATTTATACTATCTAAATACTTTAAAAAATTTCCATATCATTTTTCTTTTGATAAATTAAATAATATACAATTTTTTGAAAAATTATTTTTTAAAAATCCTATATAAGTATTTTTTACTTTTAAAAATGTTCCTAGTTCATTAAAATCTTTTAACTGTTGTAATTTTTTTAAAATTAGAAGATTATTTAATGGGTTTTTGTTTTTAAATTCTTTTCCTACTATTTTACCTAATTTTCATAATTCTTCATCGGGGTATTTTGAATATATCTCATATGCAGTATTTACTTCATTCTTAAATGAATCAAATGATAATCTCAATTCCGTAAATACTACACTCATTTTGTACATAGATTTTAATGTTTTTGGTGATTCATCAAATAAATTTCTTGTTCTAATTCTTAATAAATTTTCAATATATTTCCATCAATTATTAGGTCTATATATTGCATAGCTAAAATTATCTAATGGAAATGTTAATGTAGTAATACGAGTTCCTACTATTTTATGATTACCTGTTTCTGATATTCCTACTTTTTCTAATATATGTTTAACGCCAAAAATTTCATTTTTATTAGGATTATTATCATATAATTCCTAATAGTAATTAAAATTCAATTTTCCATCTTTAACTAAGTTATCAAATATTCATTCAATATATAAATATTCATCAGATACATTATCATATTGTACTGTTGATATTTCTCTATCAGGGGATTTAGTAGTAGTTTGTTTTTCTTTAGGATTTTTTGTTTTATTTTTTATCGGTATTCTAGTTGTTGTTAATTGATTTTCATTTAAAAAATCACCCTATTCTGTTGATATTTCTAACTATCTAAATACTGTTGTATCTTCTATAGCTAATGGAGTGTAAGTTGATAAACTTCACTAATTATTATTTGAAGAAGAAGGTGAAGTTAAATATAATATAGGTGTTAGTATTGCAAATAATGTAAATAATAATAAACCAACGCCAAATGCTAATAGTTTTAGTATTTTCATTTGATTCTAACTATTTGATTCCATTTGTATATATAATTTTATATCCTTTATTATTTATTTTATATCTTGCATTCTTTCCGAAACATAAAAATAATTATTTATTTATTTTCTAAAAAGAATATCCTTTCTTTATCTTCTAATAAATTAACTAAATCTCTATTCTTTTCACATATAATAGCTGTTATCTAATTGATTTTATTAATATTATTATTATTGTTTTCATATAATCTTTCCAATATTTCTCTTATATCATTAATTTTTTCTAATATTTTATTAAAATCTCTACTATATTTTATACATTCTTCATTTAATATCTAAATTTCTTTTGATTTTTTCTATATTTTTTTATTAATAACTAAAATTTTTTTTGAATTACTTATATTAGTATTATTTTCATATATACTTCCACTATTTGATTGTAAAGTATTACTACATAATCCTAAAGTACAATTTTTTTCAGATTCACTGTTACATATAGAAAAATAAAAAATACAATTTAATATTAATAAATTATAATACATAAACATAATAATTAAAAATTCTAAATATTAATTTTTTATTTAATATTAATTTTAAATCTTATTTTAATTATATTAACATTATTTTTTATTATATAATAGTTATAACTACTTTTTATAAATTATTTCCGCAATTCTATATAATATAAATATTAAATTTAACTATCTATTCTTTAATTTATTTTATATTAAAATATTCTAAAAAATAAACTTTTTAATAAAAATAAATAAATAAATAAATAATTATCTTAATTATTTTTTTCAAATTATAATATTATTAATCAAAGCTGTGTTGTATAAATGTCAAATAAATCAATTAAATTTTCAAATATAATAACTTATGAAAAAATTAAAAATATGAATCATCAATAGTTACTTAATCTATCTTCAAATATAAAACTTAGAATATCTTTAAATAAAAATAATTCTGAAGATTTACGACAAGAATTAATTCTTCTTTTTAGATCAATGTATTTTTATAATATAGATACAAATATAAAAAATAAATATAATTTTAATAAATATAAAATTTTTATAGATGACATGTATTCTAATTATCATATTAATTAATTTTTATTTATCACAAAATTATTATGAAAAATATTTTACTTGATCTTGGTTCTTATCTAATAAAAATAAATATAGAAAATAAAACATATACTTTTTTAACACATTATATATATTCTCAAATTAAATCTTCAAAAAAATCTATAAATTCTGATATTTATTTAGATGATTATTCTTCTTATACTCCATATGAAAATAATCTTATAACAAAATTTGATAAATTATTAGATATACTTATATACATATTTAATGAATTAAATATTAAAAATTTTAATAAATATAATATCGTATTTTTTGAACCCTATTGTAATCCAAATTATTGTAGAGATAATATTACTTTAATATTATTAAATTATTTTAAATTTAATAAATTATATTATTCTGTTGATTTTATGTGTTCATTTTATAATAATTGTTTTAGTAATTTAAATAATTCATATTTAATAATAAGTATTGGGTTTTCTTCTTCATATGTTATTCCATTTATTAACAATTCATATGATAGAAAAAATAGTTTTAGATTAAATATAGGAATTTATCATTCTTTATTATTCTTAAAAAATAAAATATTAGATTTTTATTCTCAACTACATAATTATTTAACTATAAAAGAATTAGAAAAAATATTAAAAAATGCTTGTTATTTATCTTATAATCTATTAGAAGAAATAAATACTAAATATAAATGTTCTGATGATAAATTTAATTCTTTTACTATTTCTCTAAATAATAAAGAAAATATAATTATTAAAAAAAATTTATCTAAATTAAAAATAAGTATTAATAAAAAAGATATAAATAAAGATTTTGTTATTTATAAAGAGTTATATGAATCATATACTCTTAATGAAATATCAGAAATAGAATTTCTCTCTATTATAAAAAGAAAAGGATTTTTTGATATTAATGATTTCATATCAGAATTAGATTATATAGAAAATTTAATAAAAGAAAGAGAAAATAAAAAAATAAAACAAAATAAAAAATCTTTATATGAAAATAATAAAGATTTATTATCTATAGATGATGATAAATTATCTCTAGAATAGCTAGATATAAAAGAAAAAATAAAACAATATGAAATTTCAAAAGAAAAATATAAAAAATTAAGTGAAATAAAACAAAAAACAATTCAAAAACAAAAAGAAGAAAATGAAAAAGAAAAACAAGAATATGAAAAAAATCCAACTAAATTTATTCAAGACTTACTAAATGAAAGAAATATTATTTTAGATAAAATTTCTGGTAATAATTAGATTAATAAAATAAATGATTCATTAGATAGTTCTAATGCTAAAACTAGAAAAAAATCTAGAAGAATTTGTAATAATAAAGTTAATATTAATATGGCTCTTGAAAATGATGATCTTAATTTAGAAGATAATATAAAATTACAAGAATTATTATTAAATATAGAAAATAAATTATTAAAATATGAACCAAACCTATTTAATAAACTTAATCTTTCTAATAGATATATTCAAAATAATGAAATTTATTTAAGTGCTGAAAGAATATACCCATTAGAAGTTCCTATTAAACCTTATTTAATAAAAAATAATAGTATGGGAATATTAGATATTGTAGAATTTTTAATTATAAAAAGAAAAATAAATTTTAATAATGTATTTCTTACAGGTGATTATTTTAATTATAATAATACAGTAGATGTATTCAAATCTAAAATAAAACAAATGGTAAATAATGGTCAAATGAATTTTTATTTACCAAAAGATTTTATTAATGATACAATTAATGATAATATTTTAAAATATATTAATAATAATAATTTATGAATGAATCAAAAAAATAATATAATAAAAGATTCTATTATAGGAAATTTATGAAATAAAAATAATTCTTAAAAATTATAACACTTTATTTCGAAAATATCTCTTTCCTCTCTCTATAATCAATCTATAAATTTTTTAAATTTTATAATTTCATTTTCATTACTAATAAAATAGCATAACTATATTAATCTTTCACATATTAATATATTTAAATTATTATTTTCTATATTTTTAAATTTAAATTCTTCTTCTACTAATAAATTTAAATCTTCATCTTCTACATAAAAATTATTTTTATTAAAATCAAAAATCTATATTTTAATTTTATTTTCAAATAAAATCATTTTTCCAGGTAATAATAAATTAAAAATATTATCTTTATTCAAATATTTATTTTCTATAAAATAATCTATTATTAAAATAATTTGTTGCAAATATATTATTGCTTCTTTATATTCTAATCCTTTATTATTTATAACATGTAATAATAAAGTATTTTTAAAATCTAAATTATATAAATAAAGTACATATGAATTTATTGTTTTTTCGTATTCAGGATATCAAATATATTCATTTTTCTTTATTTTTATATGATGATTACATATTATAACTAATTTTTGATTATTATATTTTTCTACTATAAACATGTTTTCTTTTATAAATATTATATTTGAATCTTCATTTAAAAGTTCTGTTTCATTTATTTCTGTTATATATTTTAATAAAGATAATTTCTATATTTTTTTAGTAAATTCTTGTATATCATTTATTGATTTTCTTTTTTGATTTTCTATTATTATCTTATCATTTATTAATACAAATTTTCCTACATTGTTTCTATACATGAATTTTGAAAAGTTTTTTCTTATCTATTTTAATGATTTTATTTCTTTATATCACTTATATATTGTATCATGATTATCATTGTATAATATTAATTCTTTATTATCTTTAAATGTTATCTAAAGTTTTGTTTTTTTATTCTTTTCCATCATCTCTAATTGTTTTATTAATAATATTGGATTTTCTTCTAATATTTTATTGGTTTCAATATCTTCATATAAAAAACTCTACTAAAATAATAAAAAATTATATTCTTTTTTCTTTTTGAAAAATGTACCCTCTTTCATATAAAATTTATCATTTAATATTATTTTATTATTCATTATTATTTGTGTTAATAAGTTTTTATACTAATTTAATTTAAATATTTTAAAATTTATCATTAATTTATATATTTTTAGATAATTATTACTCATAATAATTATCATGTTTTAAAAATTATTAATTAAAAAATAAATTATAATTAATAAGTAATATTAATTATATTGGTACCTTTGACAAATAATAACTAATTTGATAAATCTTTAATAAGTATATTCATATGACTATCGTATGCTATTAAAATACCTGAAATTTCTTTATCAACTTTACATTTAATTGTTATTTCTTCACTTAATAATATTTTTAAAAAATCATATGGATTTTCAATAAAAATACTTTCACTTAAATTTTTATACATTTATATTTTTATCATTTAAAATTATTTTTTTATAATTTGGAAATAATTTTTTACAAAATTTAAAAACTTTATAATGATGGTTAATAAAATAATTTCTATCTATTTTTGTCTATAATAAAATATTCTAATTTTTATTTTCTTGATATACTGAATTTTCTTTATTCGAAATTATAAAATAAACTTCTTTAATTCTAAAATGAACTAAACACATTGCACACATTAAACACGGTTCATGTGTTAATAAAATAATTTCATTAGTTAATAAATATTTGTTTTTCTATAATTTAGCATTTTTTAAACAATTAATAATACAATGATCAATATTTTCCTTTCTATTATCTAAAAAATAACCTTGTGATTCTATATATAATCCTATAGGTAAATTTCCCTTATTATTAATACATTTCTATATTAAAATATTATAAATAGAAATATATTTATTATATAAATTAAAATTAAATTTAATAGTTTCTATATTTTTTCTATTAGGAACCTATCTTATTGGTCATATATTTTTATATAAAAAATATTCTTCCTTTGTATATGGTTTAAATTTAGGTACAAGATACTTCTAACTTATTAAATTAAATTTTTTTCATTCTAATAATTTTTTATTTATTTCTTCTTCATCTAAAGATAAAGATGTTAATATTATTAAAAATTTATTCTATTTTTTATTTATTCTTGATAAATGATTTATGTTTCAAAAAAAATTATTTTTTATTCAAATTAATAATTTTTCAGAAAATAAATTTTTAGAAATTTCTATAATAAAAACATTTATTAATCTTATATTTGGAATATATTCTAAACTTAAATAATGTAATTGAAGAAGTTCTTTATTTTCATTATAAATTTTATTTTTATTTAACTTGTTGTTATTAGAAGAATAAATTAATAAATTATATTCTTCCTTTTTTATAAAAAATAAATCTTTTCTACTTTCCATTTACACAAATTTAAAATAAAAATTATGGAAAAATTAACTATTACACCTTGAAATGTTGAAGATAATATCGATTATGATAAAATAATAAAATAGTTTGGTTGTTCTTATATAGATAAATAGCTATTAAATGAAATTGATGAAACATTTGGTATAAAAAATGATTTACATCTTTTATATAGAAATATTTATTTTGCACATAGAGATTTAGATAAAATGATAAAAGATTATAAAAATGGTATTCCATTCTATATATTTACAGGAAGAGGCCCTTCAAATTCTTCCTTACATTTAGGTCATTGTATTCCATTTTTATTAGCTAAAAGTATATAGAAAACTTTAAATATACCCGTAGTAATATAGATTTCAGACGATGAAAAATATTTTGTAAAAAAAGATTTAAATTTTGATCTAATAAACGAATATTCTATTTAGAATATAAAAGATATTATAGCATTTGATTTTGATATTGATAAAACATTTATTTTTAGAGATACTATGTTCATACAATAGTTATATCCAACTATATGCGAAATTTAGAAAAAAATTAATATAAGATTAATTAATCAAATATTTGGTACAAATTTAAATAGTAATATAGGCCAAATTTCCTATAGTAGTATACAAATGGCTCCTGCTTTTAGTAAAACTTTAAATTGTATTTTTTAGAATATGAATATGAACTCATTAATACCTGCTGCTATAGATCAAGATCCATTTTTTAGATTAGCTAGAGATATTGCTCCTAAAATATTATAGAGAAAACCTATAAGTATTTATTCAAATTTTTTACCTAATCTTAATGGTGATAGTAAAATGTCTAGTAGTAATATAGAAAAATCAAATTTTATAATAACAATGGATGAAAATTTAGATTTATTAGATAAAAAAATTAAAAAATATGCAAAAAGTGGTGCACCTATGACATTAAAAGAACATAAAATACATGGCGCAGATTTAACTAAAGATATACCATATAAATATTTAGAATATTTTATGAAAGATGACAGAAAATTAGAAAAAATAAAAAAAGAATATTCAAATGGTAATATAATGACAACAGAAGTTAAAAAACAATTATCTAATATTTTAATAGAATTTATTTCTGAATTTTAGAATAAAAGAAAATAGATTACAGATAATAAAATAAAAGAATTTATGAAAATAAGAAAACTTATTTAACACAAATGATAAGTACAAGATTTGTAATTTATAATATAAATGAAAATATATATAATAAATTAATAGAATTTGGAGAAGTAACAGATTTTGAGAAAATAAAAAATGATATTATAATAGGTTATTATAAGAAGAAATAGGCATTGGAAGCATATAATAAATTAAAAAATATATATAAAATATAGTTTCTATCTTCTAATAAAATAGAAAATAAAAAATTAAATGATGAAGAAATAGATTATGAAACTATTTTTATATACAGAATAAATAAAAGATTTAATGATGATCTTATAAATAGAAAGTTTAATAAATATGGAAAAATAAAAGAAATTAAGAAAATATAGAATGGTAATGATTATAATAATTTTTATATTACATATTACAATAAAATAGATTCTAATAGAACAATATAGAAATTAAATGGAAAAATAAGTAATGGAATATATTTTAGAATTAGTTATTCTATTAAATCTAATGATAAAAAAAATGAAGAAAGAATTAAAGATAAAGAAATAAGTTTTAAAAAAAGAAAAGAATTAAAAGAAAAATTCAATTTAACTAATAAAAAATAGTGAAATACTTTTTATATAGGAAAAAGTTTATTAGGAAAATATCAAGGAATAGAATAGACAATAGAAGAAAATAAAATAATTAAAAGTATAAAAAATTGAATGATAAAAAATAGGATTAATATTTAGATAATGTTTAAAGATAAAAATTTAATAAATTTATCTGAAGATATGATTATAATAAAAAATATAAATTGTAAAAAAGAAGAAATTGAAAATTTAATAGACATTAAAAAAATTAAAAAAATTTTATTTCATCCAAAAAATTATATGATAATAGTAATATTTAATGATAAAAATTATAGTAAATATTTTTTTGAAAAATATAATTATTATAAAAATTTATACTTAGAATGAGCACCTATAGATATGTTTTATATAAATACATAGTAGAATAATTTTTTATTAATTAATAATATAGATAAAAGAGTAAAAGAAGAAGAAATAAAAAATTTAATTAAATAGTACGGCAAAATAAAATATTTTTCATTTCCTAATATTAAAAAAATAGAAAACGATATTTTAAAAAATGAAAATAGAGGCTACTGTGTTATTAAATATAAAGAAATAGAAAATTTTTATAAATTTTATAATGAAAATAATAATAAATTTTTTAAATATTCTACAATAAATATGTTAATAATAGAAGAACATGAAGAAAATATGAATAATAGTATAATAATAAAAAATATTGGATTTTAGGTAAATAAAAAAGAGATAAAAACAATATGTAAAAAATATGGCAAAATAAAAAAAATTAATTTTAAAATAAAAAAAGATGGAACTAATATAGGATATTGTATTATAGAATATTATGAGTATATATCAGCATGTAAAGCAAAGGAAAATTTAAAATATTTACATTTATATGGTAGGAGATTTAATATTGAATATTTAAAAACTGGTTTTTAATTTAACACAAATAAAAAAACTATAAATAAAATATAGCGGAACGATTATTAAGGATATTAGGTTAAATTAGGTTAATACGATAATATATTAATGTTTTTTAGGTTAAATTAGAACAGTTAGGAGTTAGGTTAGGTTATTAAATTAAAAAATAAAGATAAAAAATATAGTAAAATAGATATTATTAAGTGAAAATAGATTAGTTAAAGAAAAGTAAACACAAATAAAAAAATAAATAGGTAATGGAAAAGAATATATATTATAAGAATAAAAAAAGAAATATAAATGTAAGATGAACGAAAATCGAAGATAAAAAATTATATGATTATGTTATTTGTAAAGAAAACATATGTTGAGAAGAAGTAAGTAAAATATTTTTGAATGAAAAAACATCAAAACAGTGTAAGTATAGATGGGAAAATAGATTAGATCCTTCTATAAAGAAGGGCAGATGAACAAAGGAAGAAGATAAAAAGTTAGTAGAATTAGTATATAAATATGGGGCAAAGAAATGAACATTAGTAGCAACTAATTTTCCAGGAAGATTACCAAAATAGTGTAGAGAAAGATGGGTTAACAATTTAGATCCTAATTTAGTAAAGAATCCTTTTACTAAGGAGGAGGAACTATTAATTATAAAATCATAGAGAATATTAGGAAATAAATGGGCATAGATAGCGGGTTTATTACCGGGAAGATCAGATAATTCTATAAAGAATCATTGAAATTGTAAGTTATGTAAAATAGTAAACTGTATTGTAGATGAAAATGAAAATAATACATAGAATATTTTATAGGAAATTGTATCTGAAGAAGGAATGGGTGGATTATATTTAAATAAGAGATAGGAAAGTATATATAATATAGATATAAATTTAGAAAATGATAAAAATGAAATGGATTTATTAAATAGTTTCTTTACACCAATAAATAATAATATAGATTATTACAGTAGTAATAATAGTGGTTAGGAAAAACAGAAGGATGATGAGTTATTATAAAATAACCTGTATTATAAATTATTATAATAATTTAAATAATTTTTATTAAAAATTAAATCTATCGGTCATAATATATTAAAAATAATAAAATAGAAGTTATAAGACTTTTATTATTTTTAATATTTAAAATAAAAATTTATATTTTTTTTTTTAAAATTTGTTTTGATTTATTGTATGATTTTTCTAGAATATTTCTAATATTATCAATATTATCGATTTTATTTTCATTAATATTTAAAATATTATTAATAAAATTTTTATTATTTTCTGAAGGGGAAAATGATTTATAAATAATTTTTATTTCTTTTATAAATTCTATAAAAGAAATTTGTATTTGAGTTAAAAGATTATTAAAAATTTGTTTAAAATTTTGATTAATATATAATTTAATATATGAGTCAAAATTTTTATATGAATTTATTTTATCAAAAAGATAGAAATAAAATTTAAAATTTTTAATATTTTTGTTTATAAGAATATTAAAATTCATATCATTATTAATAAACATTTCAATATCCTATGCAAATTTATCAGAATTTGTATATATTTTTATAAGACCAGGAAAATGAGAATCATTACGAGGTTGATTATTATTTTGAATAGTATTTTTTTGAAAAATTTCTATTAATTTAGGAAACATTTTTTCTTTATTTTCTGGATCAGTAATTTGATGGGTAATTTTTAAATGTTTATATAATTCTTCTTTATTTTTAAGAACTAATTGAATATTAGTAATAGGATCTAAGCATTCTATTCTATTACATATAGCATGGATTGAATTATAATGACCTTTTAATTCATCTATTGTATTATAATAATAGAAGAGAGTATCATCATTAAAGCAGAACATACAAGAGAAATGTTTATTATAAATATGATCTTTAAATAAGTCTAGATTACTTAAATTTTTTTTACATATTTTACATTTAAGATGATTTTTTTTAATATGTTCATTTAATCATTTTATATCATTATATAGAAGATGATCGAATGAAAACATAAAATTTACTTCTAGACAATAAAAACATATAAATTTTTTATGGGATTTTTGCATATGATTTACTAATATTTTATTACTAAGAAATGATTTACTGCATATAGAGCAAAATATTGATAATATTTTATTTATATAATTTTATCTTCAATATTTTGATAAAAAAATATATTATTTATTTTTGATTTTATTAAATTAATATTAATATTAATATTAGTTTTCGAAAAGATTATTTTATTTCATTTTTTCTAGCAGAATGGACAAATTATAATTTTTTTAAACCATAATAATTTCAATATACAGACAAAACATATTTGATTATTATGGAAACAATCTATATAACAAAAACCATCTTTCCAATCATCACCAGATTTTGTTATATTTTCACTACATATTAGACAAATCATAATATTATTAATTTTTATTTAGATAACACAAAAAGATAAATATTAATATTAATTAATTAGAGATAGCGATAATAATATAATTATTTCATTTCCGATAAAGGAAAATATATTATTTGAATTTTCTTGTATAAAGATATAATTAGAATTACTATTATTTAAAGTATTTAATAATTTTCATATTATTTTATTTTCTTTTTTATTATATTCAAAGCCTAATACTATTAAGTATGTATAATAGGAATATTCATCATTTTTTATATAATTTTCTGGTATATATATTCCTGAATTATAATATATTAATTGATTTACTTTTATTCTAGAAATTATAGGATATTTAGATAATATTTCTAGTAGTATAAATGTTGAAATATTTCTTAATATTTTAAAACCGATAATATCATTTATATTTTTTAAATAATTTATTATATTTATATTATTTATATTATTTTGATCTATTATTTTCTATTTTTCAAAATTTATTTCATTTTTATTTATTTCTTCTTTATTATTTAAATATATAGAATTATCTAAAAACAGAAATTTTCTAATGATTATATTTAATAATTGTTCTATAGATATTACAGTTATTTCTTTTATTAATTCTAATATTAGTTCTATTATATATTTAAAGGCTTCATTACAATTATTACTTGGATTTTTTTGAAAATATTTTACATTTCTAAAAGAAAATTCATTTATGGAATTTATATTAAAGTCATTATCAGTTTTATATTTATTATTATATGTGAATTTATTTTTATATTTTGGTTTTATAAATAATTCTTCATTAATTAAATTATTATTATTATTGGAGTGTTTATTATATAGAAATTGATTATACATTTTATCAATATCATTATCTATATATTTATTTAATTTTAATATTTTATTATTATTATGTTTTTTATTTATTCCTGTTATTATTTCTAATTGAATACAAAATTTTAAATAATTATTTTCTTGTATTTCATATGTTTTTAAGTCAACTTTTTTTATATTTTTTAAATAATCACTATATAAATGATCGCAACTTTTTTTTCTTAAATTCATATAATTAATTCATGGAGGTAATTCTGGATTTTTTATTACATCTATATTAGGAGTATTATTTATTCATATTCTATTTTCGAAATGTTTATATACAGCAAAAGAATTATCATTAGAAATATATATTTCAATTTCTTTTCTTATTTCTAATATTACTGAAAAGGACATTATATTAACAATATCAGATATATTTTCTAAATAATTATATAATATAATATTTACAGTTTTATCGCTTAAGCAATTAATATAAAAAGATATTATATATGTAAGAAACAAATATAACATAAAGATAAAATAATTTTAATTTATTAAATTAATTTATTTAATATGTTATGATCATCTTCTACGGGGTACTATTTTAATTTGGATTATAGTTAAATTAATAATTTTTAGAGTTTAATTGTACGTAAAGGGAGACATTTAGTATTGTTTAAGGTTTATATTTTTATAATTTCTTATATGAGAAGAGAATTAAACTCCCTCTTTATAAACTAGTATTCTCACAACCTTATAAATCACTAGAACATAATAAACACTCTTAAATATATAGTCAAAATATCTATTTTAAAAGAGTAAATTTTAAATTAACGTTTCTAAAAATAAAAGAAATTAAAATTTATATTGAAAGATAAATATAATTCTTTAAATGTTTAAGTTTTATTTTTTTAATATTTTTATATTTATTTTATTTTTATTTTTTTAGAAAATTAAAAAAAATTTAAAATATTTCGTTTGAATATTTTATGAATAATATTATTTGTATTAAATTTATTTTTTAAATCATAATTATATCGTTTTTTATTAAATTTTATAGTTTAACTTTAATTATTTACTTTAAAAATTTATATAAATATAAAACAATATAGGATCTATTTAAATACATCTTTTTATTTTAAATAATTATAGTAATTTTAAAAAAAATTAGATTCGGAAGTTTAACGCTATTATCTTAAATAAGTCATAATAAAAATTAATTTATAAAAATTCTAAATAATGTAGTTTATACAATTTTTTATATTTTTTAAAATAATGTATTCAATATTATATATAATCTAAATTTAAGATAGAAAAATAATAAAATTAGTATAAATTTAGAATTTTTTTAAATTTAAGATTTTTAAAATAAAAAATATATGAATATAATTAAATATGATAAAAAGATAGTTAGTTTAAAGAGAAAAAAATAACTATATAGAGTTAGATTAGTTTTTATATAGATAAAAAAGGATTAATTAAAACTTAAAGAATAAGGATTAAAATATAATCTGAATTAATTTTCAATATTTATAAATATATTGATAAATACTAATAGTTTAGATTAATTCATCGATTATATAAAAAATTATAATAACAAATATAAATATAATAACATTTAAATTATTAATAAAATATATTTATTTAATCTTTGTAAATATAAATATTTATTAAATTTTAATAATATATTTTTGATGTTAATGGGTTCATTGTAAGAAATTTACTTAGAGATTAAAAGAGAGTTTAATTTTTATCCCATAGTAAAAAATAAATATTATTCCCTTCATAGTCATGACATATTATTATTCAAAATCTATGGATTATAATTTGTAGATGGTATATTATCAATTTCAGGATATTTTTTTATTAGATCTAAATCCTATAATTCGTAATCTGTAGATAATATAGATCTATTATTCTTTTTACTTGAATCTAATGAAATATCTAAATATAATGAATCAGAACTTGTAGATAGTATATTATCTTCAGAATAATTCTATATTTGATATGGATTCTATAAATTATAACTTGTAGATAGTATATTTATTTTCTATTTTTTATTTATTATATTTAAAGTTTCATCCTAATCTGTATTCTTAATATTAGAAATTTTTCTTTTTGTTAATATTCTATCATTCATATATCTATCATTATCTGTATTAGATACACTATTTATAAAAATTATATATAATATATATATTAAGATTTAAATCTTTCTTTTTTAACTATTTTAAAATTTTCATAAATTTAAAAATTAAAATTTTTTTAATAATTTCTATTATCTTCATAAGAATATAAATACAAAGATATTTATTATTCTGTTTTGTTTAAAAAAATCTAAAAAATTAATTAATTGAATTATGAAAATAATGAATCTATTAATGTAATTAGTTTCTTTTTTATTAATTGTATTTTCTATATTTTTGTTTCTATATCTTCATTTGTTTCTTTATCTTCATTTGTTTTTATATCTTCATAATCTATTTTATATGATTTAAACCCTATATCATATAAATCCTCAATTAATTTATAGGGTAAATTTAATCCTGAATGCATACGCTCTATAAAAGAATAAAAATATGCTAATCTAAATAATGTTTTATTTATATTATAATTATTAGTTATTCTATTATTATTTTTATAAAGAGAAGGAATTTTATTAATATCATTTTCATTAATAAAATTAAAAAATTCAAGTCCTATTTTACTTTTATTTATTTTATTAAATAAGAGATATTTTATAGATAATATTATAAGTTTAAAGTCTTTCATGTTTTCTATTCTATTAATTAATTCTTCGTAGTTACTCTATTTAAGTCTTATCTATTCATTTGTTATAATGTCTTTATTTGTTTTATAAAATTCTGAATCATATTGAAATTGTATATATTTTATAAATGATTCTGAATCTCATTCTACTTCAAATAATTTGTATATTAGTCTATACATAAAATAATCGTATTGATTATATAATAATGTTTTATTTGTTGTTAATATATAACATATTTTTTCTAATTTTTCCTTTTTCATATTTAGATAATTTGGTTTATTTATACATTGATTAAATGATTCTAAATTTTTAAAAATATTTCTATTAGGTATTATTTCTTTATACTAAAATGATCAATTTTGTTTATTATTATCCATAATAGAATTTAATGTATTATTTTCTATAAATTTATATTCTTCTATATTATAATTAATTAACTATATATCTTCATTATTATAATAATTTTGTATATAATTAGCTGAATTCTATAAATTATAATTTGTAGATGGTATTATATTTTTTAAAAAAGCTTCTATTGTTAGATTTATTAAATTCTATAAATTATAATTTGTAGATGGTATATTACTTTCAGAATGATTTTGTATATCATTATATGGATTCTATAAATTATAACTTGTAGATGGTATATTATTGATTCCAGAATAATTCTGTATATTATTATAGGAATTATCTAAATTATATAATTTTGAATCTATAGATAATATATCTGTATTCTTCTTTTTACTTAAATCTAATGGAATATTTGAATCTCATGAATCAGAACTTGTAGATGGTATATTTATTTTCTATTTTTTATTTATTATATTTAACGTTTCATCCTAATTTATATTCGTAATATCAGAAATTTTCCTTTTTGTTAATATTCTATCATTATCTGTATTAAATACAATATGTATTGAAATTATATAAAATATGAATATAAATGTATATATATTTCTTTTAAGATTTAAATCTCTCTTTTTTAACTATCTTAAAAAGTTATAAAGTTTCATATATTTCTTAAAAAATAATATCCATTATGATATCAATAATTATTTAAAATTTTCATAAATTTAAAAATTAAAATTTATTTTTTTAATAATTTCTATTATCTTCATAAGAATATAAATACAAAGATATTTATTATTCTGTTTTGTTTAAAAAAATCTAAAAAATTAATTAATTAATTAATTGAATTATGAAAATAATGAATCTGTTAATGTAATTAGTTTCTTTTTTTTTTTTATTTTTTATTTTTTTTCTATATTTTTTTGTTTCTATATCTTCATTTGTTTCTATATCTTCATTTGTTTCTATATCTTCATTTGTTTCTATATCTTCATTTGTTTCTATATCTTCATAATCTATTTTATATAATGTAAAAACTCTATCATATAAATCCTCAACAATTTCATTTGATAAGTTTAATCCTGAATGCATACGCTCTATAAAAGAATAAAAATATACTAATCTATATAATGTTTTAGCTATAATAAAATCATTATTCATTCATTCATTATTTGTTTTATAAAGAGAAGGAATTTCATTAATATTATTTTCATTAATAAAATTAAAAAGTTTAGGTCCTATTTTATATTTATTTTTTTTATAAAATAAAACATATTTTATAGATGATATTATATAATCAAAGTTTTCCATGTTTTCTATTTTATTAATTAATTCTTCATTAGTAATATATTTATTTTCTATCTATTTATATTTTATAATGTCTTTCTTTATTTTATAAAATTCTGAATTATATTGAAATTGCATATATTTTATAAATGATTCTGAATCTCATTCTACTTTAAATAATTTATACATTAGTCTATACATAAAATAATCGTATTTATTATATAATAATGTTTTATTTGTTGTTAATATATAGCATATTTTTTCTAATTTTTCCTTTTTCATATTTAGATAATTTGGTTTATTCATACATTGATTAAATGATTCTAAATTTTTCAGAAATATTTCTATTAGGTATTATTTCTTTTTATATGAAGATGATCATATTTTTATATTTATTACAATAGAATTTATTGTATTATTTTCTATAAATTTATATTCTTCTATATTATAATTAATTAACTATATATATTCGTTATTATAATAGTTTTGTATATAGTTAGTTACAGGATAATTTTGTATATGATATGGATTCTATAAATTATAACTTGTAAATGGTATATTAATTACAGGATAATTCTATATTTGATATGGATTCTATAAATTATAACTTGTAGATGGTATATTAATTACAGGATAATTTTGTATATAATATGGATTCTATAAATTATATAATTTTGAATCTATAGATAATATATCTGTATTCTTTTTTTTACTTAAATCTAATGGAATATTTAAATCTCATGGATCAGAACTTGTAGATGGTATATTATTGATTCCAGAATAATTTTGTATATAATATGGATTCTATAAATTATATAATTTTGAATCTATAGATAATATATCTGTATTCTTTTTTATTACTTAAATCTAATGGAATATTTGAATCTCATGGATCAGAACTTGTAGATGGTATATTATTGATTCCAGAATAATTTTGTATATAATATGGATTCTATAAATTATATAATTTTGAATCTATAGATAATATATCTGTATTCTTTTTTTTACTTAAATCTAATGGAACATTTGAACCTCATGAATTATAACTTGTAGATGGTATATTTATTTTGTATTTTTTATTTATTATATTTAAAGTTTCATCCTAATTTATATTCTTAATATCAGAAATTTTCCTTTTTGTTAATATTTTATCATTCATATATCTATCATTATCTGTATTAAATACATATTGTATTGAAACCATATAAAATATAAATGTAAATATATATATGTTTTTTTTAAGATTTAAATCTTTCTTTCTTAACTGTTTTATAAAGTTATAAGGTTTCATATATTTCTCAAAAAATAATATCCATTATTATACCACTAATTATTATAAAATTTTCATATAAATATAAAAATATAAATAATTTATATAATTATAAAGATATATTATAAAATAGTTTTTAATATTTTATTTTTTGTTATTTCATTTTCTATTTTAATTTTAAATATTTTAAAAAATAATTTCATATAAATTTTTCATATTATTTTTATATGAAGATAGATTAAAATTAGAACTCATAAATTCTATAAAAAAATAAAAAATAATAATCTAAAATATAATTTTTTATCTTCATATTTAATAAAATAAAATAAAAACTAATAGAAGATAAATCATTTTTTATATAATTTTTATTAATAAAATAAAATAATGTCTAATTTAAAATAATTTTTTCATTAAAATAAAATAATGAATATTTTATAGATAATAATATATATTTAAATTCTATTATATTATTAATTTTATTATCCATTTCTTTATTACTTAAACTTTTTCTTCTCATCTAATTATAGGTTATTATTTTATTTTATTTGTTTTTTATTTTAAAAATAGTAAGATCTAATGAAAATACTTTATCAAATATAGATTTATTCCATTCTACTTCAAATAATTTGTATATTAGTCTATACATAAAATAATCGTATTGATTATATAATAATGTTTTATTTGTTGTTAATATATAACATATTTTTTCTAATTTTTCCTTTTTCATATTTAGATAATTTGGTTTATTCATACATTGATTAAATGATTCTAAATTTTTAAAAATATTTCTATTAGGTATTATTTCTTTATATAAAGATGATCATATTTGTTTATTTATTACAATAGAATTTATTGTATTATTTTCTATAAATTTATATTCTTCTATATTATAATTAATTAACTATATATATTCGTTATTATAACAGTTTTGTATATGATTATTTGAATTCTATAAATTATAATTTGTAGATGGTATTATATTTTTTAAAAAAGCTTCTATTGTTAGATTTATTAAATTATATAAATTATAACTTGTAGATGGTATATTATTGATTCCAGAATAATTCTGTATATTATTATAGGAATTATCTAAATTATATAATTTTGAATCTATAGATAATATATCTGTATTCTTCTTTTTACTTAAATCTAATGGAATATTTGAATCTCATGAATCAGAACTTGTAGATGGTATATTTATTTTCTATTTTTTATTTATTATATTTAACGTTTCATCCTAATTTATATTCGTAATATCAGAAATTTTCCTTTTTGTTAATATTCTATCATTATCTGTATTAAATACAATATGTATTGAAATTATATAAAATATGAATATAAATGTATATATATTTTTTTTTAAGATTTAAATCTCTTTTTTTTTAACTATCTTAAAAAGTTATAAAGTTTCATATATTTCTTAAAAAATAATATCCATTATGATATCAATAATTATTTAAAATTTTCATAAATTTAAAAATTAAAATTTATTTTTTTAATAATTTCTATTATCTTCATAAGAATATAAATACAAAGATATTTATTATTCTGTTTTGTTTAAAAAAATCTAAAAAATTAATTAATTAATTAATTGAATTATGAAAATAATGAATCTGTTAATGTAATTAGTTTCTTTTTTATTAATTTTATTTTCTATATTTTTGTTTCTATATCTTCATTTGTTTCTATATCTTCATTTGTTTCTATATCTTCATTTGTTTCTATATCTTCATTTGTTTCTATATCTTCATAATCTATTTTATATAATGTAAAAACTCTATCATATAAATCCTCAACAATTTCATTTGATAAGTTTAATCCTGAATGCATACGCTCTATAAAAGAATAAAAATATACTAATCTATATAATGTTTTAGCTATAATAAAATTATTATTCATTTTATTATTTGTTTTATAAAGAGAAGGAATTTCATTAATATTATTTTCATTAATAAAATAAAAAAAGTTTAGGTCCTATTTTATATATTTATTTTTTATAAAATAAAACATATTTTATAGATGATATTATATAATCAAAGTTTTCCATGTTTTCTATTTTATTAATTAATTCTTTCATTAGTACTATATTTATTTTCTATCTATTTATATTTTATAATGTCTTTCCTTTTATTTTATAAAATTCTGAATTATATTGAAATTGCATATATTTTATAAATGATTCTGAATCTCATTCTACTTTAAATAATTTATACATTAGTCTATACATAAAATAATCGTATTTATTATATAATAATGTTTTATTTGTTGTTAATATATAGCATATTTTTTCTAATTTTTCCTTTTTCATATTTAGATAATTTGGTTTATTCATACATTGATTAAATGATTCTAAATTTTCAGAAATATTTCTATTAGGTATTATTTCTTTATATGAAGATGATCATATTTTTATATTTATTACAATAGAATTTATTGTATTATTTTCTATAAATTTATATTCTTCTATATTATAATTAATTAACTATATATATTCGTTATTATAATAGTTTTGTATATAGTTAGTTACAGGATAATTTTGTATATGATATGGATTCTATAAATTATAACTTGTAAATGGTATATTAATTACAGGATAATTCTATATTTGATATGGATTCTATAAATTATAACTTGTAGATGGTATATTAATTACAGGATAATTTTGTATATAATATGGATTCTATAAATTATATAATTTTGAATCTATAGATAATATATCTGTATTCTTTTTTTTACTTAAATCTAATGGAACATTTAAATCTCATGGATCAGAACTTGTAGATGGTATATTATTGATTCCAGAATAATTTTGTATATAATATGGATTCTATAAATTATATAATTTTGAATCTATAGATAATATATCTGTATTCTTTTTTTTACTTAAATCTAATGGAATATTTGAATCTCATGGATCAGAACTTGTAGATGGTATATTATTGATTCCAGAATAATTTTGTATATAATATGGATTCTATAAATTATATAATTTTGAATCTATAGATAATATATCTGTATTCTTTTTTTTACTTAAATCTAATGGAACATTTGAACCTCATGAATTATAACTTGTAGATGGTATATTTATTTTGTATTTTTATTTATTATATATTTAAAGTTTCATCCTAATTTATATTCTTAATATCAGAAATTTTCCTTTTTGTTAATATTTTATCATTCATATATCTATCATTATCTGTATTAAATACATATTGTATTGAAACCATATAAAATATAAATGTAAATATATATATGTTTTTTTTAAGATTTAAATCTTTCTTTCTTAACTGTTTTATAAAGTTATAAGGTTTCATATATTTCTCAAAAAAATAATATCCATTATTATACCACTAATTATTATAAAATTTTCATATAAATATAAAAATATAAATAATTTATATAATTATAAAGATATATTATAAAATAGTTTTTAATATTTTATTTTTTGTTATTTCATTTTCTATTTTAATTTTAAATATTTTAAAAAAATAATTTCATATAAATTTTTCATATTATTTTTTATATGAAGATAGATTAAAATTAGAACTCATAAATTCTATAAAAAATAAAAAAATAATAATCTAAAATATAATTTTTTATCTTCATATTTAATAAAATAAAATAAAAACTAATAGAAGATAAATCATTTTTTATATAATTTTTATTAATAAAATAAAATAATGTCTAATTTAAAATAATTTTTTCATTAAAATAAAATAATGAATATTTTATAGATAATAATATATATTTAAATTCTATTATATTATTAATTTTATTATCCATTTCTTTATTACTTAAACTTTTTCTTCTCATCTAATTATATGTTATTATTTTTTTTTTATTTGTTTTTTATTTTAAAAATAGTAAGATCTAATGAAAATACTTTATCAAATATAGATTTATTCCATTCTACTTCAAATAATTTGTATATTAGTCTATACATAAAATAATCGTATTGATTATATAATAATGTTTTATTTGTTGTTAATATATAACATATTTTTTCTAATTTTTCCTTTTTCATATTTAGATAATTTGGTTTATTCATACATTGATTAAATGATTCTAAATTTTAAAAATATTTCTATTAGGTATTATTTCTTTATACTAATTTTTTAATGTTTTTTATTACTTAAACTTAAATTAATAAGTATATCACTGTTACCTATAATACTATTAGAATTTAACTAAATTTCTTTTTTCTAAATTTTATTATTTTAATCCTTAATAATTATATTATTTTTATAACTTAAAGAAATTTTCTTTTTCTCAAAATTTTATTATTTTTTCTATTTCTAGATTATTCTATATTTCTTTTTTAATAAATGATTTTATTGAATTATTATTAATATTATTTGTTATAAAAATAATTATATATTTTTATTTTATTTATCTAATTATTATCATTATTTATATTAAAAATAATATAAATTAACATTATAAAAATTAAAAACATAAAAATTAAAATATTTTTATTAATATTTAATTTTTTATCTTTTTTAAACTAAAAAATTAATTAATTTATATTATAAAAATAGTAATTTTATTTAAATATTAATTTATATCATTTATATCTTTACTTTTAAATATTAAAAAAGCTATTATATAATTCCTTGGTAAAATAAGATGATAATTTAAATATTGAACTTATTTATTCTATAAAAAAAATAAAATAATAATAAATTTTTGTAAACTAATATTAAATATTATATTATTTTTATTAATAAATTAATATTCTAATAATTATTATTAATTAAAAAATATAATATATTTTTATATATAATAATTTTATATTTAATCTTTTTTCTTTATAATAATATATATAAATTTAAAATATTTATATAAATATATTTTCTATTAAATTTTAAGTCCTTTTAATAGCATTTTATCTATTATCAAAAATAATGATAATACTAATGTTTTTTCATAAACAAAAAAGAAAAAAATTATCTATTCACATAATATTAAAAATATTTTTTAAAAAAAATATTATAATAAAATATATGATACTTACAAATTTCATCTTCATTTTTTTATTCATCTTTTTTTAATTTATTCTAAAATATTTACACTATTGAATAAATTTTTATTGTTAAGATATCAAATATATATAATAATGCTTATCTATATTAATTGATATATTCTATAATACTAATATATCTTAAATATAACTTTATAATTGAAAATACAAATATTATTGTTAATTAATAGAATAATAAATATAGATATAAATTTATTGTTACTACATATCTATAATTATTTTATATTAGATTTTATACTATTATCCTATATAATCTAAAAATAGTTGAAAAGTAGAAATTTAAATTTAAGAAAAAAATATTTTATGATTATTATTTTAGTATAAGATAAAGTAAATTATACCTATAGTTAAAATTTAATTAATACTAAAATTTATAATTAATTATAAAGTATTTAAAAAAATTTATTAAAAATTTAAATTAATTATTATTCATCATCAGAAAATAAATATAAAACATCACGTATAGTTTTAGATTCCTTATTAACTTCTTCTATATTTTCTTCCATTTTAATTAATATATCCATTAGTTCTTTAAGTTTTTCTAATTCTAATTCATATCTTTAGTAATTAAATTTTTTACTTTTCTTTTTAATAATGATAATTTTTTAAATTTTTTATTATTTTTTAATAGTGATATTGATTCTTTTATTGAATTTAACTATGTTACTCATGTTTTATTTTTTAATTCTTCATTATGTTTACTTCTATTTTATCTAAAAGATATACAATATGTTTTTCTACTTTTTCTAATATATTATATACTAAAATAATAATATGAAACTTCAGATATTTTTATAAGTTTTTGATAAATAGGTTTATTAATTAAAGAATCATCATTTTCTTTTAAAAATTTAGTTTCTATCTCTTTTTTTACTGCTAATTCTAAATAAGATTCTGAAAATTTATTAAAAGAATATGTTTTAAAAAATAAATGTGTATATGTATATGTATTGAAAAAATTTAATTTTTTACTATTAAAATAATCTAAAATATTATCATAGAAGTTACCAAATAATTCCCTTAATAATCTATCCATTAAATAATTTTCTCATTCTTCAATAACTAATTTATTATATTCTACTTCTATTTTTGATAATTCTATACTTATTTTTTCTTTTAATTCTAATAATGATAGTTTATAATTAATAAATATCTTTTTTAAATAATTAAAAAATATATTATAACTTACTAGCTCACTATCTAAATATTCAAATATTTTCACTACATAATCTAATATATATTTAACTAAAATATGATATCATACTAAATTATATAGAATATTTCCTTTAAAATACATTCCAGATATAGTAGTTAATGTAAAATGAAATAAATAAAAAATATTTCAATAAACATATATTTTTTAACATTTTTCATTAGTTATTTTATCTACTATTTCAAAAACCAATTTTATCATATCAGATGTATATTGTTTTATTAACTTATATTTATTAGCTATATCTTCTTTAAAATTAATTTCATCAAATTTCATCAATAATTATAATATGTCTTTATATTTATTATTATATTTAATCCCATCCTCATCTAACTTTGTTAAAAGATTTTTTAAATTTTTATGAAAATAATTTAATTCATCTGAATTTCAAGATTTAGAATTTATATCATCTATATTATCTAATATAACAGAAAATATTAATAAATCAATTACTTCTTTTTTATTGAATCTATCTATAATATTTTCTGCATTTTATAAATTATAAATTAAACTTTATTAAAGAATTATTATATTTCTTAAATAATATTCGAATTTATTTTTTAAATTTTTAAATTTTAAAATATTATTTTTAATAATAGAAATAATATTAGTTAATAGATTTTTATATATAAAACATAAAATAAAATATTCAGACTTAAAAATATTTTTATTGACATAAAATAAAATAAACTATAAATAATTTAAAAATAATTAATTAGTTGGCCATATAGTAGTGATTTTTCTTTTTATATCAACTTTATTCATATTTTCTCAATTACTTACTAAATTTTTTCATACTATTTTCAAACTAATCTTAATTCAATTCATATCTTCAGTTATATAAACTCCTCTTATCTTTTCTGATAATTCAACTACTCCTATAACCTTTTCTTTTTTTTTAAACATAATAGGATAATATATAAACTTATCATTAATAATAATTCTATTTTCCTTAACACTATCAATAATTTCTCCCTAATCCTTCTTTAAATCATATAATTTACTACTTATTCCCGTCGCTGATCTTAAAATTTCATTCTAATTAACAATATAAAAAATGCAATTTTTTGAATGTGTTATATAACATATACTCTCCTCTATCTTAAATAAAAATTCTAAATGCTTAATACTATTCTCTCCAAACTCTAAACTTAATAAACAATTATTAATAAATACTTTATAGTAATTCGCTTTAACCTATAATATTTTACTTCATATTAATTTTAATAAATTAATACCAATATTCATCTATTTATTTTCCTATAATAATATAATCAAACACATTCTAAATAATTTCATATCTGAATAATATGATATTATATTAACATAATTGTATCCAGAAACATCAATTATTTCTTTATATTTCTCCCCATATTCATCTATAATATTATCATTTCCTATTTTAATCAACTCATAAATTTTATTTTTCTATATAATATACTTCTATAACTTTCCTTCATTATCATATCTAAAATATTTCACCATATTTTCATGCCTTTCTTTATAACATAATACTAAATTTTTAATACTATACTCTTCCTATACTATACTTATAATATTTTCCTCCATATTTTCCTCTTCTAACTCTAAAATTTTATTATAAATACTTTCCATTTTATATATATTTTGTGCTTTTATTCTTATTCGATCTATCATTTACTAAATCTTATTACCGGATTTATATTTCCACAACTTTTTATCCTTATCTATTCAACTAAATCAATCGACTAATAACTAGGTAATTCTATCTTTAATCTTACCATATTGTCTAAATATTCATCCTCTATTATTTTTCCTTTCGTCTCACATAATAATTCATTTAAAAATTTATACTATTTAAATTTAATAATAAGATTCAATTCACTTATTGATATTATATTAATATATTTAAATAAATTTAATACCTATAAAAATTCCTTCCTTATTATAATATTATTAAACTATACTTCCTACTCTATTCTTTTACTTCTTATACTAATTATTATTAATTTAATTCAATTAATTTCTTTTCCATCATGTAATCTTATACAATTAATAAATGAATTCTTTAAAATTTTAATAATTTTTTTCTTAAATTTTTTATAACTTATAATTAAATTATATCTTTTTATAAATAATAAATTAGATTTAGTAAAATCATAATTTATATCTATCTTTTCAATCATATACTAAATAAAATATTCCTTTTTATCTATTATAAATTTTAAAAAAAATTCCTTCTTTATTTCATTACATATCATCTTCTTATTAACTATAATAGGATCCGATACTATTATCTCAAAGTCTTCTTTATCCTCTCCATAATATTCCTTATTAAAAAATATTTCCTTAAAATCTAATATCTATTTCTATAAATGTAATCTACCATTAGATGATATTAAAATCTCTCCTCTATCTGTAATATTATACTAAAGATCCTTATTATACTTACAATATTTTCTTATACTCTTTTTTAAAAAACTATATAAATTTATATCCTAAGGATAAAGTATATTCTATATCTAATAATAATTATTTTTTTTATTTTCTTTATTAAAATAAACTTTTTTATTACTTAATATTTCATTCACTTTATATTTTAATCCTATTATAATAACAAAAATATCGTTCTATATTACCTATTCTATACTCTCTAAATTTTTACCATAAATCTTATATATATTTTTTAATTTAATTTTATTCTATTTATCATAATATAATCTTTTTCCCTATCTTATTTTTCCTTTAATTACTTTACATAATAATTCCTATTTTATTTTTTTATTTATTCCTATTAATGATATTCTAAATATTTTAATTTCAATTATTTCACTCTATATATCCATATTATAATCATAATTTATTTCTGTTATTATATTATCTATATTAAATATCTATTTAAATAAATATTTTAACTATATTTTTTTATTATTCATATTTAAAAAATCGATTTCAATTTTTAAATTTTTAATTAAATTTTCAATTTTATTTTTATTATATTCTTTTAAAAATATATTATAAATCTATATTAAAACTTTTAATGTTTCTCTTAAAGTTTTAACTTTAAATATTTTAAAAGATTTTTTTAATGAAAAAATTCATCCATCTATTCCACTACTATATAAAATATTAGATATATTAAAATAATTATTTATCTTCTTCTTTCTATAATAAATACAATTAATTCCATCTAAAATTCCATTTATTATATTTTCTATTACATTACTATTATTATTAATTAAAATTTTATCCATTTTATTTAATATTATAATAATTTTTTTATCTTCTTCTAATATTTTCTCTAATAAAAATATTGTCTATGATTTTATTCCTTCCTATATATCAATTAATAAAAAAATTATATCACTTAATCTTATCGCTATATCTGTATCTCTTAAAAAATCAATATGTCCAGGTGTATCTATTAAATTTATTATTTTTTTATCTCTTTTTATAGTATAAATCCCTATTTTCATAGTTATTTTTCTACTCTATTCATCCTTTCTATAATCTAAATATTTTATATTTCCTGCATTATAAAATGATATTATATTACCCAATAAATAATCACTAAATGTAGTCTTTCCATGATCTATATGTGCTACTATACTTATATTTATTATTTTCATCTTTGTGTTAAAATAAAATAAAATGAAAAATGATAATATCTTAAATGAATTAGATGATACAAATCAAAACGATGATAAATATAAAATTTTACAAGAAAGATTTGATTTTAACTTAAAATTATTAGAAGAAAGAGATAAAGAATTACGTTACATAGAACAAGAAGTAATTTCTAAATATGAAGAAACTTTAAACTCTAAAAATAATGAATTAGATAATTATAAAAGAAAAATTGATTATTTAGAAAATATAATAAAAGATGATAATATGAAATATAATAATGAATATAATAACTTAAAATCAAAAATCTCTAACTTAGAAAATACCATCTCTAATGAAATAAATATTAAAAATTCTACAATTTCTCAATTACATTCTGAATATAAAGAAAAAATTAGAAAATTAGAAAATAATTATACTTGAAATAATGATAAAGAAAAAAGAGAATTTGACTATAAAATAAATGAATTAAATGATAATATCTATAATTTGGAAAATCAAATTCAAAATTATAAAAATCAATTAATTAATAAACAAAAAGATATAGAAATTTCAGAAAAAAAATATAAAAAATTATATTCTTCTTATTATAATGAAAATAATAATAAAAAAATTCAAGAATATAAAGAAATAATAAATAATAAAAATAAAGAAATTGATATTATAATTAAAAGATATGATAAAAGAATAGATAAATTTACAAATTTATTAAAAATAATTCTAAATAAATTGGAAAAATATAAAAATTATAAAGAAGATACAAATAATTATTTAAAATCTTATAAAAATAAAATGAAAGATTATATAGATTCTCTATTAGATAAAATAACAGAATTAGAAAATTTAATAAATAAAGAAAATAATAATTTTAATAATAATAATAATAATTTTAATAAAGAAAATAATTTTAATATATCATCTTTAAGAAATGATATAAATGAATTGTTTTTAAATCCTATAGAAAATAAAATAGAAGAAAAAAAGAATTCTTTTGATATAGAAGAATTATCAAAAAGTATAGATAAAACTACTAATAGTAGTATAAATCTAAAAGAAAAAATTTATGAAATGTTAAATGAAAAAACTTTTATTGTTCCTAAAAATAATAATTCTATTAATGAAAATAATTTAAATGAAAAATTATAGAAAAATAAATATATTTTAGATTATTTATAATAACACTAAATAATTATAACATAAAAATTATGATAAGAGAAAATGAAATTGAATTTGTTTCTAAAGGAATAACAATTTATATTTCTTCTATATTAAATAAAAATTTAACAGATATTAAAACACATTTTAGAAGTGGTGTTATTTTAATACAATTATTAGAACATTTATCAGGTGTTTCATTTAAAAAATATTGTACAGAGCCTAAAAGTAAAAGAGATATGGCTAAAAATATTAATGGCGTTTTATCATTCTTAAAACAAAATGGATTTAATTCTTTAAAATATACAATAGATCAAATTATAAGTGGAAATATTTCTCAAACTATTAATCTATTATTAGAAATTATTTTCTTTTATATTATAGATAAAGTTCATGTTGATTCTACTATAATAAAATGAATAAATTTAATTTTAAAAAATAAAAATAAAAATAGTCCAAATATTTTAACCATAGATGAACTTATTAATACTCCTAAATATTTAGTAGAATTATTTTCATATATATTAGATAATAAAGATTTTATTAAAGAATTTAATTCAGTTCAAAATTTATCTGATAGAAAAAATATTTTAGAAAAAATATTAAAAAATTTAAATCAAAATTTTAATATTCCAAATTTTATTACAGCTGAAATAATTTTAGACAATTTATCAAATAATTTATTATTACTTTATTTAGGTTTAATTAAAAAAGAATTTATTTTTAATCCAAAAGAAGAAGAAAATGAAATAGTTGAAAAAAAAAGAAGAAGAAAATATTGATAATTTAGAAATACAAAGAAAAAAATTACAAGAAATGCGTTTAATAGAAGAAGAAAAATAGAAATTAGAAAAATTAAAAAAAGAAAAATAGAAAAAAGAAATTTATGAAAAACATAATAAATAGAAATTAGAAGAAGAAGCAAAGTTAGAATCTGAAAAAACAATTTTTGAAAATTTTATAAATAAAGCTAAAGAACAAGATGAAAAAAGATTTAATATGTATGATGAATCATCAAATAATTTAATGTGTTTCATAATAGAAACTGGTCATAAAGATGGTGGAGATAGTAAGAAAATTCAAGTTTATATTAATGGTCCTTTACATATTCAAAAACAAGGTAAATTAGATAGTGTATTAGCTGATAATATAAAAGATTTAAATAATGGAAAATATTCTATTACTCATAGATTTCATAATATAGGAATATATTTTATTAGTATATTCTTATGATCAAAAGAAATTCCTATGTCTCCTTTATATGTATTTATTAGACATTCAGGTGGTTATTGATTAAAACCTTCAGGTAATAAAATATAGGAATCATAGACAGGTACAATAGAATGTGGAATGGATTGAAATAATGAAGCTAAATTATAGGAAAATAAAGCTGCAATTAGTTTAAGAATGAGACAATTTTCATCACAAGGATTAAATGAAGAAATGAAAACTGAATCTATAAAAATATTAAATATTTTGAATAATGAATCCACAGATTTAATTAAAAGACAACATAAAGAAAAAATTAAAATTAAATCTATGAGACCAAAAGGTCCTTTAGATGATGTAGAAAAATCTATTTTTGATGAATTTATAAAATATAGAAAAGAAGTTTTTATTAAAAATTTTTCTAAAATTATTTCTTTTGGTTATAATCTACAAACTATTCCTAAAACAAGATTGTTTAATCCAGAAAATTGTAAAATTAAAGTTATAGGTTTAAATCAAAAAAATATTGGATTTATGAATATAATAATAAATAATACATCTTATCCTTTTAATATAAAAGAATGTAAAATAGAAAATATAGAATCGAATCCATTTGGTATAAGAATAAATGTTAAAGGAACAATATATGATTTAAATTGTAAATCAGAAGCAGAAAAAATTTATTTAGTTAAAGGATTACAAACTATAGTACAATTATAAATAAATAATTGTTATTTTGTGTTTAATTTATTATATATGTTACATAATATTATAAAAGAAATAGAAAAAAATTCTCAAATAGATTTAATATATATAGAAAAAATATTATTATCTAAAACAAATGATGAAGATTGATTAAAATTATTTTATATTTATTTATAGAATATCCATACTAAACAAGAAATAGAAAATATAGATTTTATTAATAAATTATATGATATATATATAAATAAATAGTCTTATAATGTAATATATCATACTAAATGTATACAAAGTTTATTAAATTTTTATTATGATATTTCATGTACAGATTTTACAATATATGAAGAATCAGAAGATTAGAGAAATAATTTAGTAAAGTTTACTGAAAATATTTTATTATTTTTTAATATAGAAATAAATGAATATAATTTAAAAATTAATTATTTTTGTAATTTATTAATAGAATTAGAAAAATTAAATTAGAATTTATCATTGTATTGTTCGGATATGTTTTTATCTTTAAATTTATTATAGGAATTTGAAGTATTATTTAAAAAATATAAAATTTTATTTATTAAAAATTTAGATTATCAATATACATTTTTAATAATAAAAATATTATTAAATAATGAAATATTTACAGATATAGAATTAATAGAAAAAATATTTGAATTTTTATCAAATAATTTAACTGAAGATTGTATAGAAACAGGTAAAAAATTATATAAAATTTATAATAAAGAAATTCCAAAAAAGACGAGAGTTAATTTAAATAATATAACGAAATAGAATTTAATTGATATTTTTTTCTTTTCTACTAATAGAACTAATAATTATTCTAAAACTAGAGCAATTATTAGAAATATTACTAAGTATATTTTTATTAGTAAAAATGAAGATATAATTTATTTAATAATAGATAGAGCAATTTATTATAATTTTCAATATATTATTTTATTACTTATTAATATTATTTATTTATATAAATATGAAGAGAAAATTATAATAAATATTTTATAGCGATTATTTTATAATAAAAATTTAAATTATAATTTAAATAATATATCTGGTGATTATTATTTTTATTATCTATTTTAAAATTTTATAATAAAAAATATTTTTAGAAATTTATTTTATTATTATTTGATGATTGTAATCTAGATTATAATAATTCTTATATTTTTTATATTACATCATATAAAAAAATAATTAATTAGAATAATTATGAAATAATTATAGATAATTTATTTGAATTAGCATAGTTATATAATAATTATTATAATAATTTATTTTATATTTTATATAGTTTATATAATGAAGATCAGAAATATAAATCATATATAAAGAATAAATTAAAAAATATAGTAGGAAGTAAATTATATTTTGGATTTTGTATAGATATAGACAATATATTATTGTTATTATAGGAAAATAAAATAATAGAAAATATTGAAATTTATTTAGAATTTATTTTAACATATATAAGAGATATAAATGATTCAAATAAATTATTTACAATATTATTTTTAAATTATAATAATATTAATTTAATTAGACAAATAATAAAAATTTATAGTGGAAATTATAGTATAGAAATGAATATGGAAGAAAAGAAATGATTAAATTCATTATATATTAAAAGTAAAGATCCACATTTTATTTTACCTATATTAAATAGTTTTTCTTATAGATAGAAAATTAAAGTAATATAGTTTTTAGTATCATTATAGTTAGAAGAATATATAGGATTTATGATAGATAAAGAATTTTCATATCCTATATTTTTTAAGGAATTACATTTAATAGATACTAAAAATATAGTATTATTAAAATATATTATAAGAACAATAAATTCATGTTTAAATTTTGATATAAGAGATATAAGAATAGGATTATAGTGATTAGTAGAAGAGAAAAAAGTTCCATTATTATTAATGTATACAATAATTAAAGTATATCAAAAATTTGAAATTAAAAAATTTATTTTAAATTTATTAATGTAGGTAATATCTAAATAGATATGAAAAGAAAAGGATATATGAAGAGGATTTATAAAATTAATATATATGTTGAAGCCGTAGTCTTATAATATAATATTATAGTTACCTAGAGAAATATTAAAGGAATTTTTAAATAATAATAAAGAAATTAAAGAAGAAATAGTATTATATGTAGAAAATAAATAGTTATTAAAATCTATTTTATAATTAAATAAATTATAATGATTCATCGATTTTATATTTTAATTTATAATTTTTAGTGTTATTAACATATAAATGATTAATACAATTGAAGATAATAATTATCAAGAAGATAATGAAGAAATAGAAAGAAATTTATTAAAAATATTTTGTCCAGATTTTAAATTATACTCTATAACAACATTAATTTATATATTAATGGTACTTTTTACAATATCATATAAGATTTATATGATTTTTAACTTTGAAACAATGGAAAGTATATGATTTTTATTTTATGGAGTATTTTATTCATCTTCATTTTTGCAGATATTATTTTATATTATATTAACATGTTAGTGAATGTATAAACATGAATAGAGGAATTTATGATGAATGTTTATTATTTCTTATATTTATCTTATATTATTACCTATGTATTATTTAGATTGATTAAATATAGGATAGACAATAAAATAGAAAACAGCGATATATTTAGCATATTATAGTATAGAATATTTTATATAGTTTATATATTATATGAAGAATAATTTATATTTATAGATAAATCAAGTAAATTATTTTCATTATATTGGTTATATTTTATCATTTTTATATTTTTCATTAATAGGATTATTTTCATCTATACCAGATTTTTTAGGATTTATTATTTATTATATTCATAGTATAATGTTCTTTTTTGGAATAGGATATTATACTAATTTTTGTATAATAGAAGATGACAATATATTAAAAGATATTTATGAAAAAAAGGAAGTTGGATTTCAAATAATGAAAAAGGATAAAATAGTATAGGAAGAGGATGAATTTGAAAAAATTTTAAAAAAAGTATCTTTAATTTCAGGTATAATAATATTTTTTTTATTTATAATAGCGATAAATCATTTATTTTTTTATTATGGAATAAAAAATTATTATAAAAATAAGGTAGATTTTAAAAGTAATTAATTAAATTTCGAGTGGTTCTTCTTGCTATATTTTAGTTGAATTTTTTCTATTTTTCATAAGGAAATAAACTATTCCTGAGATTAGGATTAAAATAAAGATAGAAAATAATGTTCAAAATAAAATTACAATTCATTTATTATTATTTTCATTAGAATTACTAATAATTTGATCGCTATTCATTTGTAAGAAAATATTATAATTATTAAAATCTATATGTAAATTACAGTTATTAGTAAAGGGCATACCTAAAATAATTAGATTAGTATCTGTTGTAAGAAAAGGAAAGCAATAATAAGTTTCATCATTTTGATAAATTTTTTTTAAAAGATTATATTTATGTATTTTAATTTTTAAATTATTAGAGAATATGAAAATATAATATTCGGGAAGAAGAGAATATTTATCTAACATTTTAGTGCATATGAAATTATGAATATAGGATGGTTCTATATTTCAATCTTGAATAAATTTAGTAATTACTTTATTATATATTATTATAGGAAGAATTAAATGGCTTGAGCCAGTATCTAAAATAGTTTCAAAATTATTATTTTCTAAAATTTTAAAATCTATATTAGTTTCACTACCACCCATGAATATTTCTTTTAATTCTATTTTAAATAATTGATTTTTATTATTAGGAATTTGATAATAATTTAATTCTTTATCTGAACCAAATATTATATGTTTATTATTTCCAATTAATTTTAAATCCATTGTTAAATTATCGATAATTTCATCATTATATAGGATATGAATATAGCTTGTACCTAAAGTATTATACATTCTTTGAAAATCTACGCCTCATATATTACTAGAACTAATAATATTATTATTAACAGAATATTTTTTTATAATACCAAAAGGAATTTTACTATTAGTAAAAATATTATTTTTTACATCTAATCAAAAAATATCTTGACAAAGGCATGAAATTATTTGAGTATTATCTAAGTATTCTGTAGTTCTTTCTATATGATTTTTTGGGCATATTTTATTATTTTCTGATATTAAATTAAATGTATTTTGTAATAATCAATTAAAAGTATTATTTTCTATTATTTTTTTACTATCTATATATAGAAAATAACTACCAGTATCTAGCATCACATTAATAGGAACAATTTTATTTCCGATATATAAGGGTATAAGATAATGAGAATATTTTTTATATAAGTTTGATTCTATATCATTTTCTTCATTAATGAGTCATTTAATATGATTAGAATTTGAATTAATAAAATAAAATACTTCATTAATTTTAAATTTTACTATTTTTTTCTAATAAATAAAGTAAAATAAAATAAAAAATATTTTCATAAAAATTTAAATTTAAGAATTATTAAAAAAATAATTATTTATTTTTTATTTTGACAATTACAATCAATTCCAATAGTCTATTTTAATATTTTAATAGCATCTTCAGGGGGGATTTTATTATTATATAAAGATTCCAAAGTTTTATTAAATATTTCTATTAATTCAGTTTGTTCTATATAATTTTGAAATTCTTCTATATTTTTAAATTCACTCATTAATTATTTGATATAATTATATGTCTTCAGAAACACAAATTTGTAATTAGTATGCACCATTATTATCATTAATGGGATTATCAATAAATTTATCATTAGCATCATTTGGAAGTGCATATGGTATAGCTAGATCAGCATAGGGTTTAGCTTCTATGGCTTTTAACTAATCCATCTTTTATTATGAGAAATATTGTTTCAATGGTAATGGCAAGTGTAATATGTTTATATGCATTAATATCAGCTTTTTTATTTTAATAGGTAAATTAAATGAATAGATTTCATTATATAAAGGATTTATTGATTTTTCTGGTCAAATAGCATGTGGATTTGCATGTTTAGCATCTGGTTTAGCTGTAGGAGTAGTAGGAGATATTTCTATTAGAACTAATTCATAGCAACCAAGATATTATACTACTTCTATTTTAATTTTAGTATTTTGTGAGCAATAGCTCTTTATGGGTTTATATTTTCATTATATTCTATGGGTAGAGCTTTAATATCTGTATCATACCTAAATAAAAAATTAAATAATTTAATTTTATCTGAACCAAATATTATATGTTTATTATTTCCAATTAATTTTAAATCCATTGTTAAATTATCGATAATTTCATCATTATATAGGATATGAATATAGCTTGTACCTAAAGTATTATACATTCTTTGAAAATCTACGCCTCATATATTACTAGAACTAATAATATTATTATTAACAGAATATTTTTTTATAATACCAAAAGGAATTTTACTATTAGTAAAAATATTATTTTTTTACATCTAATCAAAAATATCTTGACAAAGGCATGAAATTATTTGAGTATTATCTAAGTATTCTGTAGTTCTTTCTATATGATTTTTGGGCATATTTTTATTATTTTCTGATATTAAATTAAATGTATTTTGTAATAATCAATTAAAAGTATTATTTTCTATTATTTTTTACTATCTATATATAGAAAATAACTACCAGTATCTAGCATCACATTAATAGGAACAATTTTATTTCCGATATATAGGGTATAAGATAATGAGAATATTTTTTTATATAAGTTTGATTCTATATCATTTTTTCTTCATTAATGAGTCATTTAATATGATTAGAATTTGAATTAATAAAATAAAATACTTCATTAATTTTAAATTTTACTATTTTTTCTAATAAATAAAGTAAAATAAAATAAAAAAAATATTTTCATAAAAATTTAAATTTAAGAATTATTAAAAAAATAATTATTTATTTTTTTATTTTGACAATTACAATCAATTCCAATAGTCTATTTTAATATTTTAATAGCATCTTCAGGGGGGATTTTATTATTATATAAAGATTCCAAAGTTTTATTAAATATTTCTATTAATTCAGTTTGTTCTATATAATTTTGAAATTCTTCTATATTTTTAAATTCACTCATTAATTATTTGATATAATTATATGTCTTCAGAAACACAAATTTGTAATTAGTATGCACCATTATTATCATTAATGGGATTATCAATAAATTTATCATTAGCATCATTTGGAAGTGCATATGGTATAGCTAGATCAGCATAGGGTTTAGCTTCTATGGCTTTAACTAATCCATCTTTTATTATGAGAAATATTGTTTCAATGGTAATGGCAAGTGTAATATGTTTATATGCATTAATATCAGCTTTTATTTTAATAGGTAAATTAAATGAATAGATTTCATTATATAAAGGATTTATTGATTTTTCTGGTCAAATAGCATGTGGATTTGCATGTTTAGCATCTGGTTTAGCTGTAGGAGTAGTAGGAGATATTTCTATTAGAACTAATTCATAGCAACCAAGATATTATACTACTTCTATTTTAATTTTAGTATTTTGTGAAGCAATAGCTCTTTATGGGTTTATATTTTCATTATATTCTATGGGTAGAGCTTCTAATATCTGTATCATACCTAAATAAAATTAAATAATTTAATTTTTTATTATTTTATAAAATTAATAAATTTATAGAAATTATTAAAAAAATAATTTTTAAATTTATGAAAATTTTAAATAATTATTGATATCATAATGGGATATTATTTTTTTAAGAAATATATGAAACTTTATAACTTTTTTAAGATAGTTAAAAAAAAGAGAGATTTAAATCTTAAAAAAATATATATACATTTATATTCATATTTTATATAATTTCAATACATATTGTATTTAATACAGATAATGATAAAATATTAACAAAAAGGAAAATTTCTGATATTACGAATATAAATTAGGATGAAACGTTAAATATAATAAATAAAAAATAGAAAATAAATATACTATCTACAAGTTATAATTTATAGAATTCGAATAATCATATAGAAAATTATTATGAAACTAATCAACCATCTACAAGTTCTGATTCATGAGATTCAAATATTCCATTAGATTTAAGTAAAAAAAAGAATACAGATATATTATCTACAAATTCAAAATTATAGAATTTATAGAATCCATGTCAAATATAGAATTATCCTGTAATTAATTTATACCATCTCAAACAAGTTATCCTGTAATTTATACCATTTACAAAAATAATTTATAAAATATATCATATACAAAATTATCCTGTAACTAACTATATACAAAACTGTTATAATAACGAAGATATATAGTTAATTAATTATAATATAAACGAATATAAATTTATAGAAAATAATACAATAAATTCTATTGTAATAAATAAACAAATATGATCATCTTCATATAAAGAAATAATACCTAATAGAAATATTTCTGAAAATTTAGAATTATTTAATCAATGTATGAATAAACCAAATTATCTAAATATGAAAAAGGAAAAATTAGAAAAAATATGTTATATATTAACAACAAATAAAACATTATTATATAATAAATACGATTATTTTATGTATAGACTAATATACAAATTATTTGAAAGTAGAATGAGATTCAGAATTATTTATAAAATATATTATCTTTGATTATAATTTAGAATTATATAATATAAAGAAAGACATTATAAAATATAAATAGATAGAAAATAAATATATTACTAATGAAGAATTAATTAATAAAATAGAAAAAATGAAAGACTTTAAATGTATAATATTATCTATAAAATATCTTTTATTTTATAGAGTAAATAGATATAGGATAGGATATGAATTTTTTAATTTTATAAATAAAAATTATATTGATAAAATTCCTTATCTTTATAAAATAAATAATAATTATAATCTAAATAAAACATTATTTAGATTAGCATTTTTTTATTCTTTTATAGAGCGTATGCGTTTAGGATTAAACTTATCAAATGAAAATATTAATAATTTATATAATAAAGTTTTAAAATCATATAAATTAGATTATGAAGATATAGAAACAAATGAAGATATAGAAACAAAAATATAGAAAATAAAATTAATAAAAAAGAAACTAATTACATTAACAGATTCATTATTTTCATAATTCAATTAATTAATTAATTAATTTTTTAGATTTTTTTAAACAAAACAGAATAATAAATATCTTTGTATTTATATTCTTATGAAGATAATAGAAATTATTAAAAAAATAATTTTTAAATTTATGAAAATTTTAAATAATTATTGATATCATAATGGATATTATTTTTTAAGAAATATATGAAACTTTATAACTTTTTAAGATAGTTAAAAAAAAGAGATTTAAATCTTAAAAAGAAAAATATATATACATTTATATTCATATTTTATATAATTTCAATACATATTGTATTTAATACAGATAATGATAGAATATTAACAAAAGGAAAATTTCTGATATTACGAATATAAATTAGGATGAAACGTTAAATATAATAAATAAAAAATAGAAAATAAATATACTATCTACAAGTTCTGATTCATGAGATTCAAATATTCCATTAGATTTAAGTAAAAAGAAGAATACAGATATATTATCTATAGATTCAAAATTATATAATTTAGATAATTCCTATAATAATATACAGAATTATTCTGGAATCAATAATATACCATCTACAAGTTATAATTTATATAATTTAATAAATCTAACAATAGAAGCTTTTTTAAAAAATATAATACCATCTACAAATTATAATTTATAGAATTCAAATAATCATATACAAAACTGTTATAATAACGAATATATATAGTTAATTAATTATAATATAGAAGAATATAAATTTATAGAAAATAATACAATAAATTCTATTGTAATAAATAAACAAATATGATCATCTTTATATAAAGAAATAATACCTAATAGAAATATTTTTAAAAATTTAGAATCATTTAATCAATGTATGAATAAACCAAATTATCTAAATATGAAAAAGGAAAAATTAGAAAAAATATGTTATATATTAACAACAAATAAAACATTATTATATAATCAATACGATTATTTTATGTATAGACTAATATACAAATTATTTGAAGTAGAATGGAATAAATCTATATTTGATAAAGTATTTTCATTAGATCTTACTATTTTTAAAATAAAAAACAAATAAAATAAAATAATAACATATAATTAGATGAGAAGAAAAAGTTTAAGTAATAAAGAAATGGATAATAAAATTAATAATATAATAGAATTTAAATATATATTATTATCTATAAAATATTCATTATTTTATTTTTAATGAAAAATTATTTTAAATTAGACATTATTTTATTTTATTAATAAAAATTATATAAAAAAATGATTTATCTTCTATTAGTTTTTTATTTTATTTTATTAAATATGAAGATAAAAAATTATATTTTAGATTATTATTTTTTTTTTTTTTTATAGAATTTATGAGTTCTAATTTTAATCTATCTTCATATAAAAAATAATATGAAAAAATTTATATGAAATTATTTTTTAAAATATTTAAAATTAAAATAGAAAATGAAATAACAAAAAATAAAATATTAAAAACTATTTTATAATATATCTTTATAATTATATAAATTATTTATATTTTTATATTTATATGAAAATTTTATAATAATTAGTGGTATAATAATGGATATTATTTTTTTGAGAAATATATGAAACCTTATAACTTTATAAAACAGTTAAGAAAAGAAAGATTTAAATCTTAAAAAAACATATATATATTTACATTTATATTTTATATGGTTTCAATACAATATGTATTTAATACAGATAATGATAGATATATGAATGATAAAATATTAACAAAAAGGAAAATTTCTGATATTAAGAATATAAATTAGGATGAAACTTTAAATATAATAAATAAAAAATACAAAATAAATATACCATCTACAAGTTATAATTCATGAGGTTCAAATGTTCCATTAGATTTAAGTAAAAAAAAGAATACAGATATATTATCTATAGATTCAAAATTATATAATTTATAGAATCCATATTATATACAAAATTATTCTGGAATCAATAATATACCATCTACAAGTTCTGATCCATGAGATTCAAATATTCCATTAGATTTAAGTAAAAAAAAGAATACAGATATATTATCTATAGATTCAAAATTATATAATTTATAGAATCCATATTATATACAAAATTATTCTGGAATCAATAATATACCATCTACAAGTTCTGATCCATGAGATTCAAATATTCCATTAGATTTAAGTAAAAAAAAGAATACAGATATATTATCTATAGATTCAAAATTATATAATTTATAGAATCCATATCAAATATAGAATTATCCTGTAATTAATATACCATTTACAAGTTATAATTTATAGAATCCATATCAAATATAGAATTATCCTGTAATTAATATACCATTTACAAGTTATAATTTATAGAATCCATATCAAATATAGAATTATCCTGTAACTAACTATATACAAAACTATTATAATAACGAATATATATAGTTAATTAATTATAATATAGAAGAATATAAATTTATAGAAAATAATACAATAAATTCTATTGTAATAAATATAAAAATATGATCATCTTCATATAAAGAAATAATACCTAATAGAAATATTTCTGAAAATTTAGAATCATTTAATCAATGTATGAATAAACCAAATTATCTAAATATGAAAAAGGAAAAATTAGAAAAAATATGTTATATATTAACAACAAATAAAACATTATTATATAATCAATACGATTATTTTATGTATAGACTAATATACAAATTATTGAAAGTAGAATGAGATTCAAAATCATTTATAAAATATATGCAATTTCAATATAATTCAGAATTTTATAAAATAAAGGATCATATTATAACTTATGAATAGATAGAAAATAAATAGAGTAGTAGCTATAAAGAATTAATTAATAGAACAGAAAACATGGAAAACTTTGATTATATAATATCATCTATAAAATATGTTTTATTTTATAAAAAAAATAAATATAAAATAGGACCTAAACTTTTTAATTTTATTAATGAAAATAATATTAATGAAATTCCTTCTCTTTATAAAACAAATAATAAAATGAATAATAATTTTATTATAGCTAAAACATTATATAGATTAGTATATTTTTATTCTTTTATAGAGCGTATGCATTCAGGATTAAACTTATCAAATGAAATTGTTGAGGATTTATATGATAGAGTTTTTACATTATATAAAATAGATTATGAAGATATAGAAACAAATGAAGATATAGAAACAAAAATATAGAAAATAAAATTAATAAAAAAGAAACTAATTACATTAACAGATTCATTATTTTCATAATTCAATTAATTAATTAATTAATTTTTAGATTTTTTTTTTAAACAAAACAGAATAATAAATATCTTTGTATTTATATTCTTATGAAGATAATAGAAATTATTAAAAAAATAAATTTTAATTTTTAAATTTATGAAAATTTTAAATAATTATTGATATCATAATGGATATTTTTTTTTAAGAAATATATGAAACTTTATAACTTTTTTAAGATAGTTAAAAAGAGAGATTTAAATCTTAAAAGAAATATATATACATTTATATTCATATTTTATATAATTTCAATACATATTGTATTTAATACAGATAATGATAGAATATTAACAAAAAGGAAAATTTCTGATATTACGAATATAAATTAGGATGAAACGTTAAATATAATAAATAAAAAATAGAAAATAAATATACCATCTACAAGTTATAATTTATAGAATTCGAATAATCAAATATAGAATTATCCTATAATTAATATACCATCTACAAGTTATAATTTATAGAATCCATATCATATACAAAATTATTATGAAACTAATCACTTAATTATAGGTTCTGATTTATATGATTCAATTAATAATATACAAAGTTATCCTGAGACTAATCAACTATCTACAAGTTATAATTTATAGAATTCAAATAATTATATAGAAAATTATTATGAAACTAATCAACCATCTACAAGTTATGATCCATATAATTCTTATAATCAAATAGAAAGTAATTATGAAACTAATCACTTAATTATAGGTTCTGATTTATATGATTCAATTAATAATATACAAAGTTATCCTGAGACTAATCAACTATCTACAAGTTATAATTTATAGAATTCAAATAATTATATAGAAAATTATTATGAAACTAATCAACCATCTACAAGTTATGATCCATATAATTCTTATAATCAAATATAGAATTATCCTGTAATTAATATACCATCTACAAGTTATAATTTATAGAATTCAAATAATCATATACAAAATTATCCTGTAACTAACTATATACAAAACTGTTATAATAACGAAGATATATAGTTAATTAATTATAATATAAACGAATATAAATTTATAGAAAATAATACAATAAATTCTATTATAAAAAATAAACAAATATGATCATCTTTATATAAAGAAATAATACCTAATAGAAATATTTCTGAAAATTTAAAATTATTTAATCAATGTATGAATAAACCAAATTATTTAAATATGAAAAAAGAAAAATTAGAAAAAATATGTTATATATTAACAACAAATAAAACATTATTATATAATAAATACGATTTTTATATATATAGACTAATATATAAATTATTTGAAGTAGAATGAGATTCAAAATCATTTATAAAACATATACAATTTCAATATAATTCAGAATTTTATAAAATAAAGGATCATATTATAACTTATGAATAGATAATATATAAATAGAATAGTTACGAAGAATTAATTAATAAAATAGAAAACATGGAAAACTTTGATTATATAATATCATCTATAAAATATCTTTTATTTTATAAAAAAAATAAATATAAAATAGGACCTAAACTTTTTAATTTTATTAATATACATGATATTAATGAAATTCCTTCTCTTTATAAAACAAATAATAAAATGAATAATGATTTTATTATAGCTAAAACATTATATAGATTAGTATATTTTTATTCTTTTATAGAGCGTATGCATTCAGGATTAAACTTATCAAATGAAAATGTTAAGAATTTATATGATAGAGTTTTTACATTATATAAATTAGATTATGAAGATATAGAAACAAATGAAGATATAGAAACAAAAATATAGAAAATAAAATTAATAAAAAAGAAACTAATTACATTAACAGATTCATTATTTTCATAATTCAATTAATTAATTTTTTAGATTTTTTTAAATAAAACAGAATAATAAATTTTTTTAAATTATTTTTTATAGAAATAGAATGTATATAAATTCTAATTTTAAATTATTATTTATATTTTTAAATTTATGAAAATTTTAAAAATTTACTTCTTAAAAAAAGATATTATTTTTTAAGAAATATATGAAACTTTATAATTTTTTAAAATAGTTAAAAAAGAGAGATTTAAATCTTAAAAGAAATATATATACATTTATATTCATATTTTATATAATTTCAATACATATTGTATTTAATACAGATAATGATAAAATATTAACAAAAAGGAAAATTTCTGACATTAAAAATACAGATTAGGATGAAACGTTAAATATAATAAATAAAAAATAGAAAATTAATCAACCATCTACAAGTTCTGATCCATGAGATTCAAATATTCCATTAGATTTAAGTAAAAAGAAGAATACAGATATATTATCTATAGATTCAAAATTATATAATTTATAGAATCCATATTATATACAAAATTATTCTGGAATCAATAATATACCATCTATAAGTTATAATTTATAGAATCCATATAATGATATACAAAATCATTCTGAAAGTAATATACCATCTACAAGTTATAATTTATCCATTATTTCGATACAAAACTGTTATAATAACGAAGATATATAGTTAATTAATTATAATATAGAAGAATATAAATTTATAGAAAATAATACAATAAATTCTATTGTAATAAATAAACAAATATGATCATCTTTATATAAAGAAATAATACCTAATAGAAATATTTCTGAAAATTTAGAATTATTTAATCAATGTATGAATAAACCAAATTATTTAAATATGAAAAAGGAAAAATTAGAAAAAATATGTTATATATTAACAACAAATAAAACATTATTATATAATAAATACGATTATTTTATGTATAGACTAATATACAAATTATTTGAAGTAGAATGAGATTCAGAATTATTTATAAAATATATTATCTTTGATTATAATTCAGAATTTTATAAAATAAAGGATCATATTATAACTTATGAATAGATAGAAAATAAATAGATTACTAATGAGGAAGTAATTAATAAAATAGAAAATATGAAAGATTTTACTCAAATAATATTATCTATAAAATATCTTTTATTTTATAAATTAAATAGATATAGGATAGGACTTGAATTTTTTAATTTTATTAATGAAAATGATATTGATAAAATTTCTTCTCTTTATAAAACAAACAAATGAATGAATAATGATTATAATCTAAATAAAACATTATATAGATTAGCATATTTTTATTCTTTTATAGAGCGTATGCATTCAGGATTAAACTTATCAAATGAAATTGTTGAGGATTTATATGATAGAGTTTTAAAATTATATAGAATAGATTATGAAAATATACATAAAAATAAAAATAAAATAAAATTAATAAATAATAAACTAATTAAATTAACAGATTCATTATTTTTATAATTCAATTAATTAATTTTTTAGATTTTATAATAGTTTTCTTCATAAAATAATTTATTTCTATTATATTCTTAGTTTTTATATTATAAATAGATTATTTATTATATTAAACTAATAATAATACTATTTTATTTATATTTATAAAATATTTAAAATATTTTTTTAAAATTTATCCTTAAATAATTTAATTTTTAAAAATAATTAAAATTATATTTATTATATCGGAAATAAATCATTTTATATACAAAGATATAATGGGTAATAAAAAAGAAGATAATAAGTTTTTAAAATATATTATAATTATAATCCTTTTACTTACAATATTAATAATTTTTATAGGAATCTCTTCATATTTATATTTTTTTAAATCAAAATCCAATGATATTCAAAAAAATTAGAAAAGAAAATAGAACAAATTATTAACATAAACAAAGATTTAAAAGAAAAAATAGAAATAAAAGATGATGAAATTATTAATCTAACTAAAAAAATAAATTCTATATCTTTAAAATCATATAAAAATATATATGAATTTTCTAATCAAATAAGTAAAATAACAAATGAGTTTTTTAAATACCTAAAAGAATATGATAATCCTGATTTAGAATATTCTGATGATTTAAAAGTTAAAATTTCAACCCTTATAAATATTAATGGAATAATAAATAACGATAGCATTGAATTAAAAAAATTAATAAAAATAAAACTAAATATTGATATAGAAAATATTAGAGATATATTGGCAACCCAAAGATATGAAAATGATGAACAATCCATAAAAATAAAACAATATGAAGATGAAAATAATGAACAATTATTAGTAATTGAATCCCAACTCGAAGTAATAAAAGATCTAGTAAATAAACTAAAATTGGTATTATTAAATTCTAATGATGATGAAGAAATTAAAGAAAATTTAATTAAAGGTTTAGAAACAACTATAGAAGAAGAAGAAGAATATTAATATATAATAATTAAAGTTCATTTTATTCAAATTATATTATTTAAAAAAATTATAATAAAAAGAATGATATAATCTAAAAGCAAATTAATTAATTATTTTTCATAAAATTCAGTTATTTTTTTTATTTAATATATCATTATTCGGATAAATTTTTTTATATACTATTAATGGTTCAAAAAATAGATAATACTACTACTAAATACATAATACTTATACTTGTTTTATCCATAACTTTAATAATTTTTATTGGAATTTCTACATATTTATATTTTTTTAAACCAAAATTAAATAATAATCATATACCAGATTTAGAAAAAAAATTAAAATTAAAAAATGAAGAAATTAAAAATTTAAATATTAATCTAAATGAAAAATTAAAATTAAAAGATAAAGAAATAAAAGAATTAAATAATCTATTCGCCTCTAATGATGAAGAAAAAATAAAAATTCAATTAATCAATTAGAAAAAAGAAACTGAAAAATTAAAAGAAAAATTAAAAATATTTAATTTAAATCCTCCTAATAATGAAAAAAATAAAATAATAGATTTAACTCCAAAAATTTCTAAATATAATGAAGAACTTGAAAAAATTGAAAAAGAATTTTTAAAAAAATTAAAATTAAAAGATGAAGAAATAGAAAATTTAAATAAAAAATTAGAATTAAATGATATAAAATTAATTGAATTATTAAAATTAGATAAAGAATTTAACGATGAAGATAGTAATAAAACTACCTCCCATATATCCTACTTTAAACAAAATATGATAAAACAAACAGCCGAAAATCATGAACAAGCTATAAAAATAAAAAAATTAGAAACCGAAATTGGTAAAAATTTATTAATAATTAATTCTAAAGATAGAAAAATAAAAATTTTAGATAATTCTATAGAAAGATTAAATACTCAAATAAATTTTACTAATAAAGAATTAGAATTATATAAACGTAATAAAAATAATGAATCACAATCAAACCTTATTGAAAAAAATTTAGATACTAAAGATGAAGAAATACAATATTTAAATAAATTAATAGACGAATATATCGTAAATGAAAAAAATTTAACAGAATTAAATCTAGAAAAAAATGAAAAAATTGAAATCCTAGAAAATAAAATACAAGAATTAGAAGAAAATATACTACAAGAATCAGAAGAAAATAAAATATACTATGAAGAAAATAAAATAAAATGAATTAAATATAGAAGATACGAATCAGAATTTGAAAATTTAAATAATATTATAGAATCCGTATTACAAATAGAATGTTACTATGAAATGTACCAACTATACATAGAAATATATAACGATGAAAATCAAATAGCTTCCTTAGATTTAAAAAAAAGAAGTTTAAATAGTTGATTATCTGAATTAACACAAAAGTATTTCATAAATTTAATATTTTGTACTCTAAAATCTAAAAATAAATTAAATCATAACTTTAATATTATTATTAAAGAAATAGAATCTATCTCATTGTTGTTAGATGATTTTGATAAAAATCAAGCTCCGATCTTTCTAGATACAATAGTAGTCTATATTAGAAAATTAATGGGTACTATAAATACTTGAATAAGAGATATAAAAAATTATTAACACTGATATTTTTATTATAACTACATAAATATGAATAATACCCCTCTTAGTGATATAACTAATACCTCTTGCAAATAGAAAAATCTCTCAAATATATCCTATATTAAATTAGAAAATGAAGAATTAAAAATAAATTTAAAAAATACTCTAAAACAAAAAATTTTATTAAATTAGAAAAATAAAAACATAAAAAAATTATTAAATAAAAAAAATGAAAGATTAAACTACTTATCACATATTAAAATAGTTAATGACTGTATAATAAATGAATATAATAAGTTTAAATAATTAATTATATGCACTGTTAGAATTCTTTAATTTTTTTATCTCCTTAACCTAACCATTCTCTCCCTCTTTACTTTTCTCTATTTTCTCCTTCTTCACTCTAACTATAACCTATATATGACATGGTGATGAATTATATGAACAAACTTTTCCAAATGCTTTATGCGTTCTTCTATGTAATTTAGGCGCTTTTTTAACAGAAATATGATAAATTTCTAAATCCTCTAATTCAAACTTCTTATATACAGCATTCTTCATTACATTCTTTAATAAACTTATTAAAACTCTACATGATTTTTCTGGAAATCTTCCTGCTATTTTACCATATTTTTTAGCTAATTTATTATGTGATACTCCATGATTATGCTAATTAAATATTACAATATCTTTCTTCTATATAACATTCCTTAAATATTTTATTGCTTTTATTAAATTCATTCCTCTTAACATTCTTGATGTTTCTAATGTATTCTTATAACTTACTCTAATACTATCAACTTTTGCTCTAGCCATATTCTCTTGATCAATTTCTCTTATTGTATATGAAATTCCCATTATTTTATATTTTTATCGTGTTCTACTAATAACACAAATTATGGAAAAGATAGTAAAGACTGTTGCCTTTATTTAGAGTACATTATAGAGTGTATAGAATAAATTTGATATTTCTTTGCCACAATTGGCTGTTATTGGTAGTTAGAGTAGTGGGAAATCCTCAGTACTAGATTCTATAATAGGTTATGATATTTTACCAAGATCCTCTGGATTATGTACAAGAGTTCCTCTTGTATTAACATTGCTTAATAATAATAAATTAGTAAATATTTTACACGGTAATTTTAAACATTTATCCTCTGAATAGAATAAACAAATGTTTAGTACTAATAATTTAGAATAGAATTGCTTGAACATAAAAAATGAAATATTAAGAAGAACAAATGAATTAACTCAACAAAATGAAATAAGAAATACTCCTATATATCTTGAAGTATCTTGTTCTACTTTACCCTCTTTTACTATAATAGATTTACCTGGTTTAACTAAAGTTGCTATACAAGGATAGTCTAAAAATATTGTTACAGATATAGAAAATATGTGTGTAGATTATATTAAACAACCTAATACTATAATATTATGTATTGTTAGCGGTAATGTAGATTTAGCTAATTCAGATGGATTACAATTAGCATAGAAATTTGATCCAAATGGATTAAGAACATTAGGAATTGTTACTAAGTTAGATATTATGGACAAAGGAACATCTGCTAAAGCAATTTTAGAAAATAAAATATTTCCATTATAGTATGGTTATATAGGTGTAGTTAATAGAAGTCAAGAAGATTTAAATAATAAAATATCTGTAGAAAAATCAAGAAGTAAAGAATAGAATTTTTTTAATTTACATCCAGATTATGAAAGTTTAGCTGAATATCAAGGTTATAATTTTCTTATTTCTACTATAGAAAAATTATTCAAAAATCATTTATTTAAAACAATGCCAGATCTTAGAGAAAAATTAGGTCAATTATATGACAATTTAAAAGTGACTTATATTACTAAATTTGGTTAGATAAATTTTGCTAAATATTTTTTAGATGCTGATTTAACTAATAAAGATCCTCAACATGTGCAATTATATAAAATCATAAGATAGATAACAAGAAAATTAGATGATTTAAGTAGAGGAGTAATATTAGTATCTGAAAAAGGAATATCAGGAGGAGCTAAATTAAAAAAAGATTTACATTTTGATTATAAAAATATATTAGAAAAAATAGAGCCATTATAGACTATAAGGGATGAAACATTATCTTCACTTATATTAGAATCAGCAGGATTAGGAAGTAATTTATTATGTTCAGAATTAGCATTTACTAATTTAATTAAGACGGAAATAATTAAATTATTTGGGCCATCTATAGAGTTTTTAATATAGATATAGAATACAATGATGAAAATGGTAAAACTTTCATTAGAAGGGGAAGAAATATAGAATTATCCAAAATTAAAAATATTTACTTTAAATTTTTTTGAATAGAGAATAGTAGAACATTTAAGATTAGCTGAAGAGAAAATTAAAATATAGATAAAGATAGAGTCATCTTATATTAATTTAGAACATCCAAAATTTATAGAACTACCACATAAAGTATATTCTAATGCAATAGAATAGGTTGGAAAAATGAATATTGATAAATCTTAGAAAAATTTAAATATTTAGCTTATATTAATGAGAAATTTAGTATCTGCATATTTTAATATAATAAAATAGAGTTTTTGGGATTTCTATGTAAAATGTGTTCATACAATAGCAATAAAACCAGTGATAGAAGATAGTGAACATTATATTATGTTAGAGTTAATGAAGAAAGATAATTCTGAATTATTAATGTAGGATGATGAAATAGTAAAGGAAAAAATTACATTATTAGAACATATTAAATCAATTGATATAGCATTAAAATAGTTTAATAAGCTTGCGTTTTCATAAATAAATAAGATAAAAGTAGTTTATATTTTATTATATACTAAATATCTAAAGGGAAATTATTTATTACTATATATTCTTTTATTTTTTTTAATAGAAATCTATTATATATAGAGCTATCATCATTATTTATTAATAAATATTTTATAATTTGATCTATTATTTGTAGTATAAGCATAAGATTTTTATCTATATTTTTTATTTTTAATAAATCTTTTAATTGGGAGATAAATAAATTTAAAAAATTATCATCTTCTATTACTATTAATTTTGGAGAATATTTTTTATTTTTTATAGTATTTTTATATTTAAGATTAAATATATAAGTTTTTAATTGATTTAATTTGAATTTTCAAATATTGGTTGAATCTATTTTTTTATTTTTAATATTTTTATTTAAGGATAAAGCGGTATTAATTAAAATTTTTAAATTTTCAATATAATTCTATATATCTAATTCTTTATCTAAAACATCATGAAAAAATTTTGGATCTTTTTCTAAGTTTGTATTTTTTATATTATCTAATATATGTTGATTAGTTATTTTATTTTTCATTGTATAATAGGGTTCTTTTTCAAAATGAAAAAAATCATTTTTTATCTATTCTAATTCAATTACTGTATTTAATAAATTAGAAATAGAGTTAATTATATTATCATTTTCAGTTAATTTATTTATTTTATTTTTTATAAATAAATCATAGGGTTTATTTTGAAAAATATTTTTAGATTTAATACAAATGAATATAATAATATTAATTAGTATTAAAAAATAAATAATATTTATTATTGTAAAAATATTAAAAATTGTATTTATTATCATTTTTTATGTCTTTAATTTATTAAAATAATATACCGAAAATAATTATTTTTTAAATTATCAAAATAGAAAAACAAATGAATTAATAATAAATTGGATTAATTTAAACATACAACACAACATGATATAGAAGTATAAAGAATTTTTTTCTAATATATTAAAGAATATAATTAATATAATGGAATAGGAATATGTATTAATATAGGAAGAAGAAGAGTTTGAAAAGAGATATAAGTTATATTATTTATTTGAATAGATATATCATACGATATAGAGATTATATTGTATAAATGAGTGAGTATCACATAATTATAATACATATATTAAATTAAATATGATTAATCATATAATGGATTGTAAATGATAGTTAATTAACAACAATATAAGAAATAAAGATATATTTTTAAATAAAATATTTATGTATATATATCCTAGATGAGATATAGAAAATGCGATAGAAATAATGAAAACTAATAGATTTGAATCATTTCCCAAATTTTATGAAAAATTATATTATGATAACGATGATATAATTTATAAGTTTAAAAGAAAAATTTTATTAGCTATAATAGGAACAGAATTAAAAATAAAAGGATATGAAAATAGAGTATGTATATTAGAATCAGATTATTTTATTATTCATATGGGAATAGATAATAAATTTTAGTTTAAGATAAAAGAATTAAAATTATTTACGAATATTTCTCCTATTATTTTAAAAGAATATATTATAAAATTAAATAAATTTTTAATAAATAATTCATTAAAAAAATTATATGAAGTAATTTATAACAATATAATGTCATATAAATTATTATTAATAAGTTATTATATCAAATAGAGGTTTCATAGTAATTATTATAAAATTACATATTTATGTCATAAGTATAATATAATAATTTCATATGAAAAAATAAAAATTTATTTTTTATATATAGAAGATTTAATAAAATTTTCGGAAAATTTTAAAATAGATTTAGAATGAAAAAATCATAAAAAATTTTAGAAATTAAAATTATAGTTATTGAATGAGGTTTATATTAATTTTATAAAAAATCCAAAAATTTTTTATTTATGGGATAAAATAATATTATTATATAATAATTTTATATTTAATTTAGAATATGAAATATTTAAAAAATTTTTTATAAAGTACAATAGTAATATAGAAATTTATTATTTTGATAATATAATAACAATAGAAAATATTTCTAAGATAAATATATATAGAATGAAATATATGAATAAGTATACAATGAATAATAAAATTATTTAGGATATTACGGATAAGAAAGTTTTTTGAGAAATAATAAGAGAATTAGATATGGCTTATTATAGGAATATATTTGAAGAGGTAGAAATAAAAAAAGATTTTTTAATAATTAAATATGAAATTTTTAATATAGAAATAAAGGATAGTATTAATATTGTATATGATAATACAATAATTAAAGTATTAGATATTAAAGAATTTATTAAAGATTCTTATTATATAAATAAAAGATATTGTGAATAGTTATTATATATTATAAAAGAATATATAATAAAAAATAAAGAAAATATTATTAAGGAAATTTTATTATATTATATTAATGATATTGAAATAGATGAAAATTTTAATTTTAATTACGGCATTAAAATTAAAGATTGAAAAAATATTTTAAAAAATAAAGAAAATATTAAATTTATTAATTTATATATAGAAATAAATAAAAATATTAAATTTGAAAAATTAATTTTTTAGAAAATTATTAGATTAATTTAAATATTGATAAAATATTTATTATAATAGAAAAAAATAAAATAAATATAAATGAAAAAGAATAGGAAATAATATTAGATATAGATAATATAATTAATAATATAAAAGTTATAGGAATATTATAGGAATTTAATAATTATAAAATAGAAGGAAAATATATTATAGATGAATATAATAGGATAAAATATACATATGATGAAGGATTAATTTTAATATATCATATTAATAGTTTAATGAATAAAAGAATAATAATTAATGATAAAAAAAGAAATTAAAATTTTTATAAAAAAATTAATAATAATAAAATTTATTTAGATACAATTCATTATTATTAGAAATTTAAATTAAAACATTTAGAAATATGTAAAAATTGTAAAAATTATCCTATTATGTTAATATTAAATAATACTATAAGATTATATTATGATTAGAAATTTAAAGATTAGTATTTATTATAGAAAATATGTAATTATTTAAATATTTTATATAAAGAAAAGGAATATAAATAGATTAAAATTTTAATGAAATATTTAGTATTTAAAGATATAATTTTAATATGTATTTCTTTTCTTAAAAATTTAAAAATTACATATATTAATTACAATAATAAATTATGTAATTATAATGATTAGAAATCTAAAATTTTTAGAAATCTTTATATAGGAATAGATTATAAGGGAAGATTATTACATTTTATATATAATATAATAGAACATAATATTATATTAAATAATAATATAGAGATAGAAGAAATTGATAAATTAGAAAAATTATTAAAACAGGTAGAAGAATATATATATGTAGGTAATTTAAATTTAGATAAGGTAAAAATAAATATAAAAATTTTATTAAATTTTATTAAAATATTAAATTTTATTAAGTATAAGTAAAATTAATTAGTTGATTTTTTCAATAATTCTATTGTACCACATTTCCCACATTGTAATCTATTTTTATGTAAAGCCATAAATATAGTTTCACCACAACATTCTTTTTTACAAGATTGTCTTAAAGTTTTTATTTTATAATTTTCACCATCTACTGTAACATTATAACATCTTAATATAGATAAAGGATCTTTTTTTGGTATATGTTTTTTTACTTTTGGTTTTTTATATTGTTTCTTTTTACGTTTTCTTTTACCACCCAAAGTTTTAGGAATTATTGTAATTAAAGATATATCATTTATTTTATTATTTTCTAAAGAAATACCATTTGAAATTAATTTTAACATGAATAAAGGGATATTATATAAGGAATAAATATATTCTTTTATATTTTCTAATGTTATTAATTGTTCAGTATTTCATACTTTAGTTTTATTAAGAAAATGAAATAATATTTGTTTCATTATTATGTGATATTTATAATTTTTTTAAAAATTATTTTTATTTATTTTTAAAAATTATTTTAATTACTATAAGTCTATTAAAGTTTCATCTACATATGTTTCTGTTACTTTTGTATTTGTTAATTTTTGATTAAGTTCATATAATAAATTTATTGTTTGATCAGAAAAAGAAATTCTTTTTGAATATTTATTTATAATTTCTTTTCTTTTATCTATATCACATTCATATAATAGTTCTGATAATAATAAGAAACAGACATGATCTTTTCCTGTTTCTACTTGAACATCTAATTTAATTTTATCTATATCTAATTTATCATTTTCTATAGAATATAAAATGAAAGAAAGAAATTGATCAATTATTATTTTATCATACATATAATTAAGTTGACTGTCTGATTTATAATGTTTAGAACATAGTATAAGATTATCATAAGCTGATTTATAATTTTTATATTTCATACAAGATTCAGCAGCTTTTTGAAGTAAATTATGAGCAATATGAAAACTTTTTTGTTCTTTATAATATAAATAAGCTTTTTTATAATATTCTGAAGCTTTGATATCATTTCTTTTAGTTACTAAAAAATCAGCAATTTGTTGAGAGGATTTACCGGCTAGACTATATCTTTGTTCATCTAAATGACCTTGAACACCATCATCTCATAATTTATGTGATTCATTTTCATCTATATCATATTGTATATAACCAGCTTCTATATAGCATTCACAACAAGCTAAACTATTATATTTATTTGATATTTTTTTATTACATTCTATAGCTTTAAGAAAACATTTTAATGATTCTGAATATAGTTCAGCTAATTTATAAGAATGTGCAGCTTTTTTATATAAATCAAATGGTTTAGAATAATCTTTTTTGGAACCTAATAATTTACTAAAGAAATTTTCATTATCATAAGAATTACAAATATTATCAGCTTCTTCTTCTAAATTTTTTGCTTTTGAACTTGACATCATTTTAATATATATTATATATAACACAAATATATGTAGAATATAAGAAGTCAATTTAGTTATTTAAGATAGAATTTATTTAATATGAAAAACAAAGAAATTAGTTTATATTTAGAATAGAATCAAATAGATAATAATTGTTTATATATATCTAATTTAATTGAATATATAATAATCGAAAAATTCAACAGTTATATAGGTAATATGTATAATAATTTTAATGAAATAGGTATAAGAGAGTTTATTAAAGGTGAATATAAAAGAATAATTGAATTTATAAGAAATATTAATAGATTTTATTTTTTTATTTAGAATATGGATGATAAAATTTTATTTATATATAGGAGAAATATTAATAAATTAATTTATATATAGAATATAGATTTAATGAATGGAAAGGAATAGAGTATGAGATAGGAGGATGAAGAGTTTATAATTAAAATATTATTAATATTTGGATTAATAGGGGAAGAAAATAAGATAATATGTATAATTAAGAAGATGATAATAAAAAATATTAATTTATTTATGAGTAATATAGATATAGAATAGAAGGGGGATATAAAGAGTTAGGGTTAGAAAGTAATATAGAAGTATTAGGGAATAATAAAATTTATTAATGACAATTATTAGTATGATTTAATGGAGGAAATGAAGGAATTTATAATTGATTATATATTAGAGTATTAGAACAAAAATTTTAATTAGATAATATAGGAGTGTAATAGTAAAGAGAATAAATTTTTTTGTAATAATGTTAGCAAGTTTATTAAGAATAAGATTAAGTATTTAAATGAAAATGTATTAAATATAGGGAATAGTACTAAGTATATTGTAATTATTTATATAAAATTATTATTTATATTATTTAATTTTAATGCGAAGAGAAAATAGTTGAATAGTTTATCTACATGTATATTAAATTATTTAAGAAAAATTTATAATATATAGGAGAAGATAATTGATATATTATTTAATGAATAGATTGAGATTTTATAGGAGATATGAAGGGAGATATAGAATTCATCTAAGTTAAATAATGATATAATTAATTTAAATGAGAATAATAAGGTTGATATATTATCATTTTTAGAATTATTAGAATTAAATTGAGATTGTTATGAGGAGAATATATGTAGAGAGGATAAATTATTTTGTTATTTATATATAATTAAGGGATTTTTTTATTTATTTAATAGCAAGGATGAGTTATTATATAAATATAAGTAGAGATTATGTGATAATATAATAAGAAGTGACGAGATAAATATAAATAAAGAGATATTAAATTATGGTATATTAAAATTATTATATACTAAGAATATATTATGGGAAGTAGGAATAGATATTATATTGAATGATTATTAGTATAGTTAGAAGATAAGAAGACATAATATGGAGGATGAAGAGAATAGATATTTAATAATTAGTTAGGAGTATTGATGTATATAGAATTAGTAGGAATAGGAGATGTGTTTATTAGATTGTGATAAGACATATAATAAGGAATTTTTAAGGGAATCAGACAATTTAATGGAATTATATTATATGGATGATTATGGGTATATAGAGATAGAACTATTATTAGAGAAGATAAGGAAGAATATTAGGATAAGAATGAAGCCTAGATTTATTTTTTTAATACTTTATATTTATTGAAAATTTACTAATAGAAAATTTAGTTATGAGGATATAGGATTAAAATTAAATTATATGGATGTTTTAGAATTTTGAATATAGAAAAAATTAATTATTATGGAAAATGAATGTATTTATAGATTAATTAGTAGTAAGGAAGAGGAAGAAATATTTTATAATTATTGAAAATAAATTAATTTTGAATTTATGATTGTTTTAGTTACACAAATATAAACAGAGTGTTATATATGTGTTCTGAAGAGACAATATGTTGTATAATCTTAATAAACTTTAATTTGATTTTTTTTCTTTTATAACAATTATATTTAGACTTGGTTTAAGACGAAATTTTTATTTTTTAAAGATTTTAGTTTAAAAACAAAAATTAATAATTAATTAATAAGATGATTTTTCATAAATTTTTTTAATTCTTCTTTTGAATTTTCAGATACATTAGAGAGTTCAAAAAATCTATCATATAATTTAATCATAATATCTTCTGAAAGATTTGCAGATGTTTCTATAAATTCTAAGAAAGCTTGATAGAATACTAAATTATTATAGGTATTATTCATATTTATTGGAATAAAAAATATTCATTGAATTATTATTATACCAATTATAAGATAGAATATTTTGAAAGGATATTAAAAATTGTTCTGATATAATATTACATAAACCACGTCTTTCATCAAAAAGAAATAAATTTAATGAATAAATAGTATTTGCCATAGTTTTTATATTATTTTTTATAAAATTTATAATATCTTGATTTTTTTTGTTAAGCCAGAAAACTAATGAAGTACTTTTGATTGGGTTAAAATATTTTCTTTTTTTTATAGTCATATTCTTAAAATATTGCATGTCAAATTTTAAAATTCAATTTGTTATATCATTATTTGTTCAATCTTTTAATTCTATTAGTTTAAATATTAATTTCTAAACAGGTAATGAAGTAAAGCAGCATAGATAATTAAGATTCTATGTTAAGATATAGCATAATTTTTCAAGTCTTGATGTCTATATTTTTTTAGAATTAGGAGTTTGCATGCATAAATTAAATTTTTCAATTTTTTCATCATCTTTCAAACTGTCATCGATATTACAATGTATGTTTTTTGTTTTTAAATTATATTTTATTTTATTTTCTATAATATTTTTACCTAATTCATCTATTTGATTTTTATTATAGAGTTCAATAATATTTTCAGTTTCAGAAGCAGAATCAGTTTCAGAATCAGAATCGTTTCTTTTTCTTTTTTTAGTATTAATAATAGGCTATGTATTATCTTTTTCTAATACATTACTCTATTTATTTAAATAACATGAAGATGTTGGAATTGTATCATCTTCTTCTAATGATAGAACATCCTATTTATTTAAACTATCAGAAACTAGTGTTTCTTTATTGGTTAAATTAGTACTTATATTCTAGATCTATTCTTCTTCATTTTTATTATTTTCTTTATCAGATAGAAGTAATGAATAGAATTCTTCTGACTATAAAAGATCATTTCATTCTGAACATTGACTTAATTGTTCTTCTATAAAATTATTAGATATGGAGTTACAATATATAAAAATTCTAAATAATACTATTATAATCATTTTTTAAAAAAACACTAATAATTAAGAATAAAATTAACAAATAACATAAAACTTATCTATTTTTTGATTTAAAATATAAATATAAATCTAATTAATTAATAAGATGATTTTTCATAAATTTTTTTAATTCTTCTTTTAAATTTTCAGATACATTAGAGAGTTCAAAAAATCTATCATATAATTTAATCATAATATCTTCTGAAAGATTTGCAGATGTTTCTATAAATTCTAAGAAAGCTTGATAGAATACTAAATTATTATAGGTATTGTATATATTTATGGAATAAAAAATATTCATTGAATCATTATTCTACTAATTATTAGATAGAATATTTTGAAAGGATATTAAAAATTGTTCTGATATAATATTAGAATATGAACCATTTTTTTTTATAAAAAGAAATAAATTTAATGAATAAATAGTATCTGATATAGTTTTTATATTATTTTTTATAAAATTTATAATATCTTGATTTTTTGTTAAGCCAGAAAACTAATGACGTACTTTTGATTGGGTTAAAATATATTCTCTTTTTTTTATAATCATATCCTTAAAATATTGCATGTCAAATTTTAAAATTCAATTTGTTATATCATTATTTGTTCAATCTTTTAATTCTATTAGTTTAAATATTAATTTCTAAACAGGTAATGAAGTAAAGCAGCATAGATAATTAAGATTCTATGTTAAGATATAGCATAATTTTTCAAGTCTTGATGTCTATATTTTTTTAGAATTAGGAGTTTGCATGCATAAATTAAATTTTTCAATTTTTTCATCATCTTTCAAACTGTCATCGATATTACAATGTATGTTTTTTACTTTCGAATTATATTTTATTTTATTTTCTATAATATTTTTACCTAATTCATCTATTTGATTTTTATTATAGAGCTTAATAATATTTTCAGAATCAGTTTCAGAATCGTTTCTTTTTCTTTTTTTAGTATTAATAATAGGCTATGTATTATCTTTTTCTAATACATTACTCTATTTATTTAAATAACATGAAGATGTTGGAATTGTATCATCTTCTTCTAATGATAGAACATCCTATTTATTTAAACTATCAGAAACTAGTGTTTCTTTATTGGTTAAATTAGTACTTATATTCTAGATCTATTCTTCTTCATTTTTATTATTTTCTTTATCAGATAGAAGTAATGAATAGAATTCTTCTGACTATAAAAGATCATTTCATTCTGAACATTGACTTAATTGTTCTTCTATAAAATTATTAGATATGGAGTTACAATATATAAAAATTCTAAATAATACTATTATAATCATTTTTTAAAAAAACACTAATAATTAAGAATAAAATTAACAAATAACATAAAACTTATCTATTTTTTGATTTAAAATATAAATATAAATCTAATTAATTAATAAGATAATTTTTCATAAATTTTTTTAATTCTTCTTTTAAATTTTCAGATACATTAGAGAGTTCAAAAAATCTATCATATAATTTAATCATAATATCTTCTGAAAGATTTGCAGATGTTTCTATAAATTCTAAGAAAACTTGATAGAATACTAAATTATTATAGGTATTGTATATATTTATTGATTCAAAAATATTCATTGAATCATTATTCTACTAATTATTAGATAGAATATGTTGAAAGGATATTAAAAATTGTTCTGATATAATATTAGAATATAAACCACGTTTTTTTCATTAAAAAGAAATAAATTTAATGAATAAATAGTATCTGCCATAGTTTTTATATTATTTTTTATAAAATTTATAATATCTTGATTTTTTGTTAAGCCAGAAAACTAATGACGTACTTTTGATTGGGTTAAAATATTTTTTCTTTTTTTTATAATCATATTCTTAAAATATTGCATGTCAAATTTTAAAATTCAATTTGTTATATCATTATTTGTTCAATCTTTTAATTCTATTAGTTTAAATATTAATTTCTAAACAGGTAATGAAGTAAAGCAGCATAGATAATTAAGATTCTATGTTAAGATATAGCATAATTTTTCAAGTCTTGATGTCTATATTTTTTTAGAATTAGGAGTTTGCATGCATAAATTAAATTTTTCAATTTTTTCATCATCTTTTAAACTGTCATCGATATTACTATGTTTGTTTATTGTTTTTAAATTATATTTTATTTTATTTTCTATAATATTTTTACCTAATTCATCTATTTGATTTTTATTATAGAGTTCAATAATATTTTCAGTTTCAGAAGCAGAATCAGTTTCAGTTTCAGAATCGTTTCTTTTTCTTTTTTTAGTATTAATAATAGGCTATGTATTATCTTTTTCTAATACATTACTCTATTTATTTAAATAACATGAAGATGTTGGAATTGTATCATCTTCTTCTAATGATAGAACATCCTATTTATTTAAACTATCAGAAACTAGTGTTTCTTTATTGGTTAAATTAGTACTTATATTCTAGATCTATTCTTCTTCATTTTATTATTTTTTTCTTTATCAGATAGAAGTAATGAATAGAATTCTTCTGACTATAAAAGATCATTTCATTCTGAACATTGACTTAATTGTTCTTCTATAAAATTATTAGATATGGAGTTACAATATAGAAGAAAAAATTCTAAATAATACTATTATAATCATTTTTTAAAAAACACTAATAATTAAGAATAAAATTAACAAATAACATAAAACTTATCTATTTTTTTGATTTAAAAAATTTAAAAATAAAATTAATTAATTAATTCTTGTTATAAAGTGATTGATTTATTATCTCTACTATTATCTAGTCAGGGGTTAGCCACTATTCAATAGAGATGAAATGGTTCTGGTTAGAGACTATTTTATAAGATTAATTAGGAGATAAAGTACTTAAAAGAGGTAGCCTTATCGGCTGTTAATGATTTTAAGACTTCTATAGGCTACTTATTTAAAAAAAACAAATGCCTTATATTAATAATTGAGCTGAATTTCTATTCTATAATATGAAGATAGTTGTTATTTCTATAGCATATATATGCTGTTATAAAGAAATTCAATTATCTGATTTTAGAGGTAATATCTGCTAATATATGTAATTAGATAGTCTATAGAGTAATTTATGGATTATTATATATTATTTTAAGGAGTAAAATGTATATAAGTATAATGTAATAATTAATTAAATTTTAAAATTAAATAATAATATATGAATCTATAAATTAAATTACTATTAAATTTATTTTTAAAAAGTTAAAAATTTAATTATTATTTCTTTTTTATATAATATAATTATATATTTTTTTAAAAAAAATAATCTAAATCTAATTTTTTTATATAATTATTATACATTAAAAAAAGTATATTCAATTTATTTATTTCTATATCAATAATATTTGTTTTAATTCACGTTTAACTTTCTATATTTAATAACATTTGAGTTTATATTTCCTTATATTCTTTAAATTTTTTTTCATTGCAATTATCATTTTTTTCCTAAGTTATAACAACTTTCTCTGTTAAAGAAATCATCTAATTATCCAAAAATAAATCATTATCTTCTAAATTTAATAATTCTGAAAGTTGTTTGACATTGTTTCTATATTACTAGAAAACTATTCTAAATCAAAAAAAACTAAATATATTTATGTTATATCTATTATTATCTGAATTTAAAATAACAATAAAATTCTATAAAATTATAAATAATTTAATATACATATAAATAATTAAATTTTGTGAATAAAAATATATAATATTTCTAATATAAGAGCTAAAAAAGAGAGGTACCTTCCATTGGCAACTGAGCTGAGTCTACTCTGAGACGTGAAAACTATTGTTGTTCTAGTAGCTATAGGTGCTGTTGGTGCTGTTACAAAGAACTTCAATCGTCTGATCTCAGAGGTCATACCTGCCAATATAGGCAAGTAGGTGATCCACAGAGCAATCCGTGGAACATTAGATATCGTCAGGCGAAGTAAAGGCGCATAAGGCGGCCATTAGAAACATTAATTAATTTTAGATTTCATATAATTAAAAAAAATTTCTGATATACTTTCATAATTTAACTAAATTATAAAAAATATAACAATTATAATAAAAATTATATAAAATTTTTGTTACATTATTTAAAATTATTTAACTTAATAATAAAAAATTATATAAAATTATATTTTGGTTAAATATATAATTTTCATAATAATTAAATATATTTTTTAAAATTATTTTGTAATAAAAATAATAATTATATTTAAAAATAATAATTGATTAATTAAATTTTTTTTATTAAAAATAGAAAAATATTACTTAAGTAAAAATAAATCAAAAATATTATATATCTAAAGTAATAAATATATTAATAAAATTTAATAATTTATTTATATTATAAGTTATTATATTTATAGGATAAATTTTTTATTAAATCTATTATAACTAATATATTAATTAGTTAATTTTTTTTAATTTTTCTTCTTATATATATTAAATTTATATTGTTTAATATAACTTATTCTTTATTTAGAATTTCTAATAAAAACAATTTCTCTAATTATATATTTTAGTAAAATATATAAATAATTTAAAATTAAATTATTATAGTAATTTGAATAAGATTTATTATATTATAATAATGATTTTTAGAAATATAAATAATTATAATATTAATTTTATATATTTCTAAAAAATACATAAATATAAATAAAGTGTTATATATGTGTAGCGAAAAGATATATATATTCTTAATAAACTTTATTTTTTTTCTTATTTAACATTTATATTAAACTTGATTTTAAAATGAAATTTTTATTTCTTAAAATTTTATTTTAAATACTATATGAAATTATAATTAATTTAAATTTTTTAACTAATAAAATATTAAAAAATCACATTGTTTTTAAAAATTATATATTGATTATTATCATTAAAAATTCATGTTAACTAACTAATAATTTATATTTTAAATTTTTATTTATTTTATTGTAAAAATGATATGTTAATTACAATGAAAATACAGACTAAAATGATAAAAAAATTACTTATTTTAATTAAATATCTATATAAATATATATCTATAATCTCTTTATATATAAAGTATAAATAAGATACTATATTATTATATAAACTTTGATAATATAATCACAGTAGATTTTAAAACCTATAATATTATATTATAGAATTATATATAGCATATTAATCAAAATATGAATTTAGTTTTTATATTAGATAATTTTTTATATATTTATTATTATTCTAATCTCAAAGAAAATCTTAAAAAAGTATTAAATTATTTTATTATATTTCCACCCTTACTTATCTATATTTAATCCTATTAAAAATATATTTAGATTAAAAGAAAACCATCTCTTATCGATAACACCCCCTAAAATTAGAATTATTTATTGAATTTAATATCTAAGTTTTTTGTTTTAATTATGAATACTCAATATAAAAGATTCTATATAAAAATATTTAAATATCTATTTAGTAATATAAAAAGAAAAAATAAATGAAATTATTTTTTATTTTTTTTATTCTTTCTACAAAAAAATATAATAAAACATTTTCTTTATAGAATTTTTATTTTTTATTTTTTTATACAAATTATAATAAAAATTATTAATTTCTATTTTAATAAATAAAATTATTTAATAAACCTAATTACAAACGATATTTGTTTTTTTTGATTATTTTTATTTTTATATTTCTATATTATAACCATAATTATTATTATTACTATTATTATTAAAAATATAATAAATATTATTTTATAAATATTTATTTTTTCATATTTCTATTCATTTATTATTAATTTAAAATTTGATATCTTATTAAGTAATTTTAATAAAATAAAATATAATAAAATAATCTTATTATTATGATAAATTATATTTTTATTTAATAATATTGTTAATATATCATTTTTGATTTTATTATATAATTTAATAAATTCTGCTATATTACTTTTTTCTATATTAAAATCTATATTATCTTTAAATATAACTTCTAATAAATTTAATTGTTTGTTATAATCATAATTATAATCAAAATCAAAATCCATATCTAAATTTTCATATATTTCTAATATATTTATATAAAACTTCATTATCTATTCAATATTTTTATGAATATTATTAAAATATTTCTATCTTAAATTATTATAAATATTTTTTTTATTTAGAACATTATCATATATACTTTCAATATGTTGTAAATAATCTTTATCTTTAATTATATTAAATACTTTTATATTATTTAAATAATTAGCTAATTCTGTTAAATCTATATTATATTTTTTTAAATAATCTATAAATCTTGTAGAATCTTTTTTTGATAATGGGTAATATAATTCTTTATATAAAAAATTTAATGCAAATTCCTTTATCTTAATAAACTAATCATCTGATATAATATTTTTTTCTACATATTTATTGGACATATAAAAATTAAATATTCATTTTAATATTAATAATTTTTCATATAATATCATTTCATCACTATTTTTAGATATTATAATATGATTTTTTAATTGTAATAATTCTGTATTTAATTTTTCTTTTAATTTTTTAATATCGTCTCAATTATCATCACTATATTTATATATTTCATCATATAGTTTCATTATCCAATATTTTATTTCTATTAATAATTTAAATGTTTCAGATTTATTATTTTTATCTAAAGTTATTTCATATGTATTTTGGTCAAATTTTAGAACATAATTATTATAATTAAAATATAAATTATAAAATGTAGAATTATATATTATATTTTCTAAGATTCATAAATTAGATATATTGTCTTTTATTTCCCCTTTTATAATATTATTATATCAATGTTTTTGATTTAGCCAATTACTTCAAATAATATGTTGACCTAATATGTTGTTAAATATTTCATTAATATTATAAAATTCTGTTTTAAAATCTAATATTAATTTATATAATAACCATATATTTTCTAAATCAGTTTCTAGTTTATTATTTTTCAAAATACTATATATAGTTGATATTATTAAACTCATCTAATCAAATAAATTCTTATCAGATTTAAATACAGTATAATAAGTTAAATTAGTATATATTTCTTTTCAAATAACATTAATATTTTCTAAATTATTTTTTATATCATCTTTATAATTTAATATTATCTATTCTATACGTTCTAATATATGATATAAAAACTTGTTCTTATCTATTCATTCAATAATATTATTCTATAATTTTTCTAATTTTTTTTTATCAGTTGTTATAATATTTTTTATTACTATTCCTAATATAATAAATTTTATCATTTGTAGTTATTAAAATTTAATTTTTTAGTGTTTAAATAATATAATTCCTATTTTATGATTTTTTTAAAAAAATCGATTTAAATTTTTTATGCATTTTAAATTTTCTTTTAGTTTTTTCTCATTAATTAAGTAGAAAAATATAATAATATAAATAATTAAGTTTAAAATTAATTTAAACTATATTTATTCTTAATACATAAATTTTTCTTTAAAAATAATTAAAATAAAATATATAGTAAAATTAAAATTATAATATTATTTTTTCCATAATTTTTCTCATTTTATATCTCTCTTCTTTACCAATAATCTTTCATGCATTAAATAATAAATTATATAATTTATCTATACAACTATTAGATAAATCAAATCCTGTTTTTATACGTTCTATAAAACATTGAAAAAACAATAATTTATAATGTATAATGTTTCTATTTAACATAAATATTTTTTTTAATATTTCTGGATTAGTATCTATTTCATTTATTTTTATATTCTTTAAAATATTAAAAAAATTATTTTTAATAACATATTTTGAACTATTACTAAATAATATATCTTTAAATAATAATAAAATAATATCTAATTTTTCTAGTTTTTCTATTCTATAACTTAATTCTCCCTACTCATCAATATTTGATTCTTTTTTTCATTTTTTAGAACTTATTAAAGCTATATTACTATTTTTTAAATTTATCTCATAAGAAAAAAATAAATCTTCAAATTTATAATTTCTATCCCATTCTATTTCAAATAATCTAATTAATAATTTATGAACAGAAAAAAATGATTTATCACTCTATTTACTACAATAAATTAATACAAAACATATAAATTTTAATTTTTCGGAATCAATATTTTGTATATTATGACTATATAAACAATTATTAAAACGATATAATGATCATAAACTTACTATATCTTCTATCCCATGTTTTACAATATAATAATTATATGTTTTTATAAATAATATTACTTTCTCTCCAATATCTCTTACTGTTTTTAAAAACACCAAATTATTATTTACTATATCTTCTTTTTCATTTATTTCATTAAAATTGGAATTAAAATTTATATCTATATGAGAACTTAAAATATTATCTAAATACTATTCATCCATCTCTAAATACTTATATAATTTATTCTACTCTTCTTTTTTATTCTCCTATTGAATCCTTTCCCTATTTTCACGTAAATATTCTAATTGAAAACTTCATAAATTTAATTCTGAAATATTATTTAATTCAGTATACTCCTTTTTTTCAATATTATATTCTACTGTTTCTAAATTCTATACAATATTTTCGGAAGATCGAGAATTAAAATACTCAATTAATGAGTCAATATTATAAATAATTTTTGTTAAATAATAAAATATTAAAAAACCTCCACATTTTATCATAATTAATTTTATAATATATTTTTACTTAAATTTAAAAAATAATTATTTATATTATTATAAATTAACGTTATATTATAAATTTAATTACTTAATTCTTTTAATAATTTCTTTATATCTTTTTTCTATTCTTTTTTCTTTAATATTTCCTTAATCTTCTACTTATTAAATAATACCTCCTTTAAATTATTTCCCATATATCTTCAATTATCATCATTATATTCTAAAAATTCTGTTTTTATCAAATTTAATATAAAAATCTAATCACATGAATCCTCTAATTTAAAACATAATTTTAAAAATGGCCTTATAATTTTTACTATTATATTTTTCTTCTTTATTTCTATCTATAAATTTATTACAATATTTTTTATCTCCTAAAAAATTATCTCAATTATTCTCATATAAAATATACTATTATTATTCCAATTCTTAATTAAAATATTGTCTATAATAATTTTATTTAATTTCTTAATCTATTTTTCCCTTATATTCTCACTAAATATTTTACTATATCCTGTATATAATAATCTTCTTAAAAAATAATAATGCTCTTCCTTATACTCCTCTCTCTATCAATATAAACTATAATTATAAAATAAATTCTTTATATATTCAATATAATTTTCATATTTTATATTTTCTAATAATAATTCCTCTATACTTATACCCTGATTACTTATTAACTTATAACATATCCTTGCTATATTTTTAATATCTATTTTTTCACCCTCTTTCATCTCATTAAATATTTTTATTTTATTTTCTTCTTTTATCATATTATTTATAAAAATATTAATGACTTATTATAACTACTACTCATTCTCATCTGATCATAATACCCTTCTTATATTTAAATTAAATAATATATCTTCTGAAATTTTTCTTATCTTTGAAAATAATATTTTTCAAAAAATATTTCCTCTCATAAAAGATATAAATTATATTTATGAAATTATACAAAAAATATTACTTAAAGATATAAAATTCTCAAATAAAATTAATAAAATTGCTAAAATATTGAAAAAATATTATAAATATTATCGTAATAACACAATTTATAATAAAATATACGAATTAAATAATATAATCTATTATAAAGATTTAGATATTATAAATAATTCATTCCAATATAAAAATTATACTATTGATATAGACCCATTAAATCTAAAACAAAAATATTATATAGAAAAAATTAATATAGCTATTCCTTCCTCTAATAATATATTCATATTAATTAAAAATTTTATGAAAATAATAAATTTTTATGAAGATAATATTAAAGAATTAGATAATAAAATAAATGTAAAATATATATCAGAATTCACTCGTGATATAAACTTTATGAATAATAAAATTTTATTAAATTTTTATCCAATTTTTAAAAATAATAATCTTCCTATAATCTCATATAATGGTCAAATTAATTCCATAATAGATACTTTAAATAATCTACAAAATCATTGAAATAATTCCATTGATATTTATTCTAATATATTAAATTTAATTAAAATTTTCAATATTTCAGAAGAAAATATTTGCTGTAATATATGTACAGATTTAAAAAATAATTCACAAGGAATATCCTGTAAAAATAAAAATTGCTCAAAATATTTTCATACAAATTGCCTATATAAATGATTTATTAATTCTAATAAATATAAAATAATACTTGGTTTTATTATAGGCTCTTGCCCATACTGTTATTTTGATATAAAATTTAAATTAAATTAATTTTTCGGAGTATATAAAAATTTATCCTATAATAAATTATATGTAGCTAATCATATATCTTCTTATAATATTTAATCTTACTTCATTAATCCACTCTAATACTGTTCATAATAGAATAAGATTGGGTTGTATAGAAACTAGAGCCGGAAAATGCCCTGATAAAGATAATACAATATTAAGATGCTATAGGGCCTCAATTCCCATAAATATGAGGGCTGGTTCAATAGATAATTTACCTGATAGCGTCTTTAATTCAAATGTATTAATTGTATTCGCAGGTGAAAAAATAAAATGCTATATAGAATGTAGATCCTCAATGAATACCCCCATAAATCAAGAAAATTGTCTTCCAGAATACTTTGATATTACTACTACATCAGGTTTAACTTCAAATATTAGAACCTCAAGTAAAGATTCTACCCTAGAATTTGATTGATTCGTTCCCGAAGATTATGATTCTATACTCTCAAACTCCAGACAAACTGCTGAAATTAAATTAGATATTTTTCAAAGATTAAAAGATAATTATGAATTAAAACACGGTAGAGTAAGAATAAGATTTGCCTCAGTTCCTACCATAAAATCTAAATTAACCTGCACTAGTAGATTCGTATATAAAGATGGTTATATAAATTGCTTCATAGAAGCTAGAGATGAACAAAATCAAAAAATTCCAACCTCTCCCTACGTCTTCCAAGCATATATCGTAGATGAAAGTTATAACCCAGCCGTAGGTTATTTCGATTCTCATACCTACCTTACTATAGCAGAAGATGATAGACTAGTATTCCAATATAAAGGTGGTAATCTAGGTGGTATTAATAAAGTAGCTGTTCAATTTAATCCTATGCTACCTAATTATTTACCTAAAAATGCAAGTATAATAGGTAGCCCATACGTAATAACAACTTTAGGTTCTGATGAATGAAATATTATACATTTCATACTATTCTGCTACTTTTCACTTATATTTACATTATCATATAAAAATTATTAATTTAATTATTTATTTTTAAAAATTTAAAAAAATTATTTCTTTTTTAAATTTTCAACCCATTTATAATAAATATCAACCGGCTCATAAATACTTTCAATCTCTAAATTTTCATTATAATTACAAATTCCACATATTATTTCCCCTTTTTTCTACTTTTTATTTATCTTACATGTTATACAGTTCCTATTATTACATAATAAACAATCAAATATTTTCTATAATTTTTCTTTATTTGTTTTTCTTGGTCTTTCCTTAGTCTTTCTAACCATCTTATAACACAAAAAATATTTTATAAATATCAAAAATAAAATTATAATTTATTCCATTCTTAAAATTTATTTTTAAATATAAATATATAAAAAATTATAATAATTAAATAAACTTTATGTATTTTAATCACAAATTTAATTTTATATACATATGACAAATATTGAATATATACAATTAGATGATGATACAGAAGAATTACCTCAAAGATGAACTATTATGAAAAGAAAATATTTAATAATAATATTAGCCATTATTATAATAGTAGTTTTCATAACATTTATTATACTACTTATTCAATGAATAATAAGAAAAGTTAATCAAGAATTTATGATAGATTTACTAGATGATAATATAAATTATTTAGTAGATAAGGAAAAAATGTGCTTAGGTTACGGTAATAATTTGCATATATTAAATGAATGTACCATAAAATTAGAATCATATGAAATAATTATGGAAAGATTACACCGTAGATTTACAGAATCAAATATAAATCCTCATCATTTCTATCATACAGGTATATATATTCAAGCAATGGTTAGACTAGTCAGTTATTTAATTAAAACAAATGTTATAGATGAAAAATATAGAGACTGAATTATAAAATATACTAATCTTAAAAGTCACTCAATCATATATAGACTTCCTAAATCTTTATTATATTTTCCTTCTAACCTATTCACAGTAAAAGATAGATATCTTTCCTTTGATAGATAGAATGTTAAAAAAGTTTTAACTCAACATATAAATCATTTTTATACAGAAGAAGAATTTATTTATGATATATGTCAAAGAGATTTAACACCCGAAGATAAATTTGAATTTTTTGAATATATTAAAGCAGAAGTTAATATTAATACTAGTAGTAATAATAATCTATTCGTATATTCAAATCCAAAAAATACATCAATAAAATTAGCTATTTAGTTAAAAGAAGAAAGTTATTTAATTTATGGTATTCCTGCAACAAATACTAATACTTTAGCCCTATTAGAATCTCAAATAAAAGAATTAACTTTTACTACTAATACAGTAAACTTTAATTATTTTAATACTTCAGAAACTTGTATTGGAAAAAATAATGAAGGTTTAGCAGTAATTTTAATTAAACATGAAATTATAAAAGTAGAAGGAAATAAAATAACTTTAGAAATAATAATGGGTATTAAAATCATAAATGATACCGAAATATTTGAAAAAATAAATATTCCAGATAATTATTCACATCATTTAGATTTATTTTTCATACATAAAAAAATAGATACTTCAGAAATATTATTTAGACTAGTAGAATCTTAATAAAAAAAATTAATTAAATTAAATTTATTTTGTGTTTCATTTCTTAATTTATCTTTATGTCTACTTTTATATCTTCAATTCCTTATGTTGGAAATCATGTTATCTTAACAAATAAATTTGGTTTTATTGCAATGGATACTTGTAAAAATTTATACAATGATATCTATTATAATATTGATAAAAAAATTCCAATTCATCAAATACAATTATCAAATACTAATTGTATAGGTAATTTAGCTATTGCTAATAAAAATGGTATTGTTTTACCTTATATTGTCACAGATAATGAATTACAATTAATAAGAAATTTATTACCTGATGAAATATTAGTAGAAAGAATAAATGAAAGACATACATGTTTAGGAAATATTCTTTTAGTTAATGATAAAATAGGTATTACTTCATCCTATGTTAGTAATGAATCAATAGAAACTCTAGAAAGAATTTTAAATATTTCATTTTATAAATCAGAAATAGGTGAAGAATCATTAGTAGGTACTTATGCTATAATGAATAATAATGGCTGTTTAGTACAACCTAAAATTAATAATAATCAAATAAATGAATTATAGAAAATATTAGATATTCCTGTAATAAGAGCAACAGTTAATAAAGGTTAGACAGCATTAGGAAAACAAATAGTATGTAATGATACTATAACATTTTGTGGAAGAGATACTTCACCATCTGAACAATAGAATATTGATAAAATATTAAATAAAAATTATATAGAAAATATTAACTCAGATATAATAAGTATTTTATAATTTATTAATTTTTTTTAAATAAAAAATATGTAACTAATTGTCGGCACTAATCTAATATTAGAAATAATTATATCAAGGAGTGCATAAATGATATTAATTATTCATTAGATAGCAACACAAACTAGCTTTATTATTGTTAGATCTAGATAGTATTAACTGCCTAAATCTTAAATATAATATTTTAAATTTATGTATAAATATAAATTTTTTTAAAAAAATAATTACTGTTTTTTTTAAAAATATTTATTATACTTATTTAATTTTTAACAATATAAATCTACTAACTATCTTTATATATTAAATAAATAATTATAATTAAAAAAATTATTTCTATTATAATTATACATATAATACAAATATTTAGAATTCCTATATTATTTTTTTCATTAAACTATTCACTTTTAGAGTTAATCTATTGTATCTATTCAAATAAAAATTTTAATAATTGTATATTCTATTCTAAATCATTAAAATCTCTAAAAATTTCATTTTTATTACGTTTTTTTAATGATTTAGAAATATTTTCTAATTCTATTTCACTATATGTAAATGATATAGTTACTATACCTGATATTTTCTTAATTAATTCAGATATTTTAAAATTAATTTTTCCAGAATTTATTCAATCCTATATTGTAAGCTAATAATTTTGAATTATCTATGTACTATCTTTTATTAATTTTTCAAAATTTTCTAATTCTTCATTAAATATTTCAATCTAATTCTAAAAATTTTTAATTTCATCTTTTTCTAATTCTTTTAATTTTTCTATATCACATATTTCATTTTTTAATATAGTATCAACGCTATTTAATTCATTCATATTTCATGTATATTTATTACTTTTTAATATTTTATCATATGATTTATTTAATAAATTTCTTCATATATCTATATCTTCTATTTCCTATATTAAATTTAGTTCATTTTTTATAAAATTTAAATAATAAATTTTTTCATATATTATTAATCCACTACTAGGTACTATTAAATCTAAATTTGAATTATTATTTTCAAATGCTCTAATTATAGATCTTATTTTATTCTTAATTTCACCTATAATTTGTCCTTTTTCTCCTGGATTTGATATAGTTTTCTTTATTTTTCATTTTATTTTTGATATCTAACAATTCACTCCTGTTATTTTAGTTTTCTCTAATTTATTCTATATATTTTCTTTAAAACTTCCTATCCTTTTTTTTAATTCTCCATCAGAAAATATACTTCTTCTATCTTCTTCTTTTTTTTCCGGTTGTTCTACTACTTCATCATCCATTTCTAAATTACTATCTAATTTTATTCCTAATAATAAAAAAAATAATTCCTTAACCTAATAAATATATCTCTAAATCTATTCTATATATTTCTTCTAATTTTCTTCATATCTAATAATAAAACTAATAAATCCTATAAAATAATATAACTCATCTTCCTTATAATTAATCTCGTTATTATTTATTATTTTATTAATCTAATGAATAAAATGATCTTTCACCTTAGATATATTATATCCAAATATATACGGATCATATTTAGATAAAATTCCAATCTCAATTTTATTATTAATTTTCTATATTGTTTTAATATCAATATAAATAATATAACTTTTTTCTAATAACTAATTATATAAAGTATATATATTATTTAATTCAATCTAATATAACTATAATTTTTTTAAATCTACTTTAGTTATAACATGATTTTCACATTCTTTTATTATCTTTCCTATTATCTACTATAATTTTTCTAACTATAATTTTATCTTATCCGTATTCTTCATTTTAAGAATATCCTATTCTAATTTTTCAAAATCCATTAATATATCATTTATCTCCTCAATCTAATTAACTAAATTATATTTTATAAGATCAAGCCCATAAATACATTTATAAAAAATCAAAAATCAAATCATACACATATATTTAATTAACATTTTATATGTTTTTCTCTTATTTATGTCTTAATATATAAAATATTTTATCTCCGAAATATAGTCTTTGGATTTCCCTTAATATAAAATTCACTCAATAATTCTAAACTTCTCTAATTAATTTTATTATCCTATATAACCTCATACTACATATTCACACTAAAAAATCTACTTCCTCCAAACCTATAATTTAAACATCCAAATATTACTCTCTTAACTTCTAACTATCTCAACATACTCATACACATAATACATGGTTCACATGTTATATAAACATAACATTCTTTAATTAATTTCTTTTCCTTAATATTCTCTCATGCATTGAACTCAGCATGCCAATGACCTATATTATTTCCCTCTCCTATTACTCTGTTTTCATATACAAATATACATACTATTGGTACTTCTCCCTTCTCTAATACATTCTAACTCTTCTCTAATACATATTCCATTCATACCATAATAACCCATAAGTATCTGGAGTGAGCCGGTTAACATGTTACGTTAAGGTCGTAAAGTACTGGGTTCGACTCCCAGCAGATACATGTTTATATTAAAATTTAATTATTTAGTAAAAATTTCCCCTTTTTTACTTAAATTTAAATTATATTTCTCTTTATATTTTCGGATATCCATCTAATATGTCTTTTGTAATAAAATCATAATATATCATCTACACGTGTATCATTTTATATCCTTATTTTTTATTTTAACCCAAATACATAAAATTAAATATGTCTCCTAAAAATAATGATAATCATAATAATTTCAATAATATTATCAATAATATAACCAAAGTTGATTCTCCCTTTAATGATAGCTTTGGCAAATTTTATTCAGAAAATATTGATGATTCTATTTATAAAACAAATGATCTTATTGAAATAGATGATAGTTCTAATGTTGATAATTTAACTTATATTGATATAATTCAAGATTATCTAACTAAAATATGCGATGATATTAATAATTGTACTAATAAAAATTGTCTTTTTTCCCATGATATAACTAATCTTAGAAGATCCATAAAATATGATAATATAAAAAATATTTTTTTATATTCCTATTATCCTAAAAAATGCCAAAAAGGAAAATCCTGTAAAGATAAAGAATTTTGTAAATTTGCTCATACTATAGAAGAAATTGTATATCATCCCCTAACTTATAAAACTAAATTCTGCTGTATTAAAAATAATAAAGAATCTTGCCTTAAATTACCCATACTATGCTTTAAATTACATGATGAAGATTCTGATCCTATTGATACACCTAAAGCTTACTATATTTCCTTTAAATATCCTTATAATAATGAAAATAATCCAAATAATCAAATACAATCTGACGAAATAAAATATTCCCTACAAAAAGTATACTCAGAATATAAAACTTCATCCTGCCAATCTGCTCAATGTAAGAAAAATATGAAATGCTTCTTCTATCATACAGATTATGATAAAAGAAGATCTCCAAATGATTTTATATACGAAACTACTCCCTGTTTATATGTTAAAAAAAATGACAAATGACTCACTCCAAATATGTGCCCTAATAAAGAGAGATGTAAATTTACACATACTCTAGTAGAATATTTATATCATCCTGATATATATAAAACAACTATGTGTTCAACTCTCTCATCCTGTCAATGAAAAAATTTTTGTACTCATGCACATAACATAGATGAATTGCGCACAAAAGGTACCCCTGTTTCAATTAATACAGAACCTAATAACCCAATAGAAGATCCTCTAAAAATAATTTCTTCACTTAAAAAACAAATAGAAATTATTCTTGAAAAAATTGAACGTTTAGAAATTGCAGTTTATACAAAAAGAAAATAAATAAATTTAAATTTTAACATGAAATATTAGATTGATAATCAATTTCTCACTAAAGAAGAACTTCTTGAATTTCTAAATAAAAATATGCCAGACTATATGTTCTCTTAGAAAGGTAGTCGTTTTTTATAGTCAATTCTTCTCGAATAGAAAGATCAAGAAATAATAAACTTTATTTATAAACAAATAATAGATAATTTCTCAACAATAATAACAGATCTATTCAGTAATTATCTTCTTCAAATCATAATAGAAATAAAAAAAGATGATATTACTTCTCTTAATCTTATACTAACATTAATTGAAAAAAATAATTTCCTTCTCTTAGCACAAAATAAACAAGCAACAAGAGTGATACAAAAATTTATTAAAATTTCTAGTACATATCCGTCTCTTAAAAATATTATTTTAGAAAATCTTAGTATTAAAGGAATAAATATTTTAATTAAAAATATAAATAGCGCTTACATTATTGTTAATATATTAGAAACTTATAACATATTGGAAATTATTCATATAATAGAAACTATTATAAATCAATTAGATCATTTAATTTTAAGTCATCATGGTATATTTACTATAAAAACACTAATAATAAAACTTAATGTATATCTATTTGATAAGGAAAATATTATATCACATAAACTCGCTATCTCTAATTATATCTCTATATATCAAGAAATAGAAAAATGTATTGATACTCTTATAGTTTCACCTATAGGAAATTATCTTCTTCAATACGCATTAGAGAATTTATATTCTTCAAGAACTCTTTTTCCTAATTTATATAAGAAATATGAAGATATTTTTTATTTAAAATTTAAAAATGATTCAATTACAATTTATGCACTAAATAAATACTCTTCAAATGTAATAGAAGCTTATATGAATTCATATTTTGATACTCATACTTGTCAATCTGTAATCAATTATATAATAGATAATAAAAATATTTTTTATTTGCTTATAAAAGATAAATATGGCTCTTATGTTATACAAAATACAATAAATTTTATAAGTAAAAAACAATTAGAAGTAATACAAAACTATATAAGTATATTTAATAACAGTAATATAGAAAAAGATAAAGAATTTTCTACAATACTTAAAAAAATAAATAAAACTATATGAGAAAAGAAGTATAAAAATAATAAATAAAATTTAATTTTTATATATAAACACCTATATCAAACTATTTGTAGTTAATCCCGATAAATTGTCAAAAGGTTTATGTATTTTTCCCAACTATAATATATAAATATTTTCTTCTTTAATATTTTCTGGTAATTTTTCTTTTATTAAAATTATTAAATCTTTAATAGTTTTATTTCCCTATATTTCTAAGATTATATCATTAATATCAGAAATATCAAATCTTACATTAAATTTTTTAATTATATTTTGTCCTTTATTGAGTGTATTTCTTCTAGATTTAATCTATTTTTTATTTGTATTAGGCATAGTATATATGCATCAAAAAGGTATTTCATAATAATTTCCCAAATTATCAGCTGTAATAACAATTCTTTTATCTTGTAATATTTTATAAGGTTTTAATCCCATAGTTTCTAGTATTGCATCAGCTGTATCCATATTTTTTTCTTCCAATGCTGATTTTATTCCATATCATACTTCTTTATTATCTATTTTAGCATCAAAAAATAAATTTTTCTTATTATTTAACTCAGAGAGAGTATTTGGATAATCAGACTATGTAACTAAATTAGATAATTTTTCTCTAGTATTCTAATGAGTTCCTTTTAAATTTGTTTCAAGTATAATATATTCATCTGATACAGATTTATTTGAAAAATTTCCTCTATCTATTCTATTTTGGTTTTTAGAAAATAGACATCCCATATTTATTTAATTAAGCACAAAATATATAAAATAATGAGGTTGATTAATAATAATGAGTTGAATCAATTTAGGGAAAGTTTAAAGTTAATAGTGGCCAAGTCTTATATTAAAAAAATTCTTTCCTTTAATTATAAAATCATAGGAAATAAATTATATAAAGTTAGTACTAAAATAAAGAAATTATCGTCTATTTTTAATCAAAAGGAGATTAAACATATAGGAACATATATAGGTTATTTTAAAAAGAATAAATTTTATTTTGAAATGACTTGTTTAATTTTTCTATAGTCTTATGTTAATAGAAAAATTATTATAAAGGAAGAATCTGAAAAGAATTTCTTATAGGGAGAACATTTATATAGTAAAGATATTTTATTTTCATCTTCTAATATATAGAAAAATTATCTTTCATTAGTATATAGTAAGAATTGGAATATACCTATAGGGATAATACTTATTGTTACTGAAAGTATATCATCATCTAAAAGTATTGTTTGTATCAATATTTGTGATATAGGTAGATATCTTAGGGACGAAAATTTATTATTTTATAATTAATTTTTATAATTTATATATAATTTATAGTTGGGATAATTAATTGGATATATTATGGGAGTATTTATTAGTATTATTATTATTTTTATATAAACTTATATGTTTTATCGTAATCATTATTATTTTGAAAGGTTTTCTTTTTTAATTAAATTCTTTTTTAAATTTAAGTAAAAATAAAACACAAAGTAAAATGGGATTAAAATTAAGTTTTAATAATTTTATAAATAGAGATAAATTTATAGTACTTTTAGGATTTTTATCAGGATTAATAATACATCCAATTATAATTAAAAATAAATTTTTTTTACATTTACTTATAGATTTAGTACCAGAAGCAAGTTCAGCATTATTTACGTTATTTGTATTAGCAAAATTAAATGATATTAGAACTAAGAAAAAATATATAAGATATTTATTAAAGAAAGTATAGACTAGAAATAATGAATATGCATTATCAACATTGGAAGAATTAAAATTAGATGTAATAAATTTAAGAGCAAATGGATTATTTGAAAATATTATTTTTGGATTTAGTAATTGGGATAATTGTTTTTTATTTAATGTAAGTTTTGTTAATTCAGATATAAGAAAAATTTCATTTAATAATGGAAAATTAATATAGGTAGATTTTACTAATTCTATTTATAATATAAGGCAATTTGTTAATTGTAGTAGTATGAAGCATTGTATAATGTAGAATGGATTAACTTATGATGGAAGATTTAATTTAAGTAATGATATTTCTAGTATTATAATCAAAGATGATGAACATTTTGCTTTATATTATAATGTTACAATAGATGAATATTAGAATGGGCAGATATGAGCAAAAGAAAATTTAGAAAATATTCAAAATTTAAATAGATTAAGTATTTTTTAATATATTATAAGCGTCTTCTTTATTTATTATTTTAATATTACTTATACCATTTTCTTTCTATACTAAAAATATTTTATTAACTTTTTGTATAAAGTCTGTTTTAAAAGTTGTTATTATATACTATGAAGGATTTTCTAATAAAATATCTATTAATTTATTAGTTGATACACTGTCTAAATTAGCGTCAACTTCATCTAATATAGTAATAGAAGAAAATCCTAATACTTTTTGTATAGATAAAGTAATAGCTATAGAAATTAATGATTCTTGTCCTAATGACATATTATTATTAATTAAAATTTCATTATTTTGATATTTTAATAAAAATGGATTTAAATTAAATTTTAAACAATAATTTTTTAAATAATTATTAATTAAAATAATTTTATTATTTAATTCTTGTTTATATCTATCATCACTTCATTCAAGTAATTGTAAAATCATTTCTTTTCCTTCTTTCTATTTTAAATTATTATTTTCTAATTCAAATAATCATTTAGAAATATTTTCATATTGAAAAAATATTTTTTCATTTATATTAAATTTTTTTAATTCTTTATTTATTTTACTTAAATTTAAATTTAAAATTTCTATATTTTGTTCTTCTATAGAAGAAGAAACAGAAATATTGTCTTCATCTATCATTAATTCTTTTATTTTATTTAATAAATCTTTAATATTTTCTTGATTTTTCTATTTTTCATTTAATAAAACATTAATTTCTATATCCATATTATATATAGATTGTTCTAAAATATTTATTTTCTATTTTGTTTCATTAATAAATTTTTTATTTTCTTCATTTTTTAAAATAATTTCATCCTTATTGTTATTTTCTTCATTAAAAATATTTAAATTATTTTCACTATAATATTTTTCTAATAATGAAAATAATTTTATTTTATATAAAGAAATATCTTCTTTATTCTCTTTATATATAGCTTGTTCCTATAATAATAAAAATTCTTTTTCTATATAAAGTATTTTTAATCTGTTGTTAATAATTAAATTTTCTTTTTCTATTTTATTTAAAATATTAGAAATATTTTCAATTTTTAAAATTATTTCATTTTGTTCATCTAATAAATTATTTTTATTAAAAATTAATTCCTTATTATTTTTTTCTATTTTTTCAATATTTTTATAACTAGAAAAAATATTAGAATTACTATAAGAAATTAATCCACTATTTCTAATAATTTCTCCATCTAATGTAACATATATATTATTGCTATTATTTTGAATATTATTAATATTTTCTACTATAATAACATTATAAAATAATTTATATAATAACGACCTATACTAAGAATTATTATCAATAAAATTAAATAAAGAAAATTCATCGCAATCAAAATTATTAATTATAGGCAATTCTAAAATAAATTTTACTCTAAAAAAATTATTTTTTAAAATTTCATTTTTTATTTTTTCAAAATTATTTTTTTTATTTTTTACTATAACATTGAATAATTTATTTCCTAAATAATTTTCAATAATTTTATAAAATTTATTATCTACATTTATTATATCTATTAATAAAATAAAATCCTATTTTTTATTTTTAAAATAATTTATTATATTAAAATTATTTTTATTTCCTATTAAATATTTATTATATTTTGATAACTTTTGATTATTAACATTTAATTCTAACTTTATCTAATTAATCCTATTTCATAAAATTTTTTTATTTTTTATTAAATTATTTTTTTCTTCAATTATTTTATTGTTTTTTATCTTAGAATAATTAAAATTTATTTTTTTATTAATTTTATTAATTTTATTTTTTATAAAATTTATATCTATAACCGGAAGATTTTCTATCATTATTTTTTTATATTTTAAAATTTCATTTTCTAAATTATTATTTTTTTGTTTTTTTTATCATAATATTAAATTCATTTTCTATTTTTTTATTTTTTATAATTAATTTATTTTTTACTTCCTTTTCTATTATTAACTCTCTATAAAATTTATTCTTTAAATTTAATTTATTTTTTAAATTATTTTCAATTTCAAAAATTTTATTATTAATCTTATTTATCTCTAAATTGTAAATACAATTTTCTAAATTTTTTTTCTATTTTAATAAATTTTTATAATTTTCATACTTTATTTTTTCCTATTCTAAAATTTTAATATTTTCCTTAATATAACCTATATTATTGTTAATATTATTTTCTCACTTATTTTCACTCTCATTCAATAAAATTAATGACTTTTCTCTATATTTCTAATATAAATTTAAACCTAAAATATTTTTTAAAAAATTTAATCTTTCCCTAGGTATAAGATTAATAAAATAATTAATTTTATTCTAAGATAAAATTGTAATATGTGAATTAATTCTATTCTAAATTTCTTTATATTTAACCCACTTATTATTAATTAAAATATTGTCATTGTTAAGATCTATATTTCTCTCATAAGAAAATTCATCTAAAATTATCTTAATATTTGAACTTAAAAAATTGTTGTCAAAAATTAAATTATTGTTGAAAAAAATATTTCTTTTATCTTTTACTGTAAGATTAAACCTATAAAACATTAATTTAATTAATTCTATAATATTACTTTTTCCACTTCCATTTTTTCCTATAATAAGATTTATTCCTTTTTCATAAAAATCTATTTCTGAAACATTTTTATAACTTTTAAAATTATTAAAAATTATTTTTTTAATTAACATAATATTTGTGTTTAAAAAAAAAAACTTAATTAAAATTAAACTAATCTATAATAATCTTATTATTATCTGTAATAATATATTTTATATCAAAATGATAATATGAAATATAAATATTTAATATATTAGTTAAATATAAAATAATTTTAGGATAATCTAATTTTAATTCCTCTATTAATTCTAATTGTATTATAAAATTTTCAACTAATATATTTTTATCTATTAACTTTATATCATATATTCAATATCCTAATATAAAATGAATTTGTTGCATTTCCTTCTCATTTTTATCTAATGAATAATTAAATATATTAGAAATAAATAATTTTTGATTCTCTTTAGATGTTTTTAATAATTCTAATAAAAAAACATAATCCTATTTTTCTAAAATATTTTCATATCAATTCTATATCTATATTTTGTTAATAAAAATTTCCTTTTTATCTAAAATAAATGAAAAAATAATATCTTTTAATGTATTAATATTATCTAATGTTAAATCTTTCTATGTTATATCTTCATTTACTGATTCTATATCTATATTTAATTTAATCCATGGATATTTATTAACTTTTAAAGCATCTTCTAAATCTAATACTTTAAATTTAATGTAAATATCAATAGATTCATTATTTTTCTCTACTAATACCTTAATAGTATTTAATTCTTCTTTAATTTTATCTATTCCCTTAATTTTTAATAATTTATATCCAGAAATCTAATAAAATATTATTATAATTGATATATTAATTGTATTTAATTCTATTTCATTAATATTTAATATAATATTAATAATCTCTATTAATATATTAATGTCAAAAATATTATAATTAACTAAATAAGATAATAAAGAAATATTACCATTAAACTATGCTAAAATAAAACTATTATCTTCATCCTAATTATCTTTAAATAATAACTATTTAAATAACATATTTTTAATTTTTTCAATTAATAATTTTTTAAATGAAATATTTTCAAAACTTATAATACAATCAGAAATAGACGAAATAAGTTTAGAATAAAGTATAGTATACTTAGGTATCATAATAGAACTACTATAAATAAGATCGGAAAAATATTCAAGTTCTTCCTTAGTCTTTAAATATTTATTTGTAATTTGTATAACATTTTTTATAATTTTATTATAATTTTTTTCAGTAATTTTATTAATTAATGATTTTATTTCCTTCTCTAATACATTTATGTTCGTGTTTTTCTTTTTTAAAATACTAAAATCTGTACTTTTTTTTCTTTTTTCTGCTGTTCGAATTATTTTTTTAATACCTTTTATACTATCAACAATAGTATATGAATTTAATTTTTCTAAATATAAAGAATCCATATTTAATCTTTCAAAAATATTATTCTCATTATAATAATGTCCATCATCAACATAATATTTTGGAACATAATTAAAGAAAATTTCTTCATCTATTTTTGATTCAGATAACATATTAGTAATTAAAATGTTTTTCTTTTTTTCATAATTTTCATTTTCTTTCTACTTAAAAGCTAATCTTAATGTTTCCAATAATTTGTTCTCTATTTCTTCCTCTTCTGCATTTTCTTCAAAAATAATTTTAATTGTTTTCTTTTTGTTATTATATGCAAATAAAGTTAAATTTTCTATATAAAAATTTTTATTATTTCACTGACTTTCAATATTATTCATAAAATTTTCAATATTAAAGACATCTATTTCATTGATTCAATTCTTATTTGAATTAATATAGTTCATTTGTCTTAATTTTTCAATATTTCTAAGTAAAAGAAGAAGTAAATCTTCAAAATAATCTTCAGAATCTCAATAATAATCTAAAAAATCATTATTTTTTCAATTCTTTACTTTTTTGTCTCATATATCTGTATAATTATCTGGAATATCTTCCTAAACATTTGCATTTTGATCAATATTAATATAATATTTCTTAGACATATGATAAAAATAAAAAATAAAATATTTTATATTTATATTATAAAATAAATATATATAAAAATATTTTTATAATTTTTTTTTATAATATAAATACTTAAAAATATTTTTAATGGTGAATAGAAAAAACACACTTATAAAAAAAGTAAAAATAAATGAAATAAAAAGTAAAGCTGTATTTTAGAAAGAAGAATTTCAATGTTTATTATGTTTTAGATTACCTGCAATAATATATCAATGTAATAATGGTCATATTTATTGCAAAAATTGTTATGAAGATTTAACAGAATATATAAATGCATTATGTCCATCATGTTAGGTTATATTAAATAAACATGAACCTATAAGAAATATAATTGCAGAATCTATAATAAAAAATTTATGAAAAAATAATTGTAATGAAAATATATGTATGAATGAAGAACATGAAAATAAATGCCCATATTCTATAGTTAATTGTAAAAATAAAATATTTGGTTGTTAGACTTAGTTATAGTATAGAGAAATAGTAAAACATGAAAATTCATGTATTAATAATAAATTAACTGCAATAGAATTAAGAAAAAGAGCTAAAAATTATATACAAAAATAGGAAAATTAGATCCAAGAATTAACTAAAAAATTGGAAAAATATGAAAAAATAATAAAATCTTTATAGGGAAATTATAGAAGTATAGAAATAAAATAGTGATCTTTTGAAAGAAAAACAACAAGTCATTTTGAAAGTATGTCTAAAGATGTATACGGATGTTAGTTAATTATGACATTAAATAAATTTATAGAAAATGAATAGATTGGATTAGGTATTAAAATTAAAGTTAAATCTTTACCTCCTAGAAGATATTATTTTAGATTATGTGGTTATATAATAAAAGGTCCTGATAGTAATTTTAAAATATTTGAACCTACTTATATAGACTTTAAAGTAACAGAAGAATCAAAAGAAAGTAAAATGATTTAGTTAAATATTATACAAAGTTAGGGAATAGATTAGAATAAAATTTGCTTAGAAATATTAGAAAGAGATTATTTATTATTTCATTTTATATTTTTTGATTGCGGAGAAGGAATTGATAATAAATTTTCAGATAGAGATTTATTAGGAAAAGTTAATAGAGGCTATTTTAATGATAATGAAGATGAAATAGATTCAGCTATAGGTGAAGGTTATTATACAGAAGATGATTATTATGAATTAGAAGATTAAATAAATTATATTTTTATCAATTTAATATTTTTTTAAAAAATATTTCAAACTTTTATTTTAAAAATTATTTAAATTTTTTAAAAATAATTATGGATAAATATATAAAAATTAATACATTAGGAGTAGGAGCATCAGGAGTTATATATAAGGCACAAGTAAATGATGAAAAGATGAAAGAGATAATAGGTAAGGAAATAGTTGCAATAAAAAGAATTAAATTAATGGGAAATGGAGAGATACCGTAGGAAGCAATAAGAGAAATTAAATTTTTAAAGGAATTAAATCATCCTAATATAATAAAATTATATGATGTATTTTAGGATGAATATAACATTTATTTAGTATTAGAATATATGGAGATGGATTTAGAGAAGATAATAAGAAAGAATAAATTAGGAAAAAATTTAATTAAAATTTATTTTTTATAGATATTAGAAGTGGTTAATTATTTACATAAAAAATTTATAATACATAGAGATATTAAGACGTCTAATTTTTTATTAGATGGATTTAATAATTTAAAATTAAGTGATTTTGGATTAACTAAGTTAATAGGATATGAATTTATAAGGGATAAAATGTATATAATGACACCGAATGTATGTACAATATGGTATAGAGCACCTGAGTTATTATTTGGAAGTAAAGTTTATGATTTTAGTATAGATATATGATCAGTTGGATGTATATTAGGGGAATTAATATTAGGATATCCATTATTTCCAGGTACAGGAGAGATAGATTAGTTAGGAAGAATTTTTTCATTATTAGGAACACCGGAACATAATGGATGGGAAGAGGCTAAGAAGTTACCTAATTATATAGAGTATGAAAAGACATAGGGGAAAGATTTTAAAATAATAATAAAGGATTTTGAAGAAGAGATTTTATGATTAGAAAAATTATTAGTATTAAATCCAAAAGGAAGAATAAGTATGGAGTAGATGTTAAGAGATATAAGTTAATTTTCTATTTTTAAGTTTGAAAAATAATAATGGAATTAAATGAGTAGAATATAGTATCATTATATAAAGATTTGAATGAGTTACTTAAGAAATTGAAGTTATTGGATTATAATGAGAAAGAGAATATTTCAAATCAAATAATAACACTTAATTAGAAGTTAGATTTTATTAAAGAAAAAAAATAATGAAGTTAAAAAGAGTAGAGCAAAGGAGCAAGGGGAGAATTTGAAAATTTTTTATAGAATAAAAATTATATTTAAAGTTTTATAAATAATTAATTTAAATTTATGTTTTTATTTACGGATATTATATTAAAGTATTTTTATCATTAAATGAAAATTATTTTTTTATATATTATAAAATATATTTTATTAGAAGATGTGATAGAGTGTAAAAAGCCATTAATATTATTATATGGTATTTAGACTAAAATTTTTCAATGTGAAATTATTATTTTTAATAGTCAGGAGATTGAAATTGAAATTTTTTTAGATGATATTTTATATAATCAAAAATTGTATGTTGGAAGAGAGGAATATATAAATAGTATTAAAATAAAAGGATCGATATTTAAGGATAGTATAGGAGTTATAATGGAGAAAAGAAGTTAATAAGTATGGGATAAAAATTAAGTATAAAAGAAATGAAATTGAAGAAAAATGAGAATATGAATATAAAAAAGGTTATTCTTGAAAAATAACAACATTTTTTGTACCTATTTTTTCTATTATTATATTTTTTATATTTAAAAATATATTTTTTGGAGTTTATATAATATTTTTTATATGTTATTTAATAGTAAGTTTAAATATATATAAATCATTTACAGGAATAATTACAGATTATTTAATAGGAAGAGTTTTAATTGATAAAGATTTTATAGAGATGGGAATATTTACGATAATATTTTCTATATTATCTGTAATGATAACTAAGACAGATATATTTAATTCATTAATATATTTAATAGGGGAATATTCTAAGAGTAATGAGAGGATAATTTATATGTATTGTTTTATTTTAAGTTTATTAATATTTTTTGATGATTATTGTACAATATTAATAATAGGAAATATATTTCATATATTAGTAAATAGGATGAATATAAATATTTATAAAATAACATTTATAATACATACATTATCGGGACCTATGGCGTGTTTATTACCTATAACATCATGATCTGGAATGATAATAACATTTTTAAAGATGATGGATGATAAGAGTATTGTTAAGGATGTATTTTAGATAGCGTGTTATTAGTTTTTTCCTGTATATTTAATAATAAATTCATTTATAGTTATAATATTTAATTTAAAATTAGGAAAAAAATAGAAAATTGATTTTTCAAATTTATAGGAAAATAATTCATTATATAAGAAAACAGATATAATAATATTAGCAGGAGGATATTTACTTATATGTATTATTATTATATTAGTAATAGTGATTAGAGGATGAATAATATGTAAGTAGTAGAATATGGAGATAACAATAATAAAATTATTTACGGAAGCGAATATAACAAAATGTTTTATAGAGGCAGGATTAATATTAATTTTGATTTTTTCATTATTTATGTTAGGATTAAAGTAGTTAAATATAAAAGAATTATATATTAGATATTTGGAAGGGATAAGTGATATATCAGGATGTGTTTTAAATTATTTTATGATATTAGTATTGGTTAATTTTATAGAAGATTATAAGACATCGGAAGTTATAGAATATATGTTAAGAAATTCTAGTAAGTAGAATGATTATTTACCTATAATATTATTTTTATTAGGAAGTATAATATCAATAATATTTGGAACATGTATGTCTACATGGGGAATATTATTTTCATTATTTTAGAAAACTATAAATAAATTAGATAAAGAGAGTATGTATAAAGTATTTGGAGCATTTTATTCATCGGCATTAGTTGGAAATTAGTTATCATATTTATCTGATACGGGATTAATGATATCGCATATATTTAAAATTAAATTAATAGATCATGTTTATTATTAGGCGCCATATGTTATAATAGCATGAATATCATCATGTGTATCATTTAGTATAGTTAATAGGATAGGATTAATATGAGTTTATATTATAGGGTTAGGAATATAGTTTTTATTATTAGGAGTATATTATTTAATAATTAAATTTAATTATAAGAAAAAGAAAAAAATAATTAATTAAAATTTTTCGTATTATTTATTATATATTTAGGAATATTATTTCAAATATATTTATTATTTTTAAATTTTCCTATAAAAATTATAGTTGTAAAATCATTAATATGTCTTAAGGATCTACCTATGACTTGATTTATTGTTTTTATTGCTATATTAGAGCAATAATATTCTTTTTCTGTATCATTTTTTATGAGAAATTTTAATTTTAATTTTAAATTAATATTTGTAAAATTAGGATAAGGAACACCTATTAAAAGAATAAAGGAGGATAAATTATCTGAGAAATTAACGCCTTCACTAAGAGATCCATTCATTACGCATATTAGACAAGAAGAATTATTTATTTTTAAGGATTCTTTATATATAATAAAGGAATTTTCGGATTTATTTTCAAAAAAAATATTTTGATTTTTATTATAAATTTTTAATTTATTAAGATAAGAATAGGATTGAACGAAGACGATTATACCGCCAGAATTATTATTTAAAATATTATTAATGAAATTGAATAGAGTTTTTATTTGAGTGACATTATCTTTATTATAATAATTAAAATCAAAAGTGAAATTATTATAATTTGTTAATAAAAAAGATTTTAAATTATTTTTAGTAAAAATTGAATCAAAAGAATATTCTTCAATTTCTTTATTTTTTATTAAAGTTTTTAAATTATTTCCTTTTAATGTTCCGGACATGAAGATAGAAGAATAAATTTTATTAAACAAAGGGAGAAATATAAGATTCTTTATTAGTAGGGATAAAATTTAAAGTTTTTTCTTTTTTTTTTTTTTAAAAATAAGATACCGGAATGAAAAAATAAATTTTCTAAAAAATTTTGAAGAGAATATTCTTTTATATTAGAGATATATTTTTCTATATTTATATTTGTAATAATTTTATTTATATCTAAAATAAAATATTCATCAAATTCAATTTTAAACAAAGAAATTAAAGAATTTAAAAAATTTTTTAAAAAAATATTTTTTGTTATTTCTATAAAAAAATTTAATTGATTTAAGGAAACATTAAAAGAAAGAATATTTTCCAAAACATTATCGAAATGATGAGCTTCATCAAAAATTAAGATATTATTTTCTAAATTAATATTTCAAAAATTTCTTATTTTATGATTAAGAATTATTTCATAAGGACATAATATAATTTGATTTTTATTTTCTTCTTTTATTTTTTGTTTAGCGTAATGATAAGGACAAATTAAATTATTTTTTAATAGAGAAAGATAATGATCTAAATCATTAGGAATAGGTAATTTATAGGAATAATATAATTTTTTACAAGTATGTTTTATTTCTTCTTTATTATTTTTTACAATATTATTACAAAGAAAAAGTTTTAGATGAACTTATAATAATTTGAAGATTTTTATAATAATTTGAAATTTTTTTTAATTTCTTGAATATTTAAAAATTTTTTAAAAAAAAATATTTTTGTTATTTCTATAAAAAATTTAATTGATTTAAGGAAACATTAAAAGAAAGAATATTTTCCAAAACATTATCGAAATGATGAGCTTCATCAAAAATTAAGATATTATTTTCTAAATTAATATTTCAAAAATTTCTTATTTTATGATTAAGAATTATTTCATAAGGACATAATATAATTTGATTTTTATTTTCTTCTTTTATTTTTTTTGTTTAGCGTAATGATAAGGACAAATTAAATTATTTTTAATAGAGAAAGATAATGATCTAAATCATTAGGAATAGGTAATTTATAGGAATAATATAATTTTTACAAGTATGTTTTATTTCTTCTTTATTATTTTTTTACAATATTATTACAAAGAAAAGTTTTAGATGAACTTATAATAATTTGAAGATTTTTATAATAATTTGAAATTTTTTTAATTTCTTGAATAAATTCATTCATTTGAGTATGAGTTTTACAAATATAAATTATATTTTTTATATTAGTAGAATTTTTATTTTTAAAAAATTTAAAAAATTTTCTTTAGTAGAGAATGAATTAATATAAGATAAAATTGATGAAAGAGCTATTAAAGATTTTCCATTACCTGTTGGAATTTCTAAAATACCAATTTTTCTATTATTTAAAATATTTTGAATTTTTAAAATTATTTCTTTTTGTATATCATATAATTTATAAGGAAAAAAGAAATTATCTTTCATTTATTTTATATGGAGTATTTATTATTTATTTATATCAAAATTAGTTAGTTAGAAATGGGGACTTTTTATATTATCATCTGAAGTATAATTATCAGATAATTCTAATAAATTTTTATCATAATTTTTTAAAAATATTTTCTGTTTCTATGGCAATTTCTCTAAATAAATAATCTTTTTTTATTTTTAAAAAATCTATAGCTTTTTTATATAAAATATTAATTATATCGTATTGAATAACATTAATATTCATTTTCTATTTTTTTAAAATAACTTTATTTATATTATGTTTTTTATAAATATAATAAAGAAAATCACTTATATATAATTGTAATATTTCACATGTAAATTGTAATCAATTAGAAGATAAAATTTGTAAAAAAGGAGGACAATCAAATCCGGAAGAATATCCTATATTATCTAATTTACTTAATATATAACAAATAAGTTCAGGTATAGAATTTTGTAATTTTAATTCATTTATATTTTTATTTATAATTTTACAAATTTTTAATTCTTTTATTGTAAAAAAAATAAATTTTATTATTATATTTTATTCTAATTTTTAATTTATTATTATTTATATTTTTTATATTATATTTAGATAAGGATAAATCTAATATACAATAAGAACCGACAATTTTATAAAAATCTATAAAATGAGAATTTTGAATAATATATTTTTTATTAAAATTATATTCAAAATCATCTATATATTTATTATTTTCTATATGATATAAAATATAATTTATTAAATCTTCATCAAAATATCTATTATAAAATTTATATTTTATTATTTTTTCTTTATATTTTATTTGATATAAATTTCCTAAATTTTTAAAAATATTTGACTTAATAGGAATATATCCTATAGAAGGAAAGAAAATTGGAATATTTAAATTTATATAAACTAAAGCTATAATTTCTGGAAATAAAATACAAAATTTATGCTAAGGATTAATTAATAAAAATAATAATAATTTTTCTTTTCTTAATTTAGATTCTAAAAATTTTTTTAATAATTTTTTATTATTATTAAATTTTAATTTTAAATTTCAACTTATATCTTTTTTAATTTTTTTAAGAATATTTTTTTCAATATCTATTTGTAACATTTCATTCTCATAATATAAAGTTTTTTTAAAAAAATTAAATGAAAAAAAATCTTCATATTTTTCATGATACTATTTTAATTTATAAGATTTTCAATTTATTCAATTTAAATATTTTATTCATATAGAAGATGGTAATTGATTTCATGGTAATAATTTTTCACATTTTAATTTTAAAGTTATATTTATTATTAATAAATTAAGTGAATAAATAAAATCCTCAATTATAAAAATATTTTCATTTATTTCATTAATTTCTGATACATAAATAATATTTGAAAAAATTAAATTTTTTATAACAATAAATTTATTTTCAGATTTTATAAAAATTTTTCTATTCTATTTTCAATTTCTATATAAAAATATTATACATAATTCTATTAATGTATCTAATCCAAAATAATTAATTGCATTCTTTAAATGATTTATAATTTTTCTATTATTTTTTATAAATATATGTTTTTTATTATTGATAATATTTCTAATAAATTGCTCTTTTTTTAAATATCTAAAATTTTCTATTCAAAATATTGAATCAATATAAAGATTATTTATACCCTTTAAATTCTTTATATATAAATTAGATAATTTACATCATTTATATATAATAATTCCTATAACATTTGGAAATCTAAATAAAAAATCTTTAATAATTTTTTCTAAATTTGCTTTTTTTCTTCACTCTTTTAAATTAATTTTATTTATTTTATAAATATTTAAATTATATCAAAATATATTCTAATTAAAAACATAACAAAGTGCTAATTCTAATACTGTTATTGGTGATAATAATTTTATATAATTTATTTTTTCTATATATGGTGATAATAAAATAATATCTGAATATAATTTTAATTTTCATTTATTTGGTAATATTTCATATTTTTCATTTCTTAAATAAAAATAATATTTTCTAATATGATTTAATCGAATTTCTTCTATTTGCTCTATTAAATCTATTAATAAATATTTTCCATTAAACTCTATTCCACTACAGTAAATCTCTTTTTTATAGTTATTTTTTATTAAATTATAATCACCTTTTAATATTGCTGATATATTCTCTAATCCATCAACCCCAAATAAGTTTATTTCTTTTTGATATTTTTTATATAAATTAAATTTCATTTTTCACAAATTTAAAAATATTTTATTTTTATATAAATTAATTTCCATATATTTTTATTTTTAAATAATATAATTAAGCCTTAATAGCTTAATTGGATAGAGCTTCTGGTTTCTACTCAGAAGGTTTCAGGTTCGAGTCCTGATTAAGGTGTATTTTTTAATAAAAAATTAAATTAATTAAATCTTAATAAATTCTAATAAAATTAATTTTATTTTAAAAAAATATTTTTTTTATTCTTCGATTTTATATATTACATAAAAATCTTTTTTAATACCATAAAAAATAATAAATATTTATTTATGATTCCTTTACTTATAATAATTTATATATTCTATTTTATTTTAAATGCAATCGAAATTCCAGAAGATAAAAATTATAATTTAATAGATATAAAATATAATATATTACTTAATATAGTATATGATATGTTAAAAAAAAATAATATAGTTTTTATAGAAACTATTCCTAAATTTAAAATTTTTAGAGAATATGAACTTATTAAATATACTAGTGGCTCATTAACTTATAATTTAACCGCAGAATTTCAATATGCTATGTATAATATATTAGGAATACATAGATTATTGATTAATAAATTTTATATTCCATTAATATCTTTATACTTTATTTGATTTGAATTGTTTTTATATAGTAGAGAAAAAAAATTTAGAATTTTTTGAATCAGTTTATCATAAAATAAAAATTAATAATAAATAGTTACAAGGATTAAAATATTTAAATTATTCAGATAATAATATATTTTATAATTAGACATGACAATTATAGCTTAATTCAGAATAGATTGAAAAAAATAGTTCAAATCCTATCATAAATTATTTTGTAAATCAACATAATAAACAATCATTTATATTTAATATAATAAGAGATGATACCGAAGAATATATTATAAGATTTAAAAAATATTCTATTATTAAAAATTTTACTAAATTAAATAAATCTTCAATTTTTGTTTATTTTAGTACTCCAACTAATAATATACAAGAATCTCCCCTTAGTGCTATGATTATTCTAAAAGATGTTTATTTAGTTTTCGGTCAATTAAAACTTACAAATAATTTTCAAGATTTTGATTCAATAAAATCAAAATGAAAAAAAATAGTTTTAAGAAATGATTTAGTTATTCAAAATGGTTATGTATATAAATTAGTAGATGATTTAGTATTCTCTTATAGAAATACATATATGGTTAAAAAAAATGAAGAAGTAGATACTAATTACGATTTATTATGAGAAAGTTTTATCTCCGTAAGAAAAAGAAGAGAAAATGATAGATTTTTTTAGAGAAACAGAAGATGTTGATAAAATGTATTCCGGATACTTATATGATAAAAATAAAAAAAGATTTTATTAAATTATGTATTTTTTATTTCTCTTATTTTTTATTCTTTTAATTTTCAATTATAAAGTAGGAAAAAAAGAAACTTCAATGCATGAATATATTTCTTATGAAATTCATCTTAAATAGTGCAGTAAAGAAAGAAGATTAGAACTATTAGAACATCTTTTCCCTTTAAGACATAATTATGGTGAAATCAATAAAAAATATACAGAATATCAAAGAAAAAAATATAAAAAAGATCTTCATTCAGTATGATTAACTAAAGAAGAATATTCTTATATTGAAAATCATTTCTCTGATTGCATAATGCATACTCAAATAAATAATTTTAATGAAGATGAACTATAAATTAATTCTATTTTTTACTTAAATTTAAAATAATTATCATCTAAATTCCATTGGAATATTAAATTTTGTTATATTTTTATTTAATTCTAATATAATCATAATTTTCTTTATTAATATTTCTGTATTTATTTCTCCACTATAGAAATTCTAATTCACATTGAAAAATATAAACTAATGATCTTCCGATATTCTCTATCATGTATTTATATCTAATCCATGCTTTAATACTCCTTTTATTAATTCATAATCATAAATATGAGAATTTCATCACTAAGGTAAATTATAAATTTTTTTAAATCCTTTTTCTAAAATATTTAAAAAATTTTTTTCTCCTTCTTCTGTATATATTTCATAATAATCTAAAAATTTTTTAATACATTCAAATAATTCTATCTTATTTAATATTTTCTATACTATAGTCTTATTAAAACAATACTATTTAATACTTGCACATTCATTAGTAAAATTTTTACATATATTTATTATATTCTATATTTCTAATTCTATTTCTTCATTTGATTTATAAGCAATACTATTAAAATTATTTCTAATTTTCTATAATTCTTCTATTTTTTTAAAATGACCATATCATAATATAGCTTTAACTAATATTAATCGAGTTTTCTTATTTCATCCCTATATTAAAACAGGCTTTTTATTATTTTTTATTTCTTCATCATAATATTTTTCTCTCTATATAAAATTAATTCCTTCATTCTAATAATTAATAAATTTTCTTTTATTTTTTCTCTATTCTATTAATGTCAAAAATATATTTCCTATAATTTCATATTCTTCTTTTCACTCTTCTATTCCATTCTACTTTATATTATTAATAATATCTTTAACGTTATCCTAATTATTATTATATTCAAATAATTCCATAAAATTAATAGTAAATAATACAATTATTTTCTTTATTATAATTTCTACTTCTTCAATTTCTTTTAATTCATTTTCAAAATATAATAAATTTTTTTAACATTAAAAAATTCTTCATTAACATGAGATAAACAACATAAATATAAAATATTTTCTAATATTAAATATTCTTTTTCTTTAGCTTTATTTAATAATATTCTTACATAATATCATGTTAACTATCATAATTCTATCTACTATAATTTAATGCCATGTTCTTTCTATAATGTTTCACTATTTGTTATATTAAAAATTCCTTTTTTTACTATATGATAAAATATAATCTTATGCTATTTTATATTAAAAATATTTGGTATAGAAATTTCATTTAATACAACTTTTATTCCTTTCATATTTCCATTATGAATTGTTGGTAATAAAAAATAAAACATTATATTATCAACTTTTATTAATGTCTAAGAAGGAATTATCATACTTTGATCTTTTTTTATATTATACATATCTAAAGAAATTATTTCATCTTTTTTATTAATAATTTTATATATTCCTATTTTTTCATCATATTCTATATAAAATAAAATAGTTTTTTCACTGTCTAATTTTATATATTCTAAATATTTATCTCCATAAATAGATGAATTATATCATAACAACTATAAGATTTTTTTATCATTACCAAATACAATTTTCTATGTTTTAAAATATATTGTTTTAAAATATGGTTCTACAAATACTAATTTAATATATACAATTTGATTTTTTACAATAAATTGTTCATAAATATTTTTCATTTTTATAAAATTTAAGTAAAAAAATAAAAATATCAAAAATGAATAAAGAAAATCCTATGAAAGAAATTATAATAGATAAAGTATGTTTAAATATTTGTATTGGTGATTAGACTGATCAATTAACAAAAGCATACAAAATATTAGAAGAATTAACAGGCCAAACACCATTATATGGAAAGGCAAAATATACTCTTAAAAATTTTAATATAAGAAGAAATCAAAAAATTTCAACTTATATTACTGTTAGAGGATAGAAAGCTTATGATATTTTATATAAAGCACTTGCTACTAAAGATTTTGAACTAGAGCATGCATCTTTTTCAGAAAAAGATGGTAATTTTGGTTTAGGAATAAAAGAACATATAGATTTAGGAATAAAATATGATCCTATGATAGGAATTTTTGGTATGAGAATTTATGTAGTATTAAAGAGAAGAGGATATAGAATACAAAAAAGAAAGAGTAGAAGATCTAAGATTGGTAATAGACATAGAATAAAAGTAGAAGAAGCAAGAGATTTTGTTAAATAGAAATTCGAAGTTACTATAAGACATAATAAATAATTTTATTTATGAATTTCTCTAAAATTAATTCAATAAATTTTTAGCACTTTTAAACAATTTTTTTTTTTTAAAATTTTTTTGTTCTATATTCTATTCATCATTTTGTTTATTCTAATTAGGATCATTTTGATTAAGGTTATTAGGCTAATTAGGCTAATTTTGTTTAGGCTAATTATTTTGATTATATTGATTAGGAGTATTCTAATTCTAATTCTAGTTTTGATTATAATCTGCTCAATTTGGATGCTAATTATTATCTGACTAATTCTACTCGTTATTATATGGCTACTATTGCTACATTAAATTTTCCTAATTTGGCTAAATCTATGTAGCAGGTGTTTTTATTTCTCTTATTACGTCTACTACACCTCTACCAATAAATCAACAATAAATTACTGATATTAAACCTGCTACTATAATAATTAAGATCATTCCCATGAAGAAAAATCTAAAGAATTTTATTGCATCACCTATTCTATCATGGTCATCTATAGAACATTTAATGAATAAAAAAAGATAAACAAGAAACAACATATAATTTTATGTAAGTTGTGTATGTTAATTATAATTATTTTATATAAGAATTATATATATCCGAAAATACATAAAAAAATATTATCTAAAAAATTTAAATAATTAATTAGTAATATTTTCATGATTCATTTGACTATATTCACTATCTTCTTCTAATGTAGTGCCTAAAATAAGACTTTTAATTTCTTCTAATGATATATTATTATATCATGCATATAAAAACAATAATAAACTAAGAAGAGAAACAACTAATAATAAAACAATAATGAATTTAATAAATGAACTAGTTATAAAAATTTTTTCTTGACTATTTGTAAAAATATTTTGGATTAATAGTAGAAGTAAAATCATTATCTTTTTATTTTAATTTTTATGTTATTATAAAAGTAATGTTATTAAAGTTAAATAAAATTATTTTTTTGAAATATAATTATTATTATGTTTTATTAAATTTTTATCATTATTATTCAAATATATTCTTATATAGGTTAATATTAATGTTATTTTTAAAATACTTTTTTTATTATGTTTGTGTTATTTAAGTAATCGTATAATAATAAATAATAATATATTTTTCTGTATAATAACACAAAATAATATAAAATTATGCATATATTAAAATTATTTAAGAGATAGTACAATAATAATTTAATAAGAAATAATTAGAGATAGGATTTAAGAAAAATTATTTCTTAGAGAGATTATAGTATTAATAAAATAAATGAAAATAAAATTATTTTATTACATAATAATTATCAAACTTTTATATTATTCGAATTAATAATAACAAAAAAAGATAATAATGAAGATTTAATAATAAATTTTTCTAAAAAAATTAATTTTGATATATCTTTTGGATTAATAATAAAACAAATTTTAGATGAAAATTTAAAAAATAAATTTATAGTTAATATAGATATTTATACAAAAGATGGAAATATAATAGATTTAATATTTTATGGAATAAAATATTTATTATCAGAACATATTTTTTTTTTTTAAATTTTTATTCTTTTACTTTTGGATTAACAGAAGAAGATATATGATTACAAGATTATAATAATGAAGAAAAATGTATACTTAAAGGTATATTAAATGTTATAGTTTATTTAAAAAATAATAAATTATTTATAATAGAAAATATTTTAAAAAATAAAAAAGGTATTAGTATATAGTAGTTATTATTTATACGTGATATTTATAATAATTTAATTGAAAAATTATTTTAATTAATTTTTAGTGCTTTAAAATTTTTATTTTATTTTAAAATGATTTTTTTAATTTTAATTTTTTAGATAAAATTTATTACAATAGATTTACCAAATTGTTCTTTAAATAATTATGAAATAATTATTAAACCAGAATAGAAAATAAAATTTATATGTGGTTCAAGATCTTTAATATATTTAAAGTATTTTATATAGTTACAATATAGTATTAATAAGGAGTACAATGATAAATATTCTTTAAGTTTTTTATATGGAGAAAAATGTTTATAGGATATTGATATTATTGAATGAAAGAAATTAAATAATAAAAGATCAGTGAATGAATAGGGAATAATATGTAGTTCAAATGAGACACATAATGGAACATGTAGAGGAATTTCTTCTATTAATATACCTGAAAAATAGGGACCTATTTGTTTAATAATTAATTGTGAAAATGAAAAATATAAATGTTATTTAAATTTAGAATTCGCATTTTAGAAAAAATTAAATATAGTATAGTCAGATTTAGGTATTTAGTTAAATGAAGCAAATAATATTCCTATAAGAGGATCTGGATTTAGTATTTATCCTTATGATAATTGATTTTTATGTAAGGATGGAAGAAAAAAAGCAATTCAATGTGAATGTACATATGTTTCTAAGGATATGAATTAGTTAACATTAACATTTAAGAAATTATCAATAGAAAATACGGGAATATTATCTGTATAGTTTAATGTAGATAATACGGGAAAAACAAATGCTTTATAGATAGCAACATTAATAACATCTACTTATTAGTATCAATTATTTTTATTATCTATTTTATTATTTTTAATATTTTTTTTCATTACTTATAAAATTTCTATGTATAGAATTTTATTAGATAAGACAAGTTTTTATATGAAGAAAATATAGGAAGAGGGAGAAGATTACAAGATTTATAGTGAAATATAGGGAGAAATAATGTAGCGTTTAGATGAAGAAGAAGAAAGTGATAATTAATTAATTAATTTCCTATGTATCTACTGACTATCATTGCATGACCTCTATGATATAAGGACATATCAAGTAATTCTAAAGGTTGAAAATTATTATCTTCTAATATTTTCATTTGTTCTTTATAAATGACGGAAGGTTCAGAAGTAGATTTTATACATAATGCTTTACAGGAGATTAATAATAAGCCATTATGTTTTAGGAAAAATAAGCTATTATTAATAGATATTTTAGTTTGATCAGATTGAGATATATCAGCGAATACTATATCTACTTGATCTATAAGAAATCTATAATTTTGAGGTTTTCTTGCATCTTCTATTATAGGGATAATATTTCTTCTTGACATTGACAATTGAACTAATTCTCTACCGCTTCTTTGACTAAATTCTACTGCAAAAATTATTCCTTTATTTTCAGGATCTGTATATAATATATCAGAGATATGGGAGACAGTAGTACCTGAAGCAGCACCTAGATAGAGTATTTTAGAGGATGGTTTAATACCAAAATTTTTTAAACCTAGGAGGATAGAAGCGCCTATTTTAGATCTATATGGATTTCACAATCTATATTCATCAGTAGATTTATCAGCTTTAATTATTTTTATGAATTTTTCACCGTATACACTAACAGATTTATTATAATTTAAGGTGCATAAAGTTTTATTATTATTAGAAGTAGAGATAAAAATTCCTTTATAATTATGAGGAATAACTTGTTTATTATTTGATCTTCTATTATTATTATTATTATATTTTCTATCATCATTTCTAAAATTATTAGCTGATTTTTTAACGTGTTGTTTTACTTTTTTATATTTATTATATTTACTTTGTTTTTTCATATTATAAAAATATCAATTTTAGGAGTTTTTTAAAAATATCAATTATTAAGGATATTTATTAACAAAATTTAAAAAAAATTATTTACACCAACATTTAGAATCTAATTTAAATTATTATAATCATCAAGATCGTTACATATTAATTCTAATTTTATATTTTCAGATTTAAAATCAGATGTAATGAGTCAATTATTACCAGTATAAGTTCTGAAAGAATTTATAATAAATTTTAAATTATTAGAATCTGAAGTTAATTTAGTATGTTTTAATTTATATTTATGTTTTAATTCATGGATAAAGAGATATCCTACTTTATTTATTGAGATATTATAAGTATTTTCATTATTATTTATAATTATTTTTATTAGATTATTATATATATTATAAGAAAACAATAGTTCAATTAATTTATTTTTATTAAGAAAAGATTCATCAGTATAATCAGTATTTAAATTATTAAAATCTAAGATAATATTTTCTTCTTTTTCTTTTTTATTATTATTAGATAAATAATTTTTTATATTTTTAAATAATTTACGAACTATATTTAATCTACTATTAATTAATAGATTATTATATTTATTAATAATTTTAATATGATCTTTAACATTTTTTAATAATATAATTTTTTCATTTTCTATTAGATAAATATTTTTAATTAGTAGGAAAGGATCAGATTTTTCATATATAGAAAGAATATCTTGTTCTGATATGAAGTTATTAATATTATTAATTAATTTTAAGACAAGAGTATGATATTTTTCTATATTATTTATATTATTTTGAATAGTATTATAAGAGAAAACATGATTATATAATTTCAATATTTTTTGAATTTTAAGATTAAAAGAATTTAAATAATTTTTAAATATTTTTGAATTTATATCAAATATAAAATTTGAATTTATTTTTTCTTTATTATTATTATTTTGATTATTAAAAGATTTTAAGTTTTGTAATAATAAAGATCAAGATTTTAAAATAAAAAATTCTTTTTGAAGATTTTCTTTTAATTTTTTATATTTATTTTTTAAAATATTAAATTCTTTTATTTCATTTTGAATTGAATATTTTAATGAGCATTGTTCATTAATTAGATTAGTATGAATATCATTTCTGATATCAAGTATATATTGACTTTTATTAATTATAGTAAAAAGATTTTTTCCGTAAAATTGATTTTTATTATAAAGTTCTTTTGAAATAATTTTTTTATTAGGAGATTTCTTTTCTTCTTGTTTTAAGTTTGTTTTATCTGAAAGTATTATTTCTTCTTTTTCTTCTTCTTTTATTGGTTCTTCTTCTTTTATTATATCATTTATTGATTCTTCTTCTTCTTTTATTTCTTTTATTTCTATTTTTTTATTAGATTCTTCTTCTTCGGCTTTTTGTTTTTCTAATAATAACTATTCGGCTTTTTGTTTTTCTAAAAGTTCTTTTAATTCTTTTTGTTTTTCTATTCTTTTTTTAGAGTATAGCATTATATGTACAACAAAATTAACTAATTTTTTCAATTTTTTATAATTATTTTTTCTTTTATTGAATAGCATTATGGCTTGAATTATATGGATTACAATTTTCATTTTATCTATTATTTTATTTAGGCATTCTACTCTATATTTTTCGAATATTTCGAATAATGTCTTCTCTAAAGAATATTTTAGTTTTTCCTATTTCTATATTTTTTATATTAATATTTTCTTTTTGTTTATTTATTATATTATTTATTAAATCTTTATAATTTTCATTTTTTAACAATTCTTTTTGTTTATAATAATTATTATCTCATAGGAAGTATAGGTATCTTTTTACGAATTCATCGAATGATCTTCTTTGGGAGAAACCTTTTTGTCTTATTTTTATTGCATCAAAAAGTCCGGAATTTTTAAGTTGTTGTAATACTTTATGGCTATTGTAGTTATGGGGAGTTTTTTCATCATTAGGTTTTATGCATCTTATGAAGGAGGGTTCTGTTATTTGAAGATCATTATCTAATTTTTCTAGGGATTTTCTGAATGAATTTAGAAGAGTCTATTTTTTAGATTTATTTTTTGATAGGATGTTTATATTTTGTAAATCTTCTTTAAATAATTCTAGTATTAATTCATCTTTAGCTTGATTTAAACCTTCTAGGATATTTTCTGTTAATTTATCTTTATTAGAGTCTAAAAAACCTTCTTTATTATAGAATACATCATCTGCGTAATGTTTAATACCGAAATCATCTTGTTGTTTTATATCAAATATAGCGAATTGATTATTTTTAAAATTTGATTTTATGGTTTCTAAAAGATTTTTATCTGTATTAGAGGGAAGAATACAGACTTCATTTATAGTATTAATTATACTAGGACCTTTTTGACTTTCTATTAGATCAAGACATTTCTAATTATCAACAAAATCAATAGTACTAATATCTATTCCTTCTTTTGAATATTCCTATTGTTCTAATTCAAATAAAAATTTATTAAAGAATCTTTGTAATTTTTCATTTGTTAGATTAATACAGAATTGGGAGAAATGATTTTCTCTAAAACTTTCAAATCCGAATATATCTAATATACCAATTTTTAATAATTTTTTATCAGTTGATTTTAATTCTAATTTTTTATTTATTTGAATATTTATATAATCAAATAATTTTTGATATAAGAATTTAGCGATAGAATCTCTTGAAGAATTACTTACTTTTTCACTACAAGAAATATATTTTACTTCTTTTCCTATGACCATTTTTCTTTTAATTATAATATTTTGAAGACTTTCTTTATCTATATTTCATTTAGATGAAATATTATCTAATAAAGATTCATTTTTTATAATAGCGGATTCATTTTCATCGCTAATATTAACAATTTCTAAATTTCCTAATTCTAATATAGAAACTAATAATTTTAAAATATTATTAATTTTATTCTATTCAAAACCTAATTTTGAAAAACAATTAAGAACATTTTTAAAATCTTTAACATCATCAATATTTTCTACTTTCATACAGTTTTTATGTTTTAAATAATTATAATCTTCTAAATTTTTTACATTAAATTTATTTTTTAAATCATTATCTAATCCTTGAATTAATTGATAAAAAATATGAAAATTTCTTTCACCTTCATCTTGAAATACAACTCTTGGTTTTTCTAATAAATATGTAATTATTTCGGAACCTGTAGCTGTTCTTTTAGACTAATCAAATAATATCTAAGTTCATTTACCAAATCTAGAACTATTATTATTTCTTAAAGTTTTAGCATTACCGAATGCTTCTAATATAGGCTAAGTTTGAAGTATTTTTTCTTCTAAACTATCTTCATTATTTATACTATTTATTGATTTTTGATTAATATAAGAATAAAATTCAAATAATTTTATAGTAGCAATTGTTTTACCAGCACCACTTTCTCCACTTATTACAATACTCTAATTTGTTTTTTTATCGAATAATCATTTATAAGAATATGCACCTATTTGATATAAATGAGGTTCATCTATTTTTTCTGATCTATTATATATACATCAATCTATATATTTCTATTTTATTTCATCCATATATAAATTTGAAATATCAAAAAAAGGATTTATTGATAAGTTAATAGAACCTATATTAATATATATTAAATCTTTTAAATACTATTTTCTAATCTAATGTAATAATGCACCTTCTGTTAATTCTCTTAATCCTATTAAATCTCTAAATTCCTAATTTATAGTAGTATCGATAACAGGTAAATATGTTTTAAATTCATTTTCTGAACAAGTTAATTCATGATTGTTTATATCTAATAATTTTCCTTTATTATTATTCATTGGTGGTGTAATTACTTTTACAGGTATTCATATATAATCATGATCTGGATATCATATTCAATTTATAAATTCTTCTTTCATTGTTTTAATTTTATGTATTTATTATATTAATGATTTAAAAAGATAATTAATTAATTATTTATGTATTATTTTTAAAAAATAATTACGTAATTTAGTAACACAAATAAAAATAAAAAAATTATTTAATAAAGAAAATGATAGATATAAGATCTTTAAAATTTCATTTGTTATTATTTTTATGAATTAAATCTTAAAGATCCTATATCTATCATTTTCTTTGTATAAATAATATATTTTCAAAAATAAATAAATAATATATATACATATAATTAACATATTAATTATGGAATATTAACACAAATAAAAATGAAAGTAAATGAAAAAGATATACAACCTTTAATTGATAATGGTGATGCTATTTTTGTTTTAGAAGTAGATGAAAATGGAAAAATACTAAAAAAATATGGGGATGTTCCCCCAACAATAGATAATGATATAGATATAAGTTCAATGGATAAATGATTAAAAACATCTGATGCTGCTTTTATAAAAACAGATTAGCCAATTGTATTAGATAAAAAATATTCATTCATTTCAATAGAAGATATTGCAGTCATATACTTTGAAGTATTAACTAAATCATGTAATGAATTTAATAAAAATAGTGGTCCAAAAATATTAGAAAGAAATTACGCTATTTGTATACAATGTTAGAAAAAAGTTTTTATATACATAACTAAAAAATCACCTGGAAGTTTTATTGCAATTTTAAACAAATTATGTTGTAAGTAACTAATTAATTAAAGATTTTTTTATAAAATAATTAAAAACACAAGCAAAAAAAGAAAGAAAAAAAAAATTAAATATAAGATTTTTAAAATTTCATTTGTTTAATTTATGAATTAAATCTTAAAGATCCTATATCTATCATTTTCTTTATATAAATAATATATTTTAAAAAATAAATAAATAATATATATAATATAATTAACATATTAAATATGGAATATTAACACAAATAAAATGAAAATAAATGAAAAGATATACAAACCTTAATTGATAATGGTGATGCTATTTTTGTTTTAGAATTAGATGAAAATGGAAAAATACTAAAAAAATATGGGGATGTTCCCCAACAATAGATAATGATATAGATATAAGTTCAATGGATAAATGATTAAAAACATCTGATGCTGCTTTTTATAAAAACAGATTAGCCAATTGTATTAGATAAAAAAATATTCATTCATTTCAATAGAAGATATTGCAGTCATATACTTTGAAGTATTAACTAAATCATGTAATGAATTTAATAAAAATAGTGGTCCAAAAATATTAGAAAGAAATTACGCTTATTTGTATACAATGTTAGAAAAAGTTTTTATATACATAACTAAAAAAATCACCTGGAAGTTTTATTGCAATTTTAAACAAATTATGTTGTAAGTAACTAATTAATTAAAGATTTTTTTATAAAATAATTAAAAACACAAGCAAAAAAGAAAAGAAAGAAAAAATTAAATATAAGATTTTTAAAATTTCATTTGTTTAATCTATGAATTAAATCTTAGAGATCTTATATTTAATATTTTCTTTATATAAATGATTAATCTAAAAGAATAAATAAGTCTAACGTTATTTAAAACGAATTTAAAATTTAAATATGGAATATTTACACAAATGGAAATGAAAATAAATGATAATGAATTACAAGACTTAATTAATAACAATGAAGCAATTTTTATTTTAGAATTAGATAAAAATGGAAAAATACTAAAAAAATATGGTAATGTTCCCCCAACAATAGATAATGATATAGACATAACCCCAATAGAAAAATGATTGAGAACAAAAGATACCGCCTTTATAAAAACAGATTAGCCAATTATATTAGATAAAAAATATTCATTCATTTCAATAGAAGAAATTACAATTATATACTTTGAAATATTAGATAAATCATATAATGAATTTAATATAAATTCTGGTCAACCAATATTAGAAAGAAATTACGCTTATTTTACATACTTATGAAGAAAACTTCATGTACATGTAACTAAAAAATCACCTGGAAGTTTTATAAGAATTTTACATCGAATAAAATTTAATAATTAATTAGTTAGTTAAAGATTTTTTTTATAAAATAATTAAAAACACAAACAAAAAAGAAAAGAAAGAAAAAATTAAATATAAGATTTTTAAAATTTCATTTGTTAATCTATGAATTAAATCTTAGAGATCTTATATTTAATATTTTCTTTATATAAATGATTAATCTAAAAGAATATAATTAATATAAAAATCTTAATTATATTATAACTTATAAGTGTTTTTATTTATTACACAATAATTATTTTTATAATATTTATCTTAAATTTAAATATAAAAATCATATAAATCCAAAAAAAGCTATTAAAATAATTATTATTCTCATTGTATTTATCATGTATCCATTGTTGTTAATTTCTCTATCTGTCTTTATTATACTATTACTATTTAACTACATTCTTAATATCACTAATAATTTAATGTTATTCATTATTTTTTTTATGTAAAATAATTATTATTTACTTATATATTGTTCTTATTAATAAGCTTTATCATCATAATAATTCCATCCATCGTCGTCGTCTTTATTGTTTCAATTGTTATTATATGGATCAAAATAATCACCCTTTCTTTTATTACTATTATCCTTTTCTCCTTTAAAATATCTATACATAAATACACTTAATAAAATTATAATGATAACTAACAATATCAATATCATATTGTCCTTTCCTTCAATAAAATTTAAAATTTTCTTATATATTCTCCTAAATACCCCCAACTATTCTTCCTCATGCTTTTCATACTTCTTTATAGAAATTAATTCTCTCATATCCTCTTTCTTTTTCTCTTCTTCATCATCCTAATCTATTTTACATTCATCCGGAATTTTCTCTCCATCCCTTAATATTACATTAATCTCTCATTCCTCAGGCGTAACCATAGCCTATTTTAATGCAAAATCTGTTGTTCCTATATTAAATATAACAATAATCTTTCCTGGACACTATGCTGTTATAGTAAATGTCATACTATCCCTCTTAGTATCACTATCAAATACAACCTTGTCAGGATTAAAATCTATTCCCTTAGCATATGGTATTAATTCTACTTGTTTAGCAGGATAATCATCCGTAAATACTTCTATCCTCTCACTCTCTTCCCCTAAATAATAATCCTTTGATATTATATCCTATAACTATTCAAAAAATCCAAATGATGATACCTAACTCTTCGTTACCTCAATAGATAATGCTGTTGGTGGATCATAATTATCCTTATTATTTCCCTACAAATCAAAATCTATACTAACATCTGTTGCTGAATCATGCGGTGTTATAGTAACATATCTATCTACAAATTTATTTAAACAATATGAACCCGGCTTCTTGATATCAAATGACTATGTTCATAAAACTAAATTAGGATCTGCCTTCCCATTACTCACATTAATTCTAACTCCAATTAATCCATTCTTATTTGGCCCCTTAGGACAACTAGAAATATTTAAACTAATTTTAAATGCTCCCCTAACTGTTCCTGGTCCCCTACTCTAAATATATTCTCTCTACTACTCCACAATAATTATCTAAAACTCAGATGGCATTATATATCTCTCCTAATCTCCAGTTTCTACCTCAAATTTAAATGTTAATTTACTCTCCGCATCTTTACTACTAGCTAATTCAAATTTACATCTCTATTTAATATCACTTTTAGGTGTTCATTGTAAATATGATGGAGTAAATACTATTAAATCTCTCTCATCCATTATCTTAATCTTTAATAAACTATCATCTCCAAATCTAGGATCTAATTTTCTACTTAAACCAATTTCAAATTCATATTTCTTGTTATAAGTTACTGTCTTATTCTTATTATTTAAAATCTTTAATCCTACTAACTATATCTTCTCTGCTATCATAATCTTTACCTTTATATCCTCCATATCAGGATATCACTCCTTATTCTATGATCTTAAATTTAAATCTATAACATCGTCAATCTAACATTTACTTCCCTTAGCTGTTATTAATAATTCGAATTCTGTCTTCCCCTTAATAAACTTTATATTATTATTCTTAAATATTATACATCCTTCAGGATGAACCTCTATTTTATATAAAAAATCAGCCGGTAATTTCCTATCTCATCTTATCTTTAATTTACCTTCTCCCCCTATCTAAATGTCAATCTCCTTCTTCTCTATAATAGGATGCATCTATTCAATCTCTACCTTTTCTATAATAAAACTTATCTCTTTAGTAATAACAACTTCCTTATTCTTTACTGTAACTCTTATATGTCCCTTAGTAGGCTCTGATCTCCCATCATACTTAATCTATATCTCTTTAACTACCTTCTTACTTGATGAAAACATTCCTGGTGTCAAATTAAATACCTTATTTCCCCCTATACTAACATGTGTAGAATCATGAACTTCTACTGTAACATTAAACACCTCTCCTTTCTATGGTCCTGGTGTTATTTCTAAACTCAACTTTTTACTCTCCTTACCTAACTTGAATTCTAATAAATCGGGTTTTAACTAAACAACTAATTCCTAACAACTAATTCCTATAAATAATACTAATCAGACATACATTTTTATATCATTTTTTTCACTTCACTTCATTTACTAATTTTAACTTACAAAAATATCCGAATATTTTTAAAAACATCGGATATTTTTTTAAATCCATAAAATAATATAAATATAAAATATTATCCTTTTCTACAAAATTTAAAAATTATAATAATTAATTTTTATATTAATTAACACAAACTAATTTATTTTTATGACTTACTATAGATTATCTTATCTTAAAAGAATATTAGTAATAAGTAACATTATTAATTCAGTAAAATATTTACTCACTTCTTTATTCTTATTTTTAGTCGCTATAGATCCTGCAAAAATGTTCTAGAAAAAATACAATAGATACTGAAGTATCAACTATATTACATTTCAGAGACGTAGCATTAAATCTTTCAATATACTTCCTATTTACATTTATACTAACAATAGTTTCATTACTCGCAATCATAAAACAAAATGTAACAATATCTCTAACAAGTATGTTTAATTTCTTCCTTTTCTTTAGCTTTTCATTTCAATATCTTTATAGCTTTTTCTCCATGTGAAAATATAATACATTTGAAATATATTATAAAAAATTACTCTGAACAGGACTCTCAATAGAATCTCAAAAAAAATTAGGAAAATTTTTATTATGCTCTATTAATGAAATATCTGATAGCAATGACTCTGTTTGTAATATAAATTTCATATATAAATTCTATATATTATGCTGAATATATTCCATTATCCTAATACTAATAGGAATAAAAGAATTATTTTATGTAAAATATTACTTAAATTATATCATTTCAATTCTACATTTAAAATAAATAATTTATTTACTTATTCCGATATTCTATTTTATTATATTCTCATTTTCTTCCATCCAAAAATTGTTATTTTTCTCTTCCTTCTTCCATATATTAATATATTTACCTAATCCTGAACTTCCTATTATCGGATAAACAGGATTTGGTGATACTGCATTTGTTACTTTCTTATTATCTCCATTCTAAATAATATATTCTATATATCCCTCTTTCTTATTCCATATAAAAATACATCCTTCATCTGATCCTGATATAATATACTCATCATTCTTTCCTAAAAAATTAAATTTCCTCATAAATGTAAAATTCTTATGTCCCGCATAATACTATATAGGCTAAACATCCTTTTCAAATAAAAATATTTTACCCCCCTAATAAGAAGCAACTATCTACTATCCATCTTTAGTATACTTTATTCCCGTACATGAATTATAAATACTCTCATTAATAGGTGAAAATTTAGATACTTTTTTAAACTATCTTATATCATACATATATAAATTACTTCCTTCTCCTCCCATCATAAATAAATTCTTGTTAATAGGATTAACATCTATCGCATGTATCTATATATCAATCTCTCCTATAAGATTGTCCTTATTAACTCAATCTGTTCTTAAATCAATTAACTTTATCTTTCCATCTTTTCCTCCACTTAATATTAAATTGTTATCTACTATAGATAAATTATATATAAAATCATTATGCTACTAACTAATAATTTTCTCCCCTTTATTTAAATCATGATATATAATAGAATAATCTGTTCCCGATGATATTATCTTACTATAATCTATACTTGGTAAAAAATTAACATATAATAATGATCCATTATGTCTTGAATCCATACTCTTCTCATACTTACTATTATTATATATCTCATTTACATTATATATATTAATAATCGAATCATTAGATCCTGATATTAAATATTCTCCATCTATACTCCACTCTAATGAATTTATATAACTCATATGTCCACTTATTTCATTTATTTTGTTATACGATAATTTTCTCTCAACTTCCATACATATACAATGATTATATACTTCCATAGTTTTCTCTATTTCAATTTTCATTTTTTTTTTTTTTTATTTTATGTATAACTTAAATTAATTCCTTATTTTTTTTAATTTAGTCCGAATATTATTTATTTAAAAATTTAAAAATTTAAAAAAATATTTAAAAAAATATTTAAAAAAAAATATTTAAAAAAATAATTTTAAAAAAATAAAATTTATAATATTTAAAAATTTCTTGGTATAATAAATCTTCATAATAATGAATCTGTACTCGCATGACTTTCCATTAACAAATGTATATTACTAGATAAAATTCTCTAATTATCTTTTATACAATTCTTAGTATATATGTCCTATTGTCATACTTTTATAGTATCATCTAAACCTGAACTTACCATTAATGGATACTTAGGATTAGGCGTTACTGTATTAGTTATCTATCTATCTCCTCCTTTTAATATATTCTCTATATATCCTCTTTTCTTATTTCATATAAAAATACATCCTTCATCTGATCCTGATATAATATACTCATCATTATCTCCTAAAAAATTAACTCCTTTAACAGTCTAAAAACTATAATGTCCAGCATATCACTAACATTCACTTGTAACTTCTTCTATATAATTATCCTACTATCAATTACTCATATTAAATAAATAAATTTTATTTCCAGAATATGTAGAAATTAATTGTCTTCCATCTTTACTATATCTTACTCCTGTAGAACAAAATAAAAATGGGTATAAAAAATATAATGACTCTTTCATATTATTAAATAATTCTTTTGGAGCTAATCTTTCTATTCCTTCATTATATTTAAGATATCTTCTATCATATATTCTTAAATAAATATTAGCTCCTCCTATAACAAATAAATTATTATTAACAGGATTAACATCTATAGCATTTATAGTTTCTTTTCTTGTTATTATAGTATTGTCAGTATTCTCCTAACATCATTCTCTAGTTCTTAAATCAAATAATTTAACTAATCCATCATCACATGAACTCAATACAATATTTCTATCAACTATAGATAATCCATGAACAAATCCTTTATGTTCTTTATTTATATTTTTAAATTCCGGATTATTTATATCCTAATAAATAACTCTTCCATCTGCAGCTGATGATATTATTTTATTATTATTACTATCAGGTAAAAAATTAGAATAAAATATATTTCCCATATGTCCAGATAATATATGTCCACTATACATAACTTTTTCTTTATCCATATCTCCTGCTCTATATATATTAATATATCAATCATCCGATCCTGTAATTAAATAATTTCCATCTTTACTTCATCTTGTAGTATTAACACAACCAATATGTCCTTCAACTACATTTATTTTCTTATAATTAACAACACTTCTAATATTATTTAATCTTTTACTAATATTACTTCCATTTATTTTATTATCTTTTTCCTAATATAAACAATGATCAAATATTTTCTTATATATTTCTACTTGTAAATTGTTATTCTACATTTATTTTAACTTTTATGTTATAGAAACACTAAAATAAATTTTTATTTAAATGTATATTATATATTGAAATATAATTTTCTTAATACAATTATCATTCTTCATATATTATGATTCAAATATTTTTTTTATAAATAGCTCATTAGAATCATCTTACATAAATACAATACTTTCATTTTCTTTATTATATATTTCACTGTTGTATCTATTACTATTAAAAAATAAAAAAATAAAATATATTCTAACCATTAAATGATTCATTGTTTCATTCATTCTATATAAAATAAAAAATCATTTAGATAAACAAATTCTTAATATAATATTTGTCTTTATTATCCCTCTATCATTAACAGTTCATTTAATTAATCTAATTTATTAATTAATAGTAATATATACTCATACTTCCAAACAAAATTCTAAAAAATAAAAGAAAATTTTCTTCTTTTAATATTAACCTTTAAAAAATAAAGGCTTATAAAATAAGTTTCTTTAAAATATACATAATTATAAATAATACAAATAATCATACTATAACAGTTAACTTATAATTTCTAGATATATGCTATATGTTTTCCATTGCTGTATGATTTATAAAAAATAAATTCTATTCTATTCCATATATATCCTTACAGATAACATCCAATAACTCATTGTGCATCTATCCTTCATTATTTATATTTTCTGTTACATTCCTTACATTCTTAATCATATCCTCAACTTCTTCTTCTTTTTTTCATTTATCTTTATTCTAATTTAACATAAATTTAAATTAAAAATATCAAAAATTTTTTTAATGCTTTCAAAAAAAGATATAGAAAAAAAATTAAAAGATAAATATAAAAATTTGTCCATAACTTCTAATCAAACTTCTGGATTTAGAAGAAAATTTAAACATATAAGAAATACTAATACTGATAGAGCAGATATGGAAAACTTAACAAAATTATTACATGCTAATGAATATGAAATAAAAGAAATATTTATTCTAAAAGAAGATAATTCTCTTATAACTATTAAAAATCCTAAATCTTATATTTCTTCTCTTCCTTGCTTCTATTTCATGGGTGAATAGTCTCAATCTACTCTTAATGATAATATAGATCTTCTCACATATATAAAACATAAAGATGAAATAAAATTAGAAGTATAATAAGAAAAAATAATTAATTAAAAATTCTTTATTTTAATAATGCATTAATTAAAAATATAATTACTATTATAAATAATATTATAGTACAAACTGTAGATCTATCCGATGTTCCAAATACATTCTCCATAGTCTAATTCATATTCATCATAGACTCATTTCTTTTCTCTATTTCATCTCCAAATTCTCCTATTAACTATTCCTATTCATTTAATTCATTTCCAATATTACTACTTAACTAATTTAATTTATTTAAATTATACTAAATATTATCTAAAGTTTCTTCTTCATCCATTTTCTATATTTCAGACTTATACTATGATGATATTAAATTATTTTTATTACCTGAAATTTCTGTCTTGTTTTCTAAATTATTTTTCTTTAAATACTATACTATATTATTTATTATCATTTTTATCTTATTACAATATTGCTCCCTCTCTTTTAATACCTCATCTGTTATATGCTTAAACTTTTCTCTATTTTTTCTTATATTAATCAACATATTGTTGATCTATTCCATTATTTTATTAATTAATTCAATGTTTTTCTCTAATTTATCCCTAGATTTAACATCTTTATTCCTTTTATAATACTCAAAATCTATAGATATCTATGATGTATTCTTCTATAATAATTCTTTTACTTTAATAAAAGGGTCTTCATTCTTTTCTTCAATCATTTTATTATACATTTGTGTTTAATAAGTAATCTTTATTTAATTATAATAATTCCTTCCATTATATCATCATAAACTTCTCCTTCTATTAATTCTGCTTTATCATTTCTCTTTAGTAATACAGGCGTCTAATATTTCTATATACATGTTATAATTTCTTTCTATAATCCTATTTGAGAATGTATATCAATATTCTTTCCTATATTAACATCATATTCTTTATATATTTCTTCCTCTGTACTATTAATATGTTTTTCTCCATCTAATAATAGTAATCAACTAGGACTTATACAATTAGCTAATAGACCCATATTAAAGAATAAATTATTGTCTTTATTATTAGTACTATACTATTCTACATTAAATAATACTGTAGGTGAACAAATAAGATAAACTAATGTACTAATACTGTTATAATTTAAATTCTAATTAGAGATAATATTTAAACTTAATGTTCCTACACCTAAATTAACTAAACCTTGACTTAATCTAACTCAAGAGTCTAATGTATCTTGTATATTAAGATCACCATAATACTATAATTTAATATTTCCTAAATATTTTAATATTTTACTGTTCTAAGTTCCACAACCAATTATTCCTAAACTTAATATTGTAGAAATTACAGTTGGAATATTTGAGTCTTTACTTATTAAACTTTTCATTATATCTATTATTTTAATATCTGGATTTGAAATATTTAATAGAGCATAAGCGTAAGGTATTGCGGGATTATTATTATAAACTTTATTATTATTATTTGAAAATAAATCTATATTTTTTCAATTAATATTTGTTTCTAAAATATTTTCTAATATTTCTGTTATAGAAGTAGAGACAATATTATTACCTATTGCTAATAAGCTTAAGCCAATAACAGATAAATATTTCTAATAATAAATAAATAAACTTTTATTATTTTCTTCTATAGAAACATAAGACAAAATCTTTAAGTATCAATTAATATATTCTAAATTACAAGAACCTGTATATATAAACATACTTAAAATTATTTTCATAGTAATTTTAACTTCATCTATACAATCTATAGCTTCTATTGACTGAATTATAACATCACCTTTTTCTTTACTTCCTATATAAAGGATACCTAATGAGATACAAAGATTTATTATATTAAAAAAATTAGAATTATTTTCTTCATAAGTAGTTACAGACAATTTTTCTCTTAATTTTATTACATTAAAAGATATTTTATAAGAATCTATTTTATTATATAACTAATTTAGAATTAAATTTCCGATAATATCATTATTAGAATTACAATAAATAAAGCTTAAAGAGATAAAAGACATTGTAGAAGTTATTATATTAGTAGAATTAGATAAATTTATTAATTTTTCATCAAAATAATTTGTACAAGTTCCTATATTTACATTAATAATACTTAAAAATGTATTAAATAAAGCGATATTTTCATCATCTAAATAGTTAGAGAAGAATTCATTAATAATATTATTACTATCTAATTGATTAGAATAAGATATACCTAACATAGAGACAATACCTGGTTTAATTGAATCAATTCAGTCTTTATTTATGTCTGAATTTAACAATTCTAGAGAGAATAAATAAGTAAAATCTTTATTTCAAAGATAAATAAATCCTAGCATCATTAATACAGTATTCATACCATTAGTATTAAGATAATATTCTTTAGATTCATTATATAATTTTTGAATTATTATGGAAATATTTTGAGTATAAAAAATATAATTAAACAATTCATCTTTTGATCAACCGCAATAGTATAAACAATTATAATTTAGCATAGGAAGAAGATATTGTAAACCGGCATCTTTATTAGTAACAGTATTTTTATTTTCTTTATTTAGAATATCTAATACGGATTTAGGATCTATTTTATTTATGAAATAATTAAAATGATTTTTTTAAATAATTTTTTGTAATAATATTTTTTAAATGATTTTCAAGATTTGAATTTAAATTTAAATTTTTTAAATTTGATAAAAATATGAAGGAAAATCTATTATTATTGGATAAAATATAGGACAATTGTTGTAAATTATTAATTGAATTTTTATTTTCTATCATTATATTAAGAATTAAGTTTCAATTTTGCAATAAAATAGCATATCGTAAGGAGGAAGAATAATTTTAAATTTTAAATTTATATTAAAAGCAATAAGTAATAAAATTTCATATAACTAAATATCATAATCATATTGTAAAGCTAATAGATAAATATAATTAGAAATAATTTTATAATTATTAGTATTAGTATGGGATAAAATTAGATCATATTTTTTCAAGTCTATTATAAAGTCTACAAAAAGTAATTCTTCTTTATTTTCAATTAATATTTGAAGAATTTTTTCTATTATTATATTAACTTGAGAAGAATAATTTTTTAAGTAAATAATTTTATCATTATATTCTGAATTAAAAAAATAAATTATATATTTTAACAATTGTTTAGTATAAAATAATTTTAAAGAATCAATATCATTATAATTATTTGATTTTATTTTAAAAATAAGAGTATCAAGAGAAAATTCCATATCATTTTCAATAAATATTGAAGTATAGGATAAGATATTACTGTATAAAAGAAGGGAATTTTCATTCATTATATTATTAATTAAATTATAATGAATTTTCAATTCATTATAAGAATTTATTAAAAATTTTATTTCTTTTGATATAGTATTAGAATTAGTTAATACATATGGATAGAGTTCAGATAAAAATTTTCAATTCTTTTTTATATTTGATTTTTTCATCAAGTAATTGATTTATTATTGTATTAATTATTTCTTCTGAATCATTTTTTGAGATATTTCTATTTTAATTTCTGTCATTGTTTGATATTTTTTATTTTTTTTTTTTTTAATTTAAATTTAAGTTAATTTTTTATTTTTTTAATTTAAGGAAAAATTAAATAATTATTTTCTAATTTCATATTAATTTGATTTAAGAGTAAATTAGAAAAATTTAAAATTTTTTGTTCAAATTTTTTATTATAAAATTTTTTCAAGGATGATTTTTTATTTATTAGTACAAGGGGAAAAGATTTATCATTTCTAAGAAAGAGGGAAGAAAAATTTTTATTAGAGAGAAATTCTAGCATAATATTTTTTAAAGCGATATTTTTTTGATCTTCTCAAGATAATCTTTTTGAATTTATATTTATTAAGGAGAAATTTATTATTCCTAATATGCAAAAAATATTTAATTTTAATTTTAAAAAATTATTTTTATGAGAAACATTAAAGGATTGATTTTGAAATTTATATTGATTTAAATTTATTATTATTTTTTGATTATTTATGATTAATTCTAGGGGAATATTATTTTGTATTTCATTATAAATTAGAGAGACAGGAATAGTTTGAATAAAATTAAATTCATTTAATTTAAATTTATAGATTGAGAGATTATCTTCTTCTAATGTTATAAGACATTGAGAAGAAGAAAATTTAGAATTATCAGGAAATAAAATATTTATTTTAAATGATTTAATGTCTGGATTATAAAATATTATTTCATCGAGAATGATATTTAATTTTAAAATTGCATTTCTATTATACATTTTTTTAATTTTAATTTAAATTTAAGTTTTTATTTATTTTCTTTATTTTTATCATAATATAATGTAGACAACAGAAGTAATAATAATGTTAAAAGCAAGAGGAGGAAAATTAGTGGGAGGATCTATATTAGCACCAAGAGTATCACCATTGGGAGTTAATGCAAAGAAATTGGCAGAAGATATATTAAAATAGATGGTAGAATATGACAAAATAAAAACTTATGTTAGAATAACAATAAAAGATAGAAAATATACTATAGAAGTATTACCAACAACAAGTTCATTATTAAAAAAGAAATATTAGAAGAGTAATTCTATAACATTATCAGATATTATTGATATTGTTAATTTACATGATAAAATTTATTCTAATTCTTTAAAAGGAAAAATTTTATAGGTTTTAGGAACATGTGTTTCATTATAGTATAAAGTAGATGGAATTTGTCCTAAGGAAATGTAGAAAAAAATAAAAAATGATTAGATTAAGTTACCGGTATAATAATAATAATTTTTTAAAATTTTAATTATTTTAAAAAAAAAATTTTTTTTTAATTTTTTATTAGTTCATTATAAGGTAAATTATTTTCTTTATATTCTTTTTGAATATTTTGCATAGTTTCTATAAATAAAGATTTCTATTTTTTCTCTATTAGTATTAGTTTGAGTATTATCTTCTTCTAGTAATTGAGATAAAAAATCGATATCATCTAAATTCTATTTTTCAAAAAATTTATTATATTTTTTTATATTACTCTACTATCAAATTATTTTCATTTGATTTTCATTAATAAAATAAGTAAAAAATATTTTACTACAAGTTCAACTACAAGGTTTATTATTATTACAATTATTACACTTTATTCAATCATTTCATATATACATTATTAAATTTAAATTTTTATAATTTTCTATTATTTCATCTATTTCTATATAAATTTTTTAAATTCTAATTTTTAATTATTTCATATAAACTATTTATTTCATTAATTTTAATTTTTGTTATTGTTATTTCATTATGATTTATTAAAAATAATTATTTTCTTTAATTATTTTACATTTTCTTTTATAATTTTTTTTTTTTAAATTTTTAAATTTATTATTAATATTTATTTCACTCATATTATTTATTATAATATCATCTTCATTTAAAATTTCATTATTTTCAGAATATTTCTAAAGATAAATTAAACCATAACTTGTTAAATAAAGTATATATAATTTATTGTCTATTAATTTTAATTCAAAATCTAATATTTTATTTTTTAAATTTCATATTTTACTTATTATAGTTTTCTAATTTGGTTTAAATATTTCTATATTATCATAATTTAAATAAATAAAATTTTCTTTTTTATTTAAATTTCCTATTATAGACTAAGAAATTCTTAATTCTGATAATTCATTATTATTATTTTCATATTTTATTATAATACTATTATAAAATCTAAAATCTCTTATTTCGATATATTTTTCATTCTATAATATCATATGAAAAATATTATTTTCAAAATTATTATAAATTTTTTCTATATTTTTAATATTTAAATTTTTCTTATTACTATCTCTTATATCTATAAAATTTACTTCTTTATTTATTGTTAATAAATTTTGATCAAAATTTATAAAATTTGTTATTGAAAAATTTTTTATTTTTTCTTTACATAATAAAATATTATTTCTTTTTATTTTTTCAATATTTTCAATTTTTAATATTGATTCATTATTATCTACTCAATAAATCGATTCTCTTCTTTTATTATATATACTATTTAAAATATTATTTATTTCTATATTGTAATTTTTATTAATTTCTATATTTTTTTCTGTTTCTATTATAAAATTATTTTTATTTATTTTATAAAAATTATTAATATTAGAATTTGAATTTTTAAATTTTCATATTTTTTTAAATTTTTTATTTTCTATTTTAAGATATTCTATTCTATTATTATTAACATAATATATTATATCATCCTCCCATAATATATTTCTTCTTATATTATGTTTTATATCAATTATTTCATCATTAAAATTAAATACTATTGTTTTTTCTTTAGATAAATTTAAATTAGTTTTATTGTTTATATAGTTAGAAATATTATTATGATATAAATTTTTATTTTCTAATTTATTATTTTTTAATATATTAAAATAAATTATGTTCCTTTTTTTTCATATTTTTATAAAAATAAAAATGTTATTATACAATTATTTAAATAATAAAAAATTAAAATTATTTTAAAAATATATAAAATAAATAAAGATAAATTAATATTAAATGATGAATATATTAAAATTAAAACAATTATTTCTAAAAAAATTATTTCTAACTTAATTAAACTTAAAAATATTGATTTATTAGTTACAGATTTTTTTATTTTTTACAGATTTTTATTTAAATAAATTAAAAATTTTTTTTAATTATTAGGAAATGTGATCCAATATTTAATTTAAAATTAAAAAATAATAACAACCTAAATTATATTGAAAAATATATAAAGAAATTTATTTAACCTAAAAGTATTTTTCCTAATTTTTTTAAAAATTCATTTGAATTTTTTTAATATTTTCATCTTCCGAAATTAATAATTTTTTAATTCCATCTTGTATATTAGATAAATATCTTATTTTAGTTGGAATTTGTTTATAATATATGGAAAACAATTCATTTAATTCATTAATTATCTAAATATCTTTATTATCTTCCATTTTATTTATTTTTTTCTTAATAGTTTCTGATATAATTTCTTGATTTGATTTAGTATTAAATTTTACTGTATCATTATCATTATTATTATTATTAGATACTGTTATTTCTTTTATAGTATTAAAATCTCATTCTACATTATGCCCTGATTCAACCATACCCTTATCTATATGAACTGTATCTGTTTTTATTATTTTTATATAAACTTAATTTTCTTATTACTTCTAAAAGTACTGTATCTTCTTTTACTTTTTTAACAAATGAATGTTTTAATAATGTTTTAATTTCTGGCCTCTTTTCAGGATCTATTTGACAACAAACAGTCACAAAATCCTTTAAATCTTTACTTAATTTTGGTATATCATTTAAATTAGGAGGATCAGATTTTGGTATTAAAAATAAAGCTTTCATAGGATGTAATGAAGAATGAGGAGGACTTCCTTTAATTAATTCTATTATAGTTATACCTAATGATCAAACATCAACTTTTTGATTATAATCTTTATGTTTAATAATTTCAGGAGCCATTCAATAAGGTGTACCTACAAAAGTTTTTCTTTTTGTCATACTTTCTGTTATTTTAGCTGTAACACCAAAGTCAGCTAATTTAACATCACCTTTAGTTGAGAGTAAAATATTTCCTGCTTTAAGATCTCTGTGAATATGTCCTTTATTATGGAGATAATCTAATGCTTTTAGAACATCTAAAATAATTTTACCTAAATATTTCTCTGAAATTTTTGGGGGATTATTAGATTTTAATGCTTTAAGAATATCTAATAGAGAACCTCCACCCATATATTCCATTACTATTCATAATTTATTACTACTAATAAAGGAGTTATAAAATTTAGTTATATAAGGAGAATTACATTCTGAAAGAACATTAATTTCTTTTCTTATTTCTTCAATATCATCTTCATTACTATCAAGATCAATTATTTTTATGGCAACTATTTTATTATTAGTTTTGTCTATAGATTTATATACTACACCAAAACTACCTTTGCCTACTTGTTCTATTAATTTATAATTTATTCCAGTAGAAGACATAATTTTTTATTCTTTGTGTTATATATGTAGACAGTAGAAGAATCAGATGAAAATATGTAGAGTGTAAAATAGAAAATAAATGAAGATGAAATTTGATTAGTATCAAATGAGGGAGATAGAGAGGGAGTATCAAGAAAAATATTAATTGAAAATAGTGTATATATAAAGGAATATTTAGAGAATAATCCAAATGAAAATTATATAGAATTTGAAAATATTAATACATGAAGTTTAAAAAAAATTTGTTTATTTTTTACATATACAAAAAAGTCAATATCTATTAAGAAAATATTAAATGATATAGCAAGACCGATCAATACATCTAATATATAGGATATATTACCAGATTATTTATGTGATTTTTTAAATGAAGAGAGAGACAATTTATTTTTATTAATAAATTCTTCAGATTTTTTAGATATAATAGATTTAACGGAGTTATTAGCTATTAAGATGAGTATAATATTAAAGTAGTTATCAATTGAAGATATAAGAGAGTATTTTAATGTTTAGAATGACTTTACTAAGGAAGAGTAGGAATTTATAGATGAAAATAATGCATGAATAAGTAAAATATAATTTTTTATAATTTTTATATTTTATATTTTTATTATTTTTTACGGTATATAAAAACACATTAAATTTATATGTCTAATTAGAATGAATTTTCAGATTTTGAATCTACAGGAAAAGAGGATGAATTAAGTGAAGAAAGTATAGATTTAATAGAGGCTAATGAGATGAAAAAAGAGGAGGAAAAGAATTATGATTTTGTATTTACATCAGATGATATTTACAAGAAGTATGGGGGATTAAATATATTTGGATAGGAGAAGGGGTTTTTATTATATTGAGAGATTATAGTATTTATAATAACGGTAATAGGATCAGTAGTATTTTTATATGGATAGGGATTTAAATAGGATAGTATGTATCCTATATTTGGATAGTGAAGGCCTGTATTATATCCTATAGTATCAATAGCGTATCCATTAATTACTATATATGCAGTTAGTGGAATGTCATTTAGATTTGGAAGAATTATTAATACAGTAATACCATTAGGATCAGTATTATGGGGAGTATTATTATTTATAGAGTTAGGAATGAGATTTAGTGACGAGAGAAAGTATTATATGGATTGGTGTATAGGAAAGCATGCTATAGTTACTGAATTATGTGATGCATGAAATTAGGCATTTTGAATATAGGTAGTAGGGGTATCATTACTTATATTAGGTAATTTTCTTAATACAGTATTTTCATTTATGAATGGGTAGTTATTAAGGGCATTAGCATAGGAGAAGAAGAGTATAGGGACTAATGAAAAAATTTAAATAATTTTATTTTATAATAATTGGATAATTAATATTTTCGGGATAATTAATATTTTATGTTTTTAATGAATAAGTTATATATTTTATTTATAATAGTAATATTATTAATAATTGGAGGGTGTAGTTCATTTTTTATTTATTATATGGTTAAAAGGAAGAGTATATAGATGGGAGAAGAGTATATTTTTCTTAGGATTAAATTTAATGGGAAGAATTATGAGATAAAGAATACGGAAATAGATTCTACGTTTTATTATTATGTTGTATTAATATTAGAGATTGGAAAATTTAAGAATGGGGGAATGTGAAGAAGTTTTATTAAAGAGAATTTATTAGAAAAATTTAGATAGATTGTATATGATATGATTAAGGAGGAGAATAAGGTAATAAATATTAAGAGAATTAAAAATAGATTAGATAAGGAGGGGGAGAGAAAATTATTATAGGTTAATTTATTAGCATCATTAATAAGGAATTAGGTTAGAAATTTTTTAAATATGGAAAATGTATATAATTTTTTCGAAAATTTTTTTAATATGTTATATTAGAATAATTTATATAAGTTAGAGGGGATAAATGACAATATTATAAGTACATTTGGGGATGATATAAAAACATTTTTAATAATATGTATTTTATTTAAGGAGACAATAAGATAGAACAGTAATAAGAATATTAAAGATATGAAATATACTGAATTATTTCTTATATTTTTTTCACCTATTACTATATAGATTATGATGGAGAATTAGTTATTAATATTTGTTGACAATAGTAATAGCGATATGATATTAAAGAAAATATTGGATGGGATAGAGGGATATTAGTTTTTTAAATATTTATAATTTACAATCTTTATTATATTGAATTAAAATTAAAATTAGTATAAGATATTATATTTAAAAAATAAATTCAGTGTTTTTTAATCAATTTTATTTAATTTGTGTTTCATAATAAATATTTTAGAGTATTATTATATGTATTTTGTAATAAATAAGATATAATTATTATGGAATTATAATGTACATAAAAAATGAAAAAAATATTTAATTTTTATTAATTATATATTAAGTTATTTTTTTTATTTTTTTGATTAAAATATTTTAATCGCATTATATAATTAATATAATTATATTAATTATTTATTTTTAAATTTATGTTTAAAAATACTTATATAAGTGAATATTATATAAGTATATATTTAATGAATATACTTTTGATATATATATATAAATAATAGAATATATATATATATTTAATATTTTTAATCTAATTATAGTTCTTTTCTTTTATTTAAACTTGTTTTATATTTTATATTTTTATTATTAAAAATTATAATATAAAAGAAAAATATATTTTTAATTAGGGTTAGGATAATTTATAAGATTTTAATTATTTTATTTATAATTTGTATAAATGTATTATGGATTTCATCTTTTAATAAAAAATATTTTAAGAATTTTTCTAATTCATTATATATTTAGATAATCTGAAAATAATTATTTTAGATTTTTTATTTTTAATGAGAACTAATTCTTGAATTACTAATGATGTATTACTTCCTAATATTTCTTCATTTGAAGTAGAAGGTCCAGGAATATTTTGTTTCTCTTCTGTATTATTAGTTTGAATATCAGATGAAAGTGAGTTATAAATTTCTTCTGATTCTTGAAATACCTATTCTCATTCTTTATTAGAATTATTAGATGTATAGTTAATAAAAATTTCAAATAATATTATTTAAATCATTTTTTAAATATAACTAATAATAATTAATTAATAAGTTCATTCATAATTTTTTTTATTTTTTTTCTTAGATTAATAGGAATATTAGAAAGATTAAAAAATCTATTATATAATCTTGTCATAGTATTTTTACTAAGATTTGCACAATTTTCTATAAATTCAAAATAAGCTTGATAAAATACTAAATTATCATAAGTATTTTCTAAATTTGTCTATAAAAAAATTTCTAGATTAATATCTTCATTTTCATCATCATCAATATCTTCATTAATATCTTCATTTTTACTAGTATTTTTTTTAAAAAAATTATCAATTAGGGGTAAAAATTTTTCTGATATATATTTACTATAATACTTTAATTTTTTTTCAAAAATATATAAATTTAATGATATAATAATATCTAATACAGTTTTTTTTTGATCATTTAAAATTTTTATTATATATTCTATTTTTTCTGACTTTTTAATATATTTTAATTTTGTTGGACTTAAAATATTATTTCTCTATATTTGTTTCATTTTCTTATATTCATTTAGGTTATATTTTAAAATATATTCTTCTATATTTTTATTTCCAAAATCATTTATTTCGATTAATTTAAATATTAATTTCTAAACAGGGATTGAACTATAACAATGTAAATAATCAAGATTCTAAGTTAATATATAACATAATTTTTCAAATCTTTCTATCTTTATCTATAATCTTTCTTCTTTATAATTATAAATTTCCATACATAAATTAAATCATATAATTTTATCATCTTCTTTTATATTAATATCAATATAAAGCTAAATTCTTTTACTATATTTTATTTTTTGGATTATTATATTTTGACCTAAATTATTTATTTCTGAGATATTATATTGTTTTAATATACTAATTTTCTTTGGCCTTTGATCATCTTGTGTTTCATCTTCTAAATTATTTATTTTTCTTTTTCTCTTATTAACATTAGTCTAATTAGTATTATCTTCTAATTCCTAATTCTATATATCTAAAGTACCAGAACATAATGGTTGTGAATCTCCCTCTGTTTCCATTTGAATTGCTTTTATTTTATCATTATCATTAGTCTTAATATCTTCTTTTAATATCTAATTTAATATATCATCTAAATTTTTAGAAACTGATTGTTCTAAATCTCCCTCTGTTTCTAATTGAACTGCTTTTTCTCTCTTATTATAAATAATCTAAATCTATTCTTCTATTAACTATTCAACTGTTTTCAATGAATCTGATTCTTGAATTATTGATGATGTATTATCTTCTAATATCTCTTCATTTGAAGTAGAAGGTTCAGGAATATTTTGTTCTTCTCCTGTATTTATAAGAGTTTCTGTAGATTCTCCTATAGTATTATCAGTTTGAATATTAGATGAAAGTAAATTATAATTTTGTTCTGTTTCAAAAAGAAAATTTGATTCATCAAGCTAAAATAACTATTCATCAAGCTAAAATAACTATTCATCAAGCTAAAATAACTATTCATCATTAGAACTATTAGATGCACAGTTAATAAAGACTTTAAATAATATTATTAAAAACATTGTTTAAATATATTTATATTTATATACTAATAATAAAATTAAAAATATCAATAATTAATTTAAATAATATAATAATTAATTAATAAGTTCTTTCATAAATTCTTTTAATTTTTTTTCTTATATTAGTAGGAACATTAGAAAGATCAAATAATTTATCATATAATATATCTATATATATAGTATTTTCACCAAAATTTAAACATATTTCTATAAATTCTAGATAAGTCTGCTAAAATACTAAATTATTATAAGTATTTAATATATTTTTACATAATTGAAAAATGCTTAATTGATCATCTCTTTCTTTTACAAAAACTAAATCTGTATTTATTCTTTTTTCAAATTGATTTAAAAATTCTTTTGATATATATTCTACCTTTGTTTTATTTATTTCACTAAAAAGAAATAAATTTAATGATACAATGACATCTAATACAGTTTTTACTTTATCTTTTATAAAATCTATAATAAAGTTTTCTATACTACTATGCGATTTTTTCCAACGAATTATTTTATAATAAGTTAAAATAGACTTTTGTTTTTCTTTATCTATTTTATTATAATCTTTTAATGTATATTTTAAAGTACAAGCTTCTATTTTATTATTTTTTCAATCATTTAATTCGATTAATTTAAATATTAATTTCTAAACAGGAAATGAACTAACATATAATAAATACTTAATATTCTATGTTAATATATAACATAATTTTTCAAATCTTTCTATCTTTATCTATAATCTTTCTTCTTTATAATTATAAATTTCCATACATAAATTAAATCATATAATTTTATCATCTTCTTTTATATTAATATCAATATATTTTAATATATATTTTTTATCATATTTCTTTTTTTCTTCTATTATATTTTGACCTAAATTATTTATTTCTGAGATATTATATTGTTTTAATATTTTAACTTTCTTTGGCCTTTGATCATCTTGTGTTTCATCTTCTAAATTATTTATTTTTCTTTTTCTCTTATTAACATTAGTCTAATTAGTATTATCTTCTAATTCCTAATTCTATATATCTAAAGTACCAGAACATAATGGTTGTGAATCTCTCTCTGTTTCCAGTTGAATTGTTTTTTTTCTCTCATTATCATTAGTCTTAATATCTTCTTTTAATATCTAATTTAATATATCATCTAAATTTTTAGAAACTGATTGTTCTAAATCTCCCTCTGTTTCTAATTGAACTGCTTTTTCTCTCTTATTATAAATAATCTAAATCTATTCTTCTATTAACTATTCAACTGTTTTCAATGAATCGGATTCTTGAATTATTGATGATGTATTATCTTCTAATATTTCTTCATTTGAAGTAGAAGGTCCAGGAATATTTTGTTTCTCTTCTGTATTATTAGTTTGAATATCAGATGAAAGTGAGTTATAAATTTCTTCTGATTCTTGAAATACCTATTCTCATTCTTTATTAGAATTATTAGATGTATAGTTAATAAAAATTTCAAATAATATTATTTAAATCATTTTTTAAATATAACTAATAATAATTAATTAATAAGTTCATTCATAATTTTTTTATTTTTTTCTTAGATTAATAGGAATATTAGAAAGATTAAAAATCTATTATATAATCTTGTCATAGTATTTTTACTAAGATTTGCACAATTTTCTATAAATTCAAAATAAGCTTGATAAAATACTAAATTATCATAAGTATTTTCTAAATTTGTCTATAAAAAAATTTCTAGATTAATATCTTCATTTTCATCATCATCAATATTTTGATTTTCATCAATATCTTCATTAATATCTTCATTTTTACTAGTATTTTTTTTAAAAAAATTATCAATTAGGGGTAAAAATTTTTCTAATATATATTTACTATAATGTTTATCTGGTTTTTTCTCAAAAATATATAAATTTAATGATATAATAATATCTAATACAGTTTTTTTTTGATCATTTAAAATTTTTATTATATATTCTATTTTTTCTGACTTTTTAATATATTTTAATTTTGTTGGACTTAAAATATTATTTCTCTATATTTGTTTCATTTTCTTATATTCATTTAGGTTATATTTTAAAATATATTCTTCTATATTTTTATTTCCAAAATCATTTAATTCGATTAATTTAAATATTAATTTCTAAACAGGGATTGAACTATAACAATGTAAATAATCAAGATTCTATGTTAATATATAACATAATTTTTCAAATCTTTCTATCTATAATTCTTCTTTATGATTATAAACTTGCATACATAAATTAAATCATATAATTTTTTCTTCTTCAGATATTTCTCTATTAATATAAAGCTAAATTCTTCTACTATATTTTTCTTTTTGGAGTATTATATTTTGACCTAAATTATTTATTTCTGAGATATTATATTGTTTTAATATTTTAACTTTCTTTGGCCTTTGATCATCTTGTGTTTCATCTTCTAAATTATTTATTTTTCTTTTTCTCTTATTAACATTAGTCTAATTAGTATTATCTTCTAATTCCTAATTCTATATATCTAAAGTACCAGAACATGATGGGTGTGAATCTTCTATTTTGAATGGAATTGATAGTTTTAAATTGCCCCATTTTTCTAATACAACTAATTTATGAATTACTAATGATGTATTACTTCCGACTATCTCTTCATTTGAAGTAGAAGGTTCAGGAATATTTTGTTCTTCTCCTGTATTTATAAGAGTTTCTGTAGATTCTTCTTCAGTATTATCAGTTTGAATATTAGATGAAAGTAAATTATAAATTTGCTCTGCTTCAAAAAGAAAATTTGATTCATCAAGCTAAAATAACTATTCATCAAGCTAAAATAACTATTCATCAAACTAACCTAACTATTCATCATTAGAACTATTAGATGCACAGTTAATAAAGACTTTAAATAATATTATTAAAAACATTGTTTAAATATATTTATATTTATATACTAATAATAAAATTAAAAATATCAATAATTAATTTAAATAATATAATAATTAATTAATAAGTTCTTTCATAAATTCTTTTAATTTTTTTCTTATATTAGTAGGAACATTAGAAAGATCAAATAATTTATCATATAATATATCTATATATATAGTATTTTCACCAAAATTTAAACATATTTCTATAAATTCTAGATAAGTCTGCTAAAATACTAAATTATTATAAGTATTTAATATATTTTTACATAATTGAAAAATGCTTAATTGATCATCTCTTTCTTTTACAAAAACTAAATCTGTATTTATTCTTTTTTCAAATTGATTTAAAAATTCTTTTGATATATATTCTACCTTTGTTTTATTTATTTCACTAAAAAGAAATAAATTTAATGATACAATGACATCTAATACAGTTTTTACTTTATCTTTTATAAAATCTATAATAAAGTTTTCTATACTACTATGCGATTTTTTCCAACGAATTATTTTATAATAAGTTAAAATAGACTTTTGTTTTTCTTTATCTATTTTATTATAATCTTTTAATGTATATTTTTAAAGTACAAGCTTCTATTTTATTATTTTTTTTCAATCATTTAATTCGATTAATTTAAATATTAATTTCTAAACAGGAAATGAACTAACATATAATAAATACTTAATATTCTATGTTAATATATAACATAATTTTTCAAATCTTTCTATCTTTATCTATAATCTTTCTTCTTTATAATTATAAATTTCCATACATAAATTAAATCATATAATTTTATCATCTTCTTTTATATTAATATCAATATATTTTAATATATATTTTTATCATATTTTTTTTTTCTTCTATTATATTTTGACCTAAATTATTTATTTCTGAGATATTATATTGTTTTAATATTTTAACTTTCTTTGGCCTTTGATCATCTTGTGTTTCATCTTCTAAATTATTTATTTTTCTTTTTCTCTTATTAACATTAGTCTAATTAGTATTATCTTCTAATTCCTAATTCTATATATCTAAAGTACCAGAACATAATGGTTGTGAATCTCTCTCTGTTTCCAGTTGAATTGCTTTTTCTCTCTCATTATCATTAGTCTTAATATCTTCTTTTAATATCTAATTTAATATATCATCTAAATTTTTAGAAACTGATTGTTCTAAATCTCCCTCTGTTTCTAATTGAACTGCTTTTTCTCTCTTATTATAAATAATCTAAATCTATTCTTCTATTAACTATTCAACTGTTTTCAATGAATCTGATTCTTGAATTATTGATGATGTATTACTTCCTACTATCTCTTCATTTGAAGTAGAAAGTCAATGAATATTTTGTTCTTCTCCTGCATTTATAAGAGTTTCTATAGATTCTCCTATAGTATTATCAGTTTGAATATTAGATGAAAGTAAATTATAATTTTGTTCTGTTTCAAAAAGAAAATTTGATTCATTAAGCTAACCTAACTATTCATTATTAAAACTATTAGATGCACAATTAATAAAGACTTTAAATAATATTATTAAAAACATTGTTTAAATATATTTATATTTATATACTAATAATAAAATTAAAAATATCAATAATTATATTTGAACTCTATTTAATAATTAATTTGAATAATATAATAATTAATCATTCTACTTTAAAAATAAATCCTTATTTTATATTAATTTAATTTAGTTAAATTTATATTTTAAAAAATATATTTTATTATTATTATATTTTTGTTATTAATTCATTCTAAATATTTAAAAATAAAATTAATATATTTATCCATATTTTTATTTTTTTATTATCATAAAATTTTTTAAAAATAAAAAAATTAATATTAAAATATTTTTATAATACTAAAAGATATAAAAATCTATTTCTATTTTTTATAAATAATTTATTATTATTAATCTAATGTATATTCGGAATATAAATAATATATTATTTTAACCAATATTTAAATATAAAATAATTTAAAATTAATCATAATTAATATTATAATTTCGGATAACTTTTAGTGTTGATATTTAAATTTTATGCTTAGAACAACAGATAAAAAAATAAATAATAATAGAATTTTCATTATTATTATTGTTTTTATTTTGCTTATTATATCCACAGTTATATTAACCTATCTTTTAATAAGACATATTAATAAAAATAAAAATACCCCTTTATTAAATTCAAATCCTGAACCTCAATAGATGCCATCAGATCCAAAACCTAAAACAGAAAATGAACCAGCAATATTAAATCCAGATCCAAAATCACCGGTAAAATCAAATAAATCCGATTTAAACTCCGAACATAGTTCAATAAACTTAGATAATAATAAACCGGATAATAATAAATTTGAAATTAATATTTCAAAAAATGAAATTGATATTATTAATGATAAATTTGAAATAGAAGAAGATAATAAAGAAGATAAAATGGAAGAAGAATAGTCTGATGATAATAATCAATAGTCTGAAAATAGTTGTTTTGTTGAAGATGAAGATCCTACAAATAATATATCTAAAAAGAAGATGAAGAAATAATATTAAATGAAAATATAAATTCTATAGAACAAGACGAAGATTTACCAGCTCCATTAATAGCTGAAGAGGAACCTTTATATACTACTATAGTTAAAAAAAATGAACCAATTGAAAATCCAGATGAAATTAATATAGAAAAACCAATTGAAAATCCAGATGAAATTAATACAGAAGAACCAATAGAAGACCAATTCTCTCTAATAGAAAATGATGATGACGATGATTGATCAATAGACGCACCTTCTGTTCCTCTTAGAACATATTCTAAAACTGATGAAAATGTAATATATGATGAAGTATCGTATGATAATGATTCATAGGAACCATAGTCATTAAAAGATGATATACATATAAAAAAAGCATCAACTGTTAATCTTAATGCTGGTATTGGTGGTATTAAATTTCCTTTAAATAAAAAATGAGTTAGTATGGGAAATTTAAATAGTATTAAAACATCATTATTATATAGAACTAAAACTAAACTAGAAAATTTAAAAACTAAAATAAATAGTAAAATGGGTAAAAATCAATCCCCTCAAATAGATTATACATTCCTAAAAATAAATTATAATCATAAAGATTATTTTTTTTGTAATACCGATATAGAATCATCCCTATACTTTCCTTTAGTATTATTATTAGAATTAAATAATTTTAATGAACATGGTATATGAAGAATAAGTGGCGTAAACTCACAGATAAATATTTTAGATAATTTATTAAAAAATTATTATAAAAAATATTCTAAAAAAAATATAAACATAAACATAGTATCCTCATTAATAAAGAAAAAAAATGAAAATGATAAAATTAAATTATTATTATCTACAAAAATATTAACAATCTTAGTAAAAAAATATATTCATAATTTTATCGGATCTAGTTCTGAAACTAAAAATTTTTTATCTAAATTAGTTGATATAATACTATCCGAAAATTTAACTACAGCTATTAATTCAAATAATTTAACTGAAATAAATGAACTCGTAAATGAAATTATTGAATCAATGAATTCAGAAGAAAAAAGTTCAAATATATTGATTATAATTCTATTTTTATTTAAAAAAACAAATAAATCTTTAAATACAAATGAAATGAAATATAGTAGTCTCTTTATATTGTTCTTCCTTCCAACTATATTACAATAGAACCCTACAACAGATATTAAAAATAAATTAGATACTATCGATTTCATTTTTGAAAAATTAATTGAAAAATTATCTAATCATAACTTTATAACATTCCAAGATATTTAATTTAAATGAATTTTAAATTTTTAAAAAATATATTTTATTTATTTTTAAAAATATACATAAAAATATAAATGTTTAATAAAAAAGTTTGATTATCTTGATATAATAAAAAAAAGTGAAAAATACTATTTACTATTATATTTACAATTCTTTTTGTTATATTTTTTATATATTTTTTAATAAATTTTAAAAGTTTACTTAATGAATCTGAAGAAACTAATAACTCACATACAGAATATGAACAACCCAAAGGATTGTTAGAATAAAATAATGAAGAAAATAAATAAATAAAAATTAAAATTATTTTACTCATATCTATATTTTATATTATTTATCAACTAAACTGTAAAATTTATCATCTTTTTATACTCATTCTAACAATGATAATATAATCCACTCTTTGGATCTGTATAATTTCCCTCCAACATACTAATTTCACATATCTTCATCTTCGGTTTGTATAATATTGGCGCCTAAATATACATATATGATGGATTGTTTTCATCAAAATCATCAAATTTTTCCATTCCTATTATCTATTCAATACTTTTATATATTTTTAATCTTTTTATAATCTCTTCATTATTTTTATTAATTTCTTCTTTCATATAATTTTTCGTGTTAACTATAAATAAAAAGTAACATAAAAATGCTTATATTTATTTTTTTATTTTTAAATACAAATCAAAATCAAAAATGCAGTCCTGATACTAAATTAATAGTTCAAAAATTAATAACTATAAATCGAGATAGCTCTTATAGTGCCTGTCTTTAGACAACTTTTAATGTTAATAAAAGAATATCCTTTATTATATCCTCACCTAATCAAAGAAGAACTAGATCCTCAATGTTCTTTGCACAAGGTGATATATGTCTAAACATAGATTATAATGAAATTAAAAATTTACATAATCCTTTCTGTACCCTAGATGAAGCTAATCAATATACTTGTATTGCTAATAATTATATATATCAAATAGAACATGATATAGATAAAGCGTGTGTTATTATAAGATGTGATAATGAAAATGAAAATTGTACCCTAAATATTAATATTTCAATCTTTGATAATTTTTATATCATGGAATCAAAAAATAATTTAAGAATGAATACTCAAATCCTAATATTAACAGGTACAGGATTTTCATCAGATATAACTATCTATAATTCTAAATGTTGATCAAAAGATGGTACTAAAAGTATTAATTGTCATATAGATAAAATTGATAATCCATTTAAATTATATTTACTCCTAGATTATCCCCTTACTCATAGCGATGCTGGTTATATTAAAGTTTATATAGAATTAACTGATAGTGGTATGGTTAGTGAAGCTATTGTAGGTATATATATTATAGATAAACAAATACTTTATCTTAGATATTCTATCTTAACCTTAATTATTTTATTTATTTTTATTTTCTTTATATATACAGCTAATAAAATAAAAAGAAATAAAGAAAATTTTAATAAAGATATTAAACAAAAACAAATAGAAATAATAAGTAAAAAAAAGATTGATCCAATTCAAGAATTTGAAGAAATTCATAAAAAAGATAAAAATTATCAATATTATTAATTAATTAATTTTTAATAAATGATTATATTCTTCTTATTACTAATATTAGTAAATTCAAATTTACAAGATCTAAAAACAAAATTTAATTTACTTATTAAATTGAAACCTGACAATAATATTCAAATAAAAAATACTTTAGAATCAATTTTTTATGCTTTAGATGAAATCAACTTAAAAAATAATAAATTAGTACATAAAAATGTAGAAAATATTAAAAACTTAATTTCTAACATATTAGAAGAAAAAAACTATGAAAATATTGATACTCTCATTATATTATTAAGTTCATTGATCCTATTACTAGAAGAAAACTCAAAAAATAAAATTGAAAATAAAATTAATATCGCTTTTATGATAATATTGTCCCTTACAATTTCAACAATAGTATTTATTCTATTTTATCTCTTTATTTTTATTCCTATAATAAATTATAGAATTAAAAACACAAAAAATATTAATGTCAAAAAATCCAAAAGAAACCCAAAACATCCCCAAATTATTATTACCAGATCTTAAAATTTTTATTAAATGTTTTTGCTTTTCAATTTTTCTTTTTTATATCAAAATTGGACATTATTTAAATTATTATTCATTAGAATATCCATATATTTTTAAAATTTTAATCATAACATACTTCATAGAATTATCTGTTGGTGTCTATTTAGGATTCTATTTACCTCTATTAAAAAAAGAGTATTCAATTAATTATTTAGATCATTCCAAATTATATATAATACTTTTTGGTTTAAATTTGTTAGTTAGTACATTATTATTATTTTATATGACTGCTCCTCAATTTCATCTCTGAACAATGTTTGTCGTATTTATTATTCAATATATAATCCATACTTATTTACAATTATTGCCAAGAATAATATAGACATAAAATTAAATATTAATTTTTATCTTAACATTAAAAAATTTATTATGAAATCTTAGAAAATTTTAAAACATCAGGAATTAGAAAATCTTCAAAACAAATATCCTATATCTTCCCATCCTGATATTAGATCAAAAAAAGATTTTTCTAAAAAATTATAGTTTAATGATTCTCTTTATATGATAACATATATGTATACATATCAAATAAAACCTCTTCCGTGTTCTCTTTTAAAATTTGATGGAATAAAATAGAATGATAAATCTTGATATAACTGAATAAAAAAACAATCTCTTAAATCATTTGATATTATTCAAAATATTGAAGTACAATCTCATGAGTCATATGATTATAATAAAAACAAATTATTAAATTTAGGAAAACAATACCATTTTATTTTTGAAGAAATTATTTTACAAATTATTAAACAAATATCCTGTAATAAAAACTCACAGTTTATTTTCAATATTCTAAACGTACTATATGAAATTATCCTTATTTATAGAAATAAAACTATTTCTAATATCATTTTAAGTTCTATATGCATATATGTTAATTTTGAAGAAGAAATTAATTATAATATTAATAATATTTCATCTATAATTTATGATATTCTAACTACTGAAAAATTCGATAAAGAATTAGATAAATCTCTTTACATTAATAGAATATTATCTTCCTTTGAATTAGAAGAATTTAATCAAACAAATGAAAATATTAGAATATTTCTCTCTGATAGAATATTTTATTCAAAATTTTATAAAAATAAAGATTATTTATTATATAATGATATTTCATACATAGATCTAAAAGGAAAATTTGATCTTAATTCTTATACCATTAAATCAATTATTCTTTTCATTATTAATAAACTTTGCATCTACTCCGACAATTCTGAAAATATTTTTGATCTAAAAATAATCTGAACCTTTCCAGACTTACAAAAATTATATGATCTAAAAATTTGAAACGAATTAAAAGATAGAAATGTAACTCTATTAGAATTAATAAAAATTTGCTCTTCTCAAAAATTAAATTTTATAAATTATTCAGGTTATACCATAGACTTTAAAATAATTTTTTATAAAAAATATTATACAATAAATGATTATGATATTTCAAACTATTCTTTCTATTATCTTAGATTGTCCTATACTCAAATTAAAAATGATTTCTATAATCTCAAAATAGAAAAATTAAATGATAGTATTTTAGAAATTATTGTTATTATTTATTTAATAGAAAATAATGGATTTCTTTTCTTTGATGAATTTTTAATTAAAAATATTGTTCCTAAGGATTTATACTATAGCTACGGTATTGATTACTGAATTAAAAATATAAAATATTTTGTTAATAAAAATAACGTAAAATCAATCCAAAATAAATACTCCTTACAAAGAGATCTTATTCAAAAATTAATAGACTTAGATAATCTACAAAATGTTTTTCAATGCAAATTTTTAAATTCAAATTTAAAAATTTTTGATAAAATTAATAATAAAGAAAATCTTCTTATCCATCTAGTAGTTATAAAAAATTATTTAATCCTTCAAACATACAATAAATTAATCATTGAAAAATTTAAACTATCAGAAATTACTAATTTCAATCAAAATAAAAATATTATAAAATTAGAATTTAAATGTCAACTCTTCCTATACATATCATTCTCCTCCAATCAAAATACTCATTTTGAATTATACCTTAAAGATATTCTTCTTCTATCTCTTATTAATCAATATAATGTAGATAATCTACCAAAAAATTTAAATGAAATATTCTCCATTTATAAAAATTTATACATAAAAAATATTTTTAAATCTTTAATTCAAAATATTTTCAATATAATCGAAAGAAAAATAAATCTAAAACTTAAAAAAGAAGAAGATGAAATCCAATTTAATGATTATCAAAATCTTAATGTTAATATTAACCTAGATTTTCTTAATCAAAATATAGATAATCTTTTAAATGATCAAGATATAGTTCTAAAAAATCCTCAATTTTTAGATAATAAAGATATACCTCATTATTCAGACATAGAATACATAGATAATGTTGATAATGAAACAATAGATCAAATTAATACATTAATATACGAATATTATTCCAAAAAAAAAAGAATATTAAAATTTAAAAATAATATTAATTACTAATATAATTTTTTATCCTTTTCTATTATTTTTCATAAATTTTTCATCTCCCAATCTACTATCTTTATCTCCCCATCTCTACTTATTATCAATGATACATCTCCCCACGTATTCATCATAATATAATTTCTTACAGATTCATTAACCTAACCTAACCTAATTTGACCTAATAACCTAGCTAGATCTAATTTGTTAACCTAGCTTAACCTAGATCTAACCTAAATTATGTTCTTGACCTAATTAATTATTCCTAAAATACTATAAAATAATTTCTTATTCTTAAGTATAATAGAAATAACCTTATTAATCAAATTCTAAACTCTCATCTTATTCTATACATAAACTATTAATCCATTCTCTTTACATAAATATCTCCTCATCTATTTTCTAAATAACTCCTTCATTATATCCCTATCCATACTATAAAAATTAATAGGACAATATAACTTATTCCCTTTCTTCAATCTATTCCTATTACAATATGTACATAAATCCTTATTATTATTTTTTAAATCTTCATATATTATATACTTAGGCTTTATCTCAATCACATCATCCTTATTATAATATATATTCTTACATATTCTACTACTAGAATAATCTAATGAATATAAATTACTCTTATCAACCCCTACCCTTATCCTAACTCTCCTATACTCTAATAAATACTTATCCTATATAATACTCTTAACCCTATCAATATATCATTCATCCTAAACTAATCTCTTCCTATTTATAATTAAAACATACATATTATTTTCACTAATAAAAATAATCTTTTCCTTCCCTTCTCTAAAATATTTTCAAATCATATTCTATAACACTAAATTCTTATTTAATAGATGATATTTTATTTTTGATATTCTTATTTACCTTAATTATCCTCTCAAATAATAATTAGTAAATTTTAAAATAAAAACACAAAATGGAATTGTTCAGTCTATTCATTATTAATAAATATGGATTATTGCTATATCATAAAAAATATAAAGATCTTTCAAATATTAAATCAACTGATAATTATATAAAATTTCCTCCGTTTTTCATAGTCTTGATCTAATGTCTAATAATCTCTTCTATAGATATAATGATACTTGCTCCATACAAAAAATTCAAGGAAAAAATTATACTCTCCATTTCTTTAAATCTGATATATCAATAATTATTCTCTCCTCTATTACTAATAGAAATTTAAACTATTTACTTAAATCAATCTATAATATTTACCTTTCTATTCTACTAATAGATCCATTCTATCAATTAAATGATCCAATTAAATCTAAAAAATTTATAAATTCATTGAATCATCTAATAGATAATCAATTACTGAAAATATTAAAAATAAAAAGTCCAAAAATAACCCATAAATAGTCATTCTTCTCTTAATTAATTATTATCTAATCCCTTTCTCATGATAAATTTTCTATCTTAATATCCTTGTTTAATATTACTGATATAGGATCCTTCTCATATACATCCTCTATCATCTTAATAAACTTCTCTATAGACTCAACATTACTAACCATATTATTGTCCTCATAAACTCTCCTTAACTCCTTAGTATCATTAACTAAAACTAATAACTCCCAATAATACTTTGTACTAGGAAATAAAATTTTTAATAATCTCTAACTTAACTTATTATAACAATAATTAATTCTTGTTCCAACCTCCATTAATGTTATATTCTTAAATACACACTATGTAACATGCGTTGGATTGTTTTCATTGTCATAATCACTCTTTATATTCTAAAATAATGAACTGACATTTAACTCACTCTCTATCTTAGATAATATTATAACTATTAATGATTTAGGATTTCTATATATAATCTTATCTATATATTCACTCTCTTCTCTCTATATTTTCTCCTATGAATTTAATTCTGATATTAAATAATTGTCAACTTCAAACTATTTAAACTATTCCCATGTTACTATAGGCTTTATCTCCATACTTTCTATCTTAGTATTTAATACCGTAATATTATTAGATACAATTTCTTCCTCCTTCTCACAGTAAATTTCAATCATTTTATCATAAATTCTCCTATTATGTCAATACATAAACACCATAATAACAGCTTCTCTAGATAAAACTTTACTATTATTATATCCCTTACATAAATATATATCTTTTCCTTCACATCCTTTAGTAGCATATAATCTACTTACATAAATATCTTTAGTTTCCATATACTATATCTTATAACTTAATCTCTCCTATATAATATTAATAAAACTTTCTTCTTCTATCATCTAATCTCTATCTAATAATTCCGTTAATAATTTTAATCCCATAATTTTAGTTAAATTCTAAGTATAATAATTAAAAAATACTCTAATATTCTAACATTTAAATAATATTTCCATTTTTTCCTTATTAAAGACACAATTTTTTTTCTCTATAATAAAATTCATATTAATTTTCTTTAAATAAATATAATATAATTTTTCATTCATTCTTTTAATAATATATTGAGACAATTTATCTAATGATCAAAAGGATTTCTCTTTATTATCTATAAAATTATAACCATCTAAATAAATATTATAAAAAATTTTATCTTTACGCTTTATTTCACTATATGTTATTGTCTTAAATAAATAATTCTAAACATAAGACTCAACTAAATTTATTCATGTTTTTATATTAGTTATATTTAATGGATGTCTTTTTCATCTTTCATATCCTTTATTTATTATAATTGAAGCTCTTTCTCATGAAAATATTTTATCTCTCATTTGTGTATAATAAAAAATAAATAAAAATTAAAAATTAAAAATTAATATTATATTCTATATCAAAATTTATATTTTTAATTTCTTCCATTCTTTCATTTAAAATATTCATTAAATCATTTTTGAATAAATTTATTTTTATAGTCTAATTAATAGTATTAATAAGATATTGGATAAAAAAATCTGTTATTATTTTTCCTTTTAAAATAATATTTTTTTCTATTTTTATTTTTTTAATTTCACAAATAACTAAATAGGAACCTTTAACAATTTTATCTATACCTAAAAATGAATTTCAAATATCGCAAAGTCTTATTAAAATAGAAAGTTTTCCTATTTTTCTATTTAATTTTGAAATTAATTTATTATTTGTATTAACATTTATTATATCTGTAAACAAAATACAATTTTTTAAATATTTTTTAAAAATTTTTATATCTTTATATTTTCAATTTTTTAATAAATTTGTTTTATTTAAAATTTTTTTAGTTAATTTTATTGAAAGTTTTTCATTATAAGATTCTTTTGAATTATTTATAGAGTTAGGAACACCTTTATGACCAGCATCATGGACTAACCCTGTTATTAATAGAACAAATTTCTAAATATTATTAATTTTGATATTAATATAGTCAAAAAGTAAAGAAATTCTATACATGACTTCAAAACTATGAATATGATTATGATATAATAATTTATCATCATAAGTTTTAGAAACTAATTTAATAAAATATTTTAGTGTATTAATATTTATATTTATATCAATTAGAGATATATTTTTAGATATAATTTCATAACATTTATTTACATACTCTTTTTTATCAAAATATTTTATTTCTAAAAATAATTTTTCATAATTCATTTTTATGTTATTTTTATTTTTATCATAAAGAAAATGAATTTTTTGAAAGAATATAAAATATCATTAATAACAGAAAAAGAAGAAGGAAAAATATATACAAGTATAGTTTATGCAAAAAATGAAGTTATAGCAAAAGCTAAATTTTGAAGAAGTATAAGAAAGTATACAAAAATTAAGAAACATAATAGTAGAATAATAAATATTGAAAATTTATCTTTATTGGATAAAAATGATAAAATTTATTTTTTTAACATAAATTTAAGATATAGAAGTAAGAGAGGAACAAAGCACAATATGAATAGAGAAATTAGAGCTAGATCAAAGAGTGAATCAGTATGTAAGGTATTAATAGAGATGTGAGATAGAGAGAGAATATTACCATAGGATATAGAGATAATAGAGGTTTTATTAGTGAGTGAAGAATAGATAAAGAAGAAAAAATGAGATATTTTTAAGAGTGATAATATAAAGAAATTAAAATTTATTATCTAATTTTTATTTATTTATTTTATTATTATTAATTAACACAAATGACTAATGGATTAGAGAAGAAATTTGGAATAGATAATAAGAAATTAAAAAGTATAAATAAAAAAATAAAAAATTTAAAAAAGATAAATTTTATTTTAGGAATAGATATGACTGAAACTCAATATAATAAAATTATATCAAATAGTATTTCTAATGAAATAGATGTTTTATTAACTGAGTTAAGGGAAAAAGAATAGAAAAAATTATTAGAAAATATGGAGAAAAGAAAGGAAGATCCTATATATAAAAGAGTGGGTTTTGATCAACGATAGATATATTAGATAGAGCAGTGTAAGACAATAGTTAATAAAATATGTAAGAGTGAAGAAGAAATAAAAGATTTATTTAATTAGATATAAATCTTTTATTTTTTAAAAATATTTTTAATTTTCAATATTTTTTTTAAATTTAAGTTTTTTATAAACTTTTTAAAGTAAAAAAATATTTTTAATTTTTTTAAAAATTAGAATTTAAACTTAAGTTAACAACAAAGATATTTATTTCCGGATAATTCTTTTAATTCAATTTTTTCATTTTCTTCTATTTGTTTAACTTTCATAATTTCGTAGCAATCATCAGCTAATTTATTAAAAATTTCTTCTATATTTTCACCGTCTTTAGCGGAAGTTTCAAAAAATTCTATATTATGTTTATCAGCGTAATTTTTACCGTCTTCGAAGGAGACTTTTCTATTATTTTCTATATCTTTTTTATTACCTAAAAGTATAATTTTAATTTTTTCATCTGTTTTACTATTCATAATATCTTTCATTCATTTTTCTATATTTTCAAATGATTTTTTATTAGTAATATCATAAACTAGAATCATTCCTATAGCACCTCTATAATAAGCTTTTGTTATTGTTCTGAATCTTTCTTGACCGGCAGTATCTCATATTTGTAGTTTAATTTGTTCAGTATCTTTTTTTATAATTTTAATTTTAAAGTCTATACCTATAGTAGTAATATAATTTTCTCTGAATTCATTTTCACAATATCTAGCTAAAAGAGCAGTTTTACCTACACTACTATCACCAAGAATAACTACTTTAATAAGCATATCATATTTGTTTGTAATGGATTTTTTTCTTGAAGACATTATATATAAAAGTAAATTAGTGTTAAGAATATATAAAAATATGTATCTTGTGGTGAACCGAAAATTTTTTATTTATTTAGAATTGATTTTATTAGGTGTTTATTTTTACTAATTTTTTGTTTAATTGATTCTATGAGTGATAAAGTCTAATTGCATTCATCTTTAGTTTTTTTATAATTATTACTTATTAGTTTATCTTTAGCATAATTCTATAATGTTATTTTTTCTTCATAAAGATAATTTAAATATTTCTATAATTTTAAAATTTTTTGTTTGGTTTTATTTGCAGTATTAGAAGGAGTAAGAGGAGTTTTTTGAATATCTTCCATTTTTAATGTTAATAATAATAATAATTATTAGAGTAATTACTAGTATAAATTACTAGTATATATTACTTATATAAATTATCTTCTTTTTTTAATAAGGATTTTTTAGATTTATTTTTTTGTATAGGGGAAGGAGAAAAAAGTTGATTAAATTCTTTATCATTTTCAAAGAGATCTTTTATTGATTTAATTTTTTTTTCTTTTTAATTTTATTTGATCTTTATTATTTTTTAATTTATTTTTTAGAGAATCTATTATTTTATCTTTTTCATCTAATTTATCTTTAAGTAAATCATTTTGAGATTTTAAAATATTTATATAAGAATTTTCTATAATTAATAAATTTTTAATTTTATTAAAGTAAGAAGAAAACATATCATAAATATTTTTTATTTCTGAAATATGTTTTTGATTAGAATTTAATAAAATATTATAAAAATTAATATTTTGTTTAGTAATAGGAATATAAAAAGTATTTAATATTCTATGTATAGGAATAATATAATTACAGTTAATAGATTTCAAAATTAAAAGTTGATTTTTATTTATTATTTTATTAATATAATAAAAAATATAAGTATTAATATTATTATGGAAAGAATCTATATCATATTTTAATTTTTCAAAAATATATTTTTTCTTTAAGATATTAATTAATTTATTTTTTTCTTTATTTATTTTATATAATTCTTTATCATAGAAATAAATAATAAATAATATAATATTGGATTTATTGTTATTTTTTCTATATATTCCATTATTTTAATTACATCATTTCAATTATTAATTTTCAATATATTATCTTCACTGTAATTGCCATAAACATATTGATTGGACATTCAATTTATTTAGTGTTTTTAATATAATTAAATTTATTGGATTATAAGTGTGTATAATTGAATAAATTAAATTAAATAACATTATTATATTTCATAAAAAAATATTATACTTCCCAAGTTACTAATTGACCATCTGATAAACCTGCAAATATTTTAGTAGTGTCATACGAAAATTCTATAGAAGATATAAATAATGGACTTGCTTTTTTAGATAATTTCTTTTTCTATTGTTCTAAAATAATATAATCATTAGGATTTCTTAAATCTATTAAAAATATTTCTAAACCTGAAGAATATGCACATAAATAATCTTTATTACTAAATTTAACATCTGTAATATCATCATTTGAATCTCAAAATAACATATTTTTATTATCATTTAAATCTTGAATTAATATCTATTTATCTATAGTACTACAAATAAATTTATCTTTATTTTTACTAAAATCTATTTTCTTAATAGGTGCTTGTATATCATAATATGTTACATTATTTTTATCCATATCAAATAAATTTAATGTATTTGTTCCATTACTATATAAGAAATAATTATCATTAATATTAGAAAATTTAGTACAATAAATTGGACCTTTATTTTCTTTAGTAAATTTCAATTCTCCATAATTATTTCATATCTAAATTAAACCAGATCTGTCACCTGTTACTATTTTATTTCCTTCTTTACTAATAGAAGAAGATAAAAAATCATTTTCCTTATTTTTTAATACTAATATAGATTTATTATATTTTTCTGTTTTATCCAAATATAATGGATTAAGCTTGACTGTTTTATCCCAAGATGCTGATAAAAAATATCTAAAATCTACAGTTACTTCTAAATCGCTTATATTATTGTAATGAATCGGATATGTTTTTAATGGAATATAATAAAAATTTCCTTTATGATCAATTTTAACTTCTGATTTTAATATATTGTTTTTAGATACTGTTAATATCTAATGAGAATTCTCTTCTATTATCTTAATATGTGATATCTTATTGTGGTGCATCTATTGGACCCCCTTGTACTTAATTTCTGTTTCCATCTTTAATTTTAAGTAGTTGATAAAAATAAAACAATATGTGAATTTCTGAATTTTTGAGAATTACGATTCCTTATACTATAAATTTTAAAAATATTAAACCTTTAATTATATATAAAAAAGAAAATGAATTTTTGTCTAATATAAATAAATTAAAAAATATTTCTCTTGTTACTCTATTAGATAAAGATTTAATTCTTAACTCTTGATCCTATTTAACTTCTGATAAATTTTTATCAGAAAATTCATTCATTTTATTCCAATCCATATACAATGAAATAAATTTTAAAGATTATATAAGAAAATTTTCTCATAAAATAATAATTTACGATAATACTATCTGATCAAATGATATATATAAAGAAATAGAAAATAATATTCCCGAAAACTTTTCTCTCTTTACTTATAATAAACTTAAATTATTTAATTTAAATTTAAATATTTTATCCCTAGCACAAAATGAAAAAATATCTTTCCCTTCGCATTCCTTATCTAACCCATATAATAAAGGAATATTTATTGCATATCAAAATTCCTATGGTAATAAAGGTTATATAATACATAATAATGAAAAAATAGATATAATTTCTCATATTTCTGTCAATAGAGCCTTCTCTGGTGATGAAGTCGCTTTTGTTAATAATGAAATTGTTCATATATTAAAAAGAAATAAATTTTATTTTTGAGGCACTATTAAAAATAATTCAAATAAATTTGATCCTATAAATAAAAAATATCCGAGCTTCTATATAAAGAATTGTAAAGAATTTGATGATTCAGATTCCGTTTATTATAATGCATTATTTTTATCTTGAAATAAAAATTCATTTTATCCCTCCTGTAACATAATAGAAAAATTAAAAAATAATTTAAATCTTAACTCTCAATTAACAGATTTATTACTTGATGAATACGATATTCATTGAAAAGAATATAATACAAATTATTATGATAATATATCAATAAATAAACAAAATTTTAAAGATAGATTAGACTTAACTGATCTCTGTATACTCTCTATAGATCCAGAAAATTGTACCGATATAGACGATGCTCTCCATATAAAGAAATTAAATAATAATTTATTTGAAATAGGTATTCATATAGCAGATGTTTCATATTTCGTAAAAGAAAATTCTTTAATAGATACTGAAGCTTTATACAGATGTAGCACCGTGTATCTAGTAGATAGAAAAATAGATATGCTCCCTAATATACTAAGTTCAAATCTCTGTTCCCTAATATCTAATCATGATAGACTAACAAGATCCTGTATATTCAATATAGATAATGACTGTAATATATCAAATGTAAAATTTCATAAATCAATAATTAATTCTAAAAAATCATTAACTTACGATCAAGCTCAAGATATTCTAAATAATAATTCAAATGAATCAAATCAAGATATAATAAATTCAATAATACTCCTTAATAATATATCCCAAAAACTAAATAAAAAAAGAATAAAATCAATAAAATTACATAATATAAAATCATACATTAGACTAAATAATAATACTTTAAATTTCAAATTATCAAAAAAATTAGACTCCCATATACTAGTAGAAGAAATGATGCTATGCGCTAATATACTAGCCGCTAATCATCTATACAATAATAATAATATAATACTTCTAAGAATTCATGATCAAATATTAGATACTAATTACTTAAATAATATTCTAGAACCATTTAAAGATACTTATAACTTACCTAAAGATTGATCTAATTCTGATGAAATAAATAATTTCCTCCTTGATCTAAAAAATAAAGAAAATAATGATAATATAGAATTACATCTAGTAATAACAGAACTAATAACAAGAAAAATGTCTAAAGCTAATTATATCCTATATAATAAAGAAGAACAAAAAGATGATATAAAAAATATCTCTCATTTCGGTTTAGGATTTAATCTATATACTACTTTCACCTCCCTATAAGAAGATACGCAGATATAATAGTTCATAGAATGATATGAAATGAAATAGAAAACATAAACATAAATATGATAAATAGACTCAATAATATAACCGCAACAATAAATGATCTATCTAGAACTTGTAATTCAATATACATATTAGAATATCTAAAAAATAAACAATTAAATAATATAAAAGGAATAATCTCAACTATAAATTCTAAAGGTATAACAATCTACTTCAAAAATTATAATATACACATTTACTTCCATCTAAATAAAGATAATGCAATAATAGATTCAGAAAATAATAAAATAAAAATAATAAATGATCAAGAAAATTTCATCCTAATAAATAAAAATAAAGAATTAAAACTATTCGATACCTTATTCTGTAATCTAATAAATAATAAAATAACTATTCTATAAAAATTTACTAATTAATTATCTTATTATAATAATTCTAATTCATATAATAATACTTATCATTTCATTCTATACATATTAATATATCTAAATTCTCTAATTCCTTTAATCTAATAAATAAATTATTAATATTTCCTTCATATTCTTCCACTATTGAACTTAATTCTTTATAATTTTCCATTTTATTAAAATATTCTACCTCTTTTTCATATGTAAAAATAGGAAATTTTTCTTTAAAAATTTTAATTTCTTCAAAATTTTGCTATTTCTAATTGTTGAAAATATATTCCGTATATAAATATTTTCATATTTTTTCTATTTCTTTAAATAAAAAAATAAATTTAATTTTTTCCTTACTAATATTATTTAAATATAAAAATTTCTTTATTATATAAAAAATTATCATAAAATTTATATTATAATTTCTTATACTATAATAATATTTCTATATATTAAATTCTCGCTTCTTTTTTATTCAATATTCTCTTACTCTTTCATCTCTATTCCCTATATAAGTTAATAATTCCTATTTAAAAATACTAATATTTTCTCTTTCTTTTATACCAAATATTTTTTCTCCTATTACTCTTAATACAACTCTTTCTTTTATTTTATTTTCTCCTATAAAATTATAAATTTTTTCTATTAAATTTTTATCATATTTTATCTTTTCATATAATGAATTTATTTTTAATTTATCCCCATTTTTAATATTTATTTTTCACATAGAATATGTTTTTAATCATGACTCTTTATTAATATTGTTAATAATATCTATATCCTAAACTTCTTTATCATTTATCATTATTTCATACTATATTTTTCCCCTCTTTATTCAAAAATTAATTTTAAAAATTTTAAGTCCGTAAAAAACTGAAAAATATTCATTTAAAATTTTTTTTAAAATTTCATATCTAGAATAATAAATTAAATCTAATAAATTTTTTTCTTTTATTTCTTTTATTTTAATATTAAAATTTTTCTTAATTAATTCTATCATATCTTCAATATAATAATTTATTCCTATAATTTTAAGATATTCACTTAATAACATTTCTCCTATTATTAACTAAATAATTTTCTTTCTTATATCTTTTATTTTGAAAATGTCCGTAACAATTTTTTCATTCATTAAATAAAATATTTCCTTTCCATTATCTAAAAAAATATTATCTATATTATAACCAATTTCTTCCTAAAATAATATCTAATTTTCCTTTATTATATTTTTAATTATACCTATAAAAATCTTAACACTTTCTACTATATTGTCACTAAATCCAAATAAATACTAAATAGTTCCTGGATTATTTAAATTCTTTATAGTTTTTATTCCTGTATCATAACATATTGCCGTATAACTAAAATTATTCATTCCTTCTATTAAATCTTGTTTTAATATTTCATCTGTTAATTCTCACTTAGTTATTACCGTAATTTTCTTTATTGTTATATTAATTTTATTAAATTTAACTAAAATATATTTTTTTAATACTTGTTCTTGATGTAATTTATTGAAAAATCTTTTTCTCATCTTCTAATCTCTCATCGTAGACTTTAATTCTGGATGATCTAATTTATTTATATCGATATATTTTTCATTCTATAATAAATTTATTACATTTTGTTTTCTTATAGTATAATATTCATCAACTCTTCTATTATTTAACTCTTCATTTGTTTCCCCCTATCAATAGCGATAAAAATAATATTTGTTATTTCTATTTAATTCATATTTAACATAAATTAATTTTTTTACTTTTAATTTTAAAATAATTTTAGTTATAGTTTCCTTCTAAAATGATAATATTTTTCTTAATTCATTTAAATTTATGCCTTTTTCTTCTGTTTCTATTATTTTTTCTAATAAAATTATCATTTTTCCAGAAAAAGCTTCTTTTAATTTATTATAAGAATATTCATCAAAATAATAGCGCATCTTCTAATATAAATATTTTTCTTCAATTTTTATAAATATTTTTACCTTTAATAATAATTTAAATATATTTTTTTCATGTTTTATACAATCTATCATAGAAATAATTTCTTTATCTTCATATATTTTATTATTTTTAAATAAATTTTTTATCTTATCAAAAATACTTATCATTTTACAACACTAAATAAATATGGAAAAAAATAAAGAAAATTTTTTAAATGATACTTTTACATTATTACATCATTTAAATCCACATTATATGAATAAATCAATTAAAGATATTAAAGAATTAAATAATACTTACGGAAAATTATTAATTGCAAAAAATATTTTAAAGCCATCAGAACAAATACTTCAAGATGAAGAAAATAATAAATTTATTTGTTGTAAGATAAATGAATATAATAATAATTGAAGATCTCCTTATACTAATAAATATTATCCTAATCACAGTGAAGATTATCCATTACCTTAGAAAATAATAAGAGAATTAGAGTATAAATTATCTTGTATGTTGATAATTTATATACAAGAATATTATAATAAAGAAAATTGTATTTCTTCTGTATATTTATATGAAGGAAATTCTTTAGATAATTTTTCTTTATATATAGAAATAAAAAATAATAAAAAATTAAAGATAGAAATTTCAGAAGAATTTATTTTTGAATATTCAAATGTTATAAGTAATGGAGAATGAGATTCTATTATGAGAATAAATATAACAAAAATTAAGGATAATTTATACAAATATGAGGGAGAAATTATAATATTTTTAACATTAGAATCAGAATTAAGAACAGAAAAAGAGAAAACAAATAGTTCTATAAAACAATATCATATTAAAAATGAAGAAATAAAAATAGATAATAAAGTTCCTTTAATTAATGAACATATAAAACATATTGGAATAATGATCGAGTCATTAGAGAATAAACATAGAGATAATATTTTAGATGATATAGCATCAATACCTAATGGTATAATGAAAAAGTTAAGAGGAACACATGACCCTGAAGGTGAATAGAAGTTAACAAATAGTTTAATATCAGAATTAAAAATATTTTAGAAGAAAAATAAAAATTAATTAATTTTTATTTGTATTATTAAATTTTCGATAATATTTTTTACTTTATTTAAATAATATTTATTCTATTTTGTATTTAAACAAAAATCTAAATTTTTATTATTAATAATAAGAGAAGGTCAAATTTTATTATAAAATAAAATGAAAACAAATTTAGGAATTTTATTATCTAAAATATTTTGTAATAAATTTATTATATTTTTATATAAAGATTTAATATAGGAAATATCATTAAACAAAATATTTAATCTTTGAGTATCAGAAAAAGAAATATTTTTTAGCATGTTAATAAAATCGTAAATTGAATAATAGAAAAACATTTCTGTATTATTATTATAATCAAAACAATATAAGAAAAGATCGATTGAATATTTTGTATTAGTTAAATTATTAAAATTTATATTTTCTGTTATAATGGAATAAAAAAAATATTTTATTATAATTAATTTTAAAAAATTTTTTATTAAATTTAAATTTAAATTTTCTATTAGGATAATTGTAATAATATTTAAAGAGAATAATAAAATAAATTGATAAAAATTATTTTGATTAAATAGAGAAAGCATTTTCTATTTTCTATTACTATTATTTAAGAATCATTTTTAGTATTTATATCTATAGTATTAATAATAAAAAGTAAAAGAAATGAAAAAAAATATTTTTATATAAAAGGAATAATTTAATATATATAAAAGAAAGAAAAAGTCTAAAATGTATAAAAAAATTTTTTTTAATATTTTTAATTTATTTTGATAAAAATCATATCTCAAATTTATTGTAAGTATAAAATATGACAAATTTATTAATATGGAATAAAAATTAAAAATTGAGTGTATTAAATTATATTTATTAAAGAAAACAATATTTTTAATAATATTATAAATAATATTTGAAAAAAGTAATTCTATTATAAAAATAAATAAAATTATTGTTAATTTTCTAACAATTATTTCTTTATTTAAAATTTTTTTAATTTTATTATTTATCATACTTTGTGTTTTTAGAATTTGATTTAAATTTTAAATTACGGAGTTATTTTATTTTATATATAAATACATAAAATAGGTTTATGAAGAATAACCATTCAGTATTAGATACAAGATGTGTTGAAAAGGAGAAAATTGAAAAATCTGAATTTTCTTGAATATTTATTGTATTACCAATAACAATATTGTTATTATCATTGGCAATTTTTTCAATTATAATTTATTCAACAAAAGAAGAAAAAAATAATATTAATATGAAGGATGAAGAATTTGAAGATGATTTAGATTTTGATAATAAGACGCATAATGTTTATAAGTATAAAGTATTTGGATCTTTATAGACAAATATGGATATAGACGATTTAGAGAAATATAATTAGCTTAATTTATCAAGATTTACATTTGTAGTATAACTTAATTAGTAAGTAAGTAAGTTATTTGTATTTTATTTTTTTTTATATTTTAGGTTATAGGACATATTGCTATTATTATGGTATTAATAAATTTTATTTCTTTAGAGGATAATTTTAGTAAAACAATTAATACAGAGATAGAAATAGATTAGGAAAATTTAAATATTATTTTAAATGATATTTTATAGAATAAAGAGAAATATTATTTTTATTATAACAATAAGATTATAGAAAAAAAATTAAATTTAGAAAAAATTAATTAGGAAAATATTTTATAGATTTATTATTTAATATTTAAAGAAGATTTTTTAGATTAGAAAAATACAGAATTAGAATTTTTAGTTAATAATAATATAATTTATAAGTTAGTTTAGAATGAAAATATTTATATTTTATTACAAAGTAATGAAATAATAATTTTAGACAAAAATTTAAAATAGGAAAAATATATAAAAGTACATAAAAATATTTATTTTGGATTTTATATTTTTAATAAAAAAATTATTTTATTGGATATATATGGAAATATATATACGGAGATAGAAGAAAATAAATATACAAAATATAATTATTATAATTAGAACATTTCATTTTTCAAATTTTATAATTAGAGGTTATATTTAGGTTATATGGATGGAAATATTTAGGTTATTGATGAAAATTTTAAAATAATTTTTAATAAAAAAATTAATAATTTTTAGATTAATTATATTTATGTTATATGAGATATTATTTATGTTATTAGTATGGAGAGAGTATTAAAAATTATTAATATAAAAAATGATTCATTTAATATTATAAGTATAAATCTTTAGTTTTATCCTATTAGTATAAAGTAGATAGAAAATATTTTAATAATTTTTTGTAATAAAAAAATATTTTTAATTAATAGAATTATTAATTAGATTATAGGAACAGAAGAAATTTCTTTTTCTTCTTTTTATAAAATTAAAATTTTTGAAAATAAAATTTTTATATTAACAAGTTCTAGTTTAAATAATAATGAAGAAAATAATTTTAAAATATTAAAATTATTTAATAATAAATTATATAAGTTAAAAGAGTTTTAGATTGAGGCAAATGATTTTAAAGTTTCTAATAAAATTATATATTTTTTTAATAATTAGGTAATAAATTCTTATAAAATTAATTAATTATTTCTTCTACATAGTAATTTCAAAATGTTTTGATCTTCCTAATACTTTAATTCTCATTGCTTTACATGTCTAACAAGTTAATTTTAATACTATTTTTTTAGTCTATTTTGCTTTTCTTCTTAATATAGGTTTAGTCTAACCTTTATATCCTGTCTATTTTGCATCATATCTTCTTTTTCCTTGAGCTGTATTACTTGCTTTACCCTATTTATACTAAGAACATGTAAATATCTTGTGACTATTACACTTTTTGCAATGAGTTCTTATCTATTTTGGATGTTTTGTCATTTTATTAATAAAATTATGATATTTTTATTGCAACATGAATTTGATCATTGGTATAAATACGATTGGAACATATTTGAATGTTTCTGAATATATGTTCCAATTGTACTTGTACCAATCATCAAATTCTTTTTTTATATATTTTATTTATGTTTGAAGTAATCTGTTTTTTGTTATATATAAGAAAAATGTTTTCTTTAATTTATAAAATTTAAATTTGTGTGAAAAATAAAATTATAAAAAATTAGTATCTTTTGTTATTATAAACTTTAGTTTCTTCTAAAACTCTTTCATATTTCAATTTACTTTTATCTTCTGTTATTTTATTTATATCTAAATTTTTAAGATTAGCTTCTTCTATATACTATTCATTAGCTTTTTCCATTATTCCCCATTTATTTACTGTTAACTACATATATCCACTTTTCATCTATAATTTAACATTTCTTAAAATAACACACTATGGTTCTTCTAAATTTTTAATAAAATTTATCTAATCTTTATTACTAATTTTTAATTCTATTTTTGCTGAGTCATCTATTACTATTACTTTATATAATATTTTATTTCCTTCTTCTGATTCATATACTTTAGTTAAAGTATCTATTAATATTTTACATATAATATTATAAGCCTTATATCTTGGTATTATATTTGTAATTTTATTAAAAATAGGTTTTCTCTTATGAATAATTCCTATTTTAGGATTTGCAAAAACTATATTTTCTGACATTGATAAAAATAAAATTTTTAATAATAATATTAAATGGAAGAAAAAATAAATATTAATAATAAATCGAAAGAAATGATTTACGAAAATAATTATTCTTTATCACTCATTAATAATCAGAAAGAATATTTTCTTGAAGATATTGTTAACAATGAAAATAATAAAAAAAATAATTTAAAAAATTTAAAATAGAATTTACTTAAAGAAATTGAAGATAATTCTTGAATTTATAATTAATTTTTATTTTTTCAAATTTAACCCTAATTTTATTATTTTTATATATTATGTCATTGAAGAGAATATTAAAAGAATATGATTCTATTAAACAAGAACCAATTCCTAATTTAATAGCAACACCAATAGGTGATGATTATTTTACTTGAAATGCTATTTTAATTGGTCCTGTTGATACACCTTATGAGAATGGAAAATTCCATATAAAAATAGAATTTCCAACTGATTATCCCTTTAAACCACCTAAACTTTAGTTTAAAACTAAAATTTATCACTGTAATATTAACAGTAGAGGAGAAATTTGTTTAGATATTTTAAGAAATAAATGAAGTCCCGCACTTACTATATCTAAAATACTCTTATCATTATGTTCTTTATTAAATGATCCAAATCCAAATGATCCTCTAGAACCTGAAATTGCAAGACTATATAAATCAAATAAATCCTTACATGATCAAAAAGCTCGAGAATATACACTAAAACACGCTACCCCTAATCAATAATTAATTAATTATATAAAATATTTTTCTATAGATTCATTGTCATTAAATATCTATGTTTTGTTATCTATTATATGCTAAAATAACATTCCACATTCTTCATTTATTATATTAATATTTCCCATCTTCTTAACTTTTCCATAAATAAATAAATTTTTTGGCTTAAACATTTTTTAATTTAATTAAATTACTTAAATTTAAAATGCATTTATTTTTATTTTTAATCTTATTTTTTAATTCAATTTTCACTTTAGATAACCCCGATCCAATTCTAAATGATATACAAACCATAATTATAAATACTTATAACCAAAACTTGATCCAAACTTGACAATTTATTACAGCTTTTAATAATATATTAGAAAAACATAATAATAATACCATAAAAATAAATAAAAATTTTATTAATGAATTTTTCTGAATCTTTATCCCTATCACCTTAATAAATAATGAAAATCATGAAATTCATTTCATCGGAGACTCCTTTAATGAAATCTATATTAATAAATTATCAAAAAATTTTCAAATTACATATAATAATATTTATAAAAATATTCCCTCTTATAGCTTAGATAATTTTGATATGATAAAATTTAATGAAAATATTTTAGAAAATATTGCCAATAATAAAATGTCTTTTCTTTCCCTCTCCCCTGATCTCTTTTTCTTTACCATAGATAAAATTAAAGAATATATTATTCCCGTAAACTTATCCATATACAATATAAGAAAATCATTTTATTTCTTATCCATTAAAGAAAATCAATTACATATTAATAAAAATACAATTCAAAATATATATCTAAAAATATTTCCTAATCTATTATACAAATATAAAAATAATATCTGCAGTCTCATTCTATTTAAATACTTTAATAAATTTTTCTTAAAATACATATGCATAAATAATGAAAATTTAATCGATGAAAATTTAATTAAAATTCCTAATTTAAAACCTTGAAATGATATGATTTTAAATCTATATAATAATAAAAATGATAATAATCCAATCAATAATACATTAATCTACTCATATAAAGATGATCCATTCAATTATTTATCATTTTCCGTTCCCTTTTTTTGATTACAAAAAATTAAAATTAAAATTTCTCCCTTTTATAATTTCAATAATAATACTTTAGAAAATGAAATAAATGAAACCATAAAAGATGAAGAAACAACAAATACAATAATAGAAATAAAAGATAAAGAAATTTTAAATATAAAAACAAAAGACGAAGAAACAAATACAGAAACAAAAGACGAAGAAATTTTAAATATAAAATATGATCCTTATTTTATATCTCCAGACAATGATGAAACCGTTTTTAATAAATCCTATAAAATAAAAAATAAAAAAATAAAATTTACTCCATTTCTTCTCTTCGTTTTTATATTCATTGTAATATTAATATTAATAATTCTTCTTGCAAAATATTCTTTAGATTATTTCATAAAATAAATTATTAATTTATTTTTATTAAAAACACAAAATTTAAATTTAAAATAAAATAAAGAAAGAAAAGAAAAATATCAAAATCACAGCATAAAAATATTTAATAAACTTAAAATAAAAATATTTAATCCTTATTAAATTCCCATCTTGTATTATCTAAAGGACATGATTTCTTAGTTTCTAATCATTTATTAATACAATGCTTATGATAAGTATGTTTACATTTACCAGTAGATACTAAACATTCTTTATTTTCTTCAATATTTTCAGTTCAACATTTTGGACACATATCCATTATATGATTTCTACATATTGCACAATTATCATATGTTAAATCTCATTGCCATATTAAAAAATATTTTCAATCCACAATTTTATATTCAATTTTTTCTTCCATATTATAAAATTAAAAAAATTAAAAAAAATTAAAAAATTAAAATCTGTGTTTTATATAAATATATAAAAATATTGAAAATAAATGGACCTTTATTTGTCTCAAAAAATAACAATAACTAAAATGTTATTATTAAATAAATTGTCTAATAATGATATTTCATTATTATTAAATAATAATTTAAATCTTTCTCTCATGAATAAAGATATATTTTTTCATTTCTATAAATCTGAATCAGATTTTTAGTATATAGAAAATATTTGAAAAATTTTGTTCGTAGATAATAAAACAAGATATATTATAATGTCCCTATTCTCTAAACAAGAATTAATAGACATAGGAATAACCCTCATAATAAATATTGATCAAAATATAACCTATACTAAAGAAATTATTAAAAATGTTCCTGTAATTTATTATATAGATTCTAATAATAAAAATATAGATTTTGTTCTTAATGATTTAAATCTAGATTTTTATGATTCTTATAATATATTTTGATTGACAAATATTGATCATAAATCTATTAATTATTTTATTAATAATTATAATAATAATAATTTTGATCTTAAAGTTAATAATCTTTATGATACTTATTCTAATTTCATAAATTTAAATAAAAATTTGTTTATTTCTAATATAAATAATAGCTATTTTAATACAGAAATAAATAAAATTTTATACTCAATTTTTTCAATAATTTATCATTTAAATTCCTTTCCTATAATAGTATATGAAAATAATGAAAATATTAAAAAAATTATAAACTTACTCTTCCCCCTTATTAATAAAATAAAAAATAATAATAAAATACTTTTACTTATTACATCCAGAAATAATAGTATTTTTCCCCCTATTCTCTCACTCTAATATTTATTCCTCCCTCATTAATGATCTTCTAAATAATAATTTAAATAATATTATATTGAATAATGATAATAAAAATTATACAAATATTTCTTTGTCAATTGATGATTCTTTCTGAATAGAAAATTAGTCTCTCCCCTTCTATATAGTCACTCAAAACTTACAGAAAAAAATAGAAAATTATAAAAAAAATCAATTAAATAATAATATAGAAAATACTAATTCTCTCATATATGAAAAAAAATTAATCGATATTCATACTAAATTGTGCGATAATATTAATACAGAAATTAAAAAAAGAAATTATATAGAATTCTTCTTTACTGAAGATCAAATATTGAAAAATAATTTTTCTAATGTTAAAAATCTTATACTTGATCCTAATAATTCCATAGAAGATAAATTGAGACTTTATTTTATCTATAAATTATACATAAAACAAGATAAAGAAGATGTTGAAATCTCTATACATTTAAAAAATATTGTTGAAAATTTTGATTCTTACTATAATTATATTAATAAATTCATAAAAAAAGAAAAATAGATTACAAAATCTTATCTCTCTAATATCGCTGAAAAATTGACCGATAATACCTTCTCCTTCATTAATAAATTCTTAGATAATGATCATAAAATATTTCCCCTCATAAAATTACTTTTTGATTGCATGAATAATACAAAAATATTTTTGGAAAATAATAAAAATTTTCTTTCCCTAAATAATAAAGAAAATAAAAATATTTTATTTTATGATTCTATCCTATACATAACTAATGGCTCTTGCTATTCCGAATATAATAATCTTATTAATAATATTAAATCAGAAAATTCATCCCATACTAAAAATATAATTTTAGGCTCAACCGAATTACTAAAACCAAAAGATTTGCTAAAAAATATTTCTGAAAATTTTTTAAATAAATAAAATTATAAAAATCTGATAAAAATAAATTTTCAATGGAAGAAATTCAAAAAGAAGAAAATGTCCCTGTAACTAATGTAAAAGATAAAGAAAAACCTATAAAAAGAATATTCAGAAAACCAGAATGAAGACCTAAAACTATCCTTGGTAATTTAGTTAATAATAAAATTATTCATAATATGGAAAATATTTCCTTATTTTCCTATACCATAAAAGAAAAAGAAATTGTTGAACATTTTTTTAAAGATAAATTATTTGATCATGTCTTTAAACTAAAAACTGTACAAAAAGTAACCGCTTCAGGCCAAAGAACCCTATTTAAATCAACCGTAGCTGTAGGTAATAAAGATGGTTATATAGGAACAGGAAGTAAAAGTGCTAAAGAAGTTGCTAATGCTATACAAGGTGCAATGGCTAAAGCTAAAATGAATATGATACCCATAAGAATGGGATATTGAGGAAATCATAAATTTGGTTAGCCACATACTGTACCCTTTAAAGTTACAGGTAAATGTGGTTCAGTTAGAGTAAAACTATCTCCTGCTCCTAGAGGTGCTGGTATTGTTGCCTCTCCAGAAAATAAAATAGTATTAGAATTGTCCGGTTTAAAAGATGTTTATGTTTCAAGTAGAGGTTAGACTTCTAATGCATAGAATTTTGTTAGAGCTACTGTAGACGCATTAAGAAAAACTTATTCAATGTTAACTCCTGATCAATGAAATAAATTAGACTCTAAAACTATAGACATAAAACAATATAATTAATTTATTTCTTTAAAAATTTATTTTAAAATTACTTAATTTTTATTCTATTCAAGAACTTTAGATAATCATCCCATTGCTTCTATAATTCCTTCTCCAGTTGTAGCACAACATGAATAAATAGCATAAGTTCTACCACTAACTAAATTACTCTTTTGACCACTATCTAAAACTAAATTCAATTTTTCCTCAACCTAATTCTTAGAACTTGCATTAGGTAAATCATTTTTATTAGCTAAAACTAAAAGTATAGCATTTCTTAATTCTTCTTCCGCTAATATTCTACTTAATTCCTCTTTAGCTTCCTATTCTATTCTCTAATGATCTGCTGAATCTACTACAAAAATTAAAGCATCCGTGTTCTAATAATAATGTTTTCATAATGGTCTAATTTTATCCTAACCACCAACATCTCATATAGTAAAAGTTATATTCTAATATTTTATAGTCTCTACATTAAATCCAATTGTAGGTATAGTTGTTACTTGTGAACCTAATTTTAATCTATATAATATAGTTGTTTTACCAGCTGAGTCCAATCCAACCATAAGAATTCTACTCTCTTTACCCCCAGCAAATTTGCTTCAAATCATAGATAAAAAATTTCCCATATTTAATGATAGTTTGTGTTAAATTAAAAATAATATGTTAATAAGTAATAATAATGAAGATGTTGTTTGTTCAATAAAAATAAATTATGATCCTGTAGAAGGAACAGAATCTAAACCTATTATTTATTTTTCAATTGATATTATTAATATAAAAACAATAAAATATATATGATATAATAGTGTAAAAAGATTATGTAGTGGAATAAATTGTAAAAAAATAGCTTAGTTACAGTGTAAAATATGTTTAAAATAGAATAAAAAATAGGATCTTTCTTATTTTTGTTCAGTTGAACATTTTTTAAAAGAATGACCTACTCATAAAAATTTACATATAGATGAAGGTGAAAAATTTATTGACAATTTATTTCTTAATAAATTAATGGATGTTCCAGTTATAAGATATGAACAAGAAGAATGAGAGCAAGTTTCTAATGAATTAGTTTATATTCCATTTAGTAAAGATATAGGAAGAAGTCTTAAATTTAGAATAGAATATATGGCATTTAATAAGGAATATTTCAGTGAAATTATAACACTTCCTGTTATAGAGAGACCAAAGTAGCCACCTCTAAGAAATTTAATATTTTTATATCATGAAACATTTCCAGCATCTAATATGTTAAAAGTTATGAATTATAATATATTAGGAAGAAATATAGCTACTAAAAATTTTTATCCTTATTGTCCACTATGAGCATTAAATTGAGATTATAGAAAGAATAATATATTAAGAGAGTTAGCTATATATGACAGTGATATAATTTGTCTTCAAGAGATAGATCTTGACAGTTATCTTAATTTATTTTTTCCTTAGTTAAATACAAATTTCGGATATGGAGGAGTTTTTAAAAGTAGGCCTGTTATCAGTGTCAATAAAAAGGAGAAAAGTAACAATGTTATTCAATTAGAGGATAGTGTAATATAGTATGGATCAGCTATTTTCTTTAAAAAAGAGAAATTTAATTTATTGCATGAGGATGTGATTGATTTTAATACATTATTGAATGATTATATAGAAACTTTAAAGAGAAATGGATGTTCTAATAAGAATTTATTACATATAGTATATAAGAAATTATATAGAAATAACAATGCATAGATTATATTTTTAGAGGAAGCATTTTCATTTAATAAGCCTAAGAGGAAGAGAAGACAATTAGTTGTTGTTAATACGCATATATTTTGAGATCCAGAGTATGAAGAAATTAAGTTATGGCAATGTTGAGTATTAATGAATAAATTATCACTTTATACTATGACTAAAGGGAATAAATTATTTAATATAACGGATGATACGCCTATAATATTATGTGGAGATTTTAATTCAGAACCAGGTAGTGTAGTTTATACATTATTATAGTCTGGATATACTAAGCTTTATAACAATAGATTTGGGGATGTTTTTTATAAGTAGAGTAATATAAGGCATAAGTTTAATTTTAATTCAGCATATGGAACATTAGGTGAACCTGAATATACTAATTATACGGAGAAATATAAAGGGACATTAGATTATATATGATATACTAAGAAATTTTTTAGAGTATTTGCATTATTAGATATTACTAAGAAAGAGGAGTTAGAACAGTATAGGGCATTACCAAGTCCGGTATATTCATCTGATCATTTATCATTAATAGTAATGTTCATATGATAATTAAATAAAATTATTTTAAAAAATCATAAATTCATTTTAAGTTTAAGTTTTTATAAAAATATAAATGGAAATAAAGTTATGTTATTTTTGTGGTAACAAGATTTATCCATGTAGAGGTATTATATATGTAATGAATAGTGGAGATGTATTTGACTTTTGTGTAAGGAAATGTTTTGCTTATTTCTAGGTAAGGAAAAATAGAAAAAAAGTCAAATGGACTACTATGTCAAGAAGGAAAGGAAATAAAATATTAATAGGGTATTATTGAAACAAGATTAATTCAGTAAGAAAGGTTAATGATAATGATATGATTAAAGGGATAGAAAATATAAGGAATTATATTATAATGAAGAGAAGAAGAGAGAGATTATTTCATATAAGGAATAGGATTAAGTTTAATCTTATTAATAAGGAGAGATTAGTAAGAAGATATGTTAGAAAATAGTATAATAAGGAATTAATTAATAAAGAATATAATTATTAGTATTTATAAGTAATATTTAAAATATTATTAATTTCTTTTATTATATCATTATTATAGCTATGGGATAGGGTGGAAGGAGGGGATAATTTTTTATTTGAATTTTGTATATTGGATAAGTCTAGGAAATTATCTAGTAGAAATATTAATTCATTTTTTATAATTTTTTCATTATTATATATTTCTTTTAATTTTTGAATATTTATAGACAATTTTTGAATGAAATTTTTTATGAATATTACAAGATAAGAGATTGATTCTTTATTTAGGTTTGATTTTTTCTATTTTTTAAGGTAAATATTTAATAGATTAAACAATTCTATATCCAAGTTATCTTTCATATAAAAATATCAAGAAATTTTTTATAAAAATGAATCAAAAATCAGAATTTTCACCAAGTGAGATATATTTTATAAAAGGATTAATATTTAAGTACCCTAGTATATAGAAGGAATATATTTATAATATTTGTGAGGAATAGTAGTTTAATAAGAGGAAGATATATTGAATACTTGAATAGAAGATAGGAAATAGTAACAATAGTTTAAGAGAAGGTTATTATTAGGTTAATCAATAGTATAATAAGAATTTTCATTAGAGAAAAAATTATGAGTATAGGGGTAATTAGTAGTAGTAGAGAGGATTTATTGAATAGTATAATAATAATAGGGAGATAGTATGTAATAATTCTAGGCATAAAAAATTAGAGGTATTATTAGAGTTAATATCAGAATTAATAAGTAAAAAATAAATTATTTTTATATTTATTCATTATCAGAGTCTAATTCTTGTAGATATTTATTTAATATTTCTTGACCTTTACTTATTCTTGGAGTAATTTTTTTATTAATTGGGGTATTAACAATTTTATGTTTTAATAAATCTCTTTTTTTATCTGACAATTGTTGTCAGATTAATAGTTCATCAAGAGAATTATTTTCTGAGATGAATATATCAAGAGATAAATCAAAATTTTTAAAATTTTTAAAATTATGAAGAATATTTTCATTTTTAGTTTTATTATAGAGATCTAGGCAGAATTTTTGAAGAACATGTGTATTTATTTTATTTGAATTAAAGGAGATTAAGCCGCTAGATCAGATAAAGCCTGTATTAAAGCAGAAGGTTAAGATTTGATAATCTTTTATTAGATTATTTATAGATTTTTGTTTAATTATTATAAGGATATCACCAATTATTTTTATATTTGGAATATTTATGATTATTTCAGGGTGATTTATTGTAAATTCTTGAATATTTTTAAGGGAAGAGAACAATAAAATATTTTTATTATATATTTCTATATAGGGTCTTGAATATTTATCATTTTTATCTACTATGGAGAGAGGGATAGAGTTTAGTATAAGTTTATTAAGATAAAGTATTTTATTATGGGGATGTTTCATATTAATTATGCTATCATTAATTCAATTTATGTATAGAGTTTGAACATTTATTTCCATGAATTCAAGTTGCATATTTTTAACTTTATTAAGGAATATTTCTTTTAGATCAGGGGAATCGTTAGAGATAAATTCTAGGATGCTTACGAAGAAGAGAGATCTTATGAAGCATTTATCTTGTATTATAGTTATAATATTATTAGGGTTATAAGACAATCATTTTTCGCATATATTAATGGCAGTAAAGAGGATATCAAGGGTTATGATAGGATAATCGAATATATCTAAGGAGATTATATTATGATGATAATTATTAATATCATAAGTATTAAATTGAGAAGAGAAATTTATGAAGAGGATATTATTATCATTTTCATCTATAATATTTTTAATTATTTTTTGGAAAGAATTTAATTCTACATAATTTTTATTATTATTTAATAGGGATATTTTAGAGTTTATGGTGTATAGAAGATAAGGATTTTGAAAGAAGGGTTCAGTAACAACATCAAAAATATCATTTATATAATCTAGAGTTTTTATATTAACATTTGACAAGAAATTATTAACAGAATTTAAAAAATTATTAAACATTTATTTTATATAATTTGTGTTATTGGTTAATAAAAAATTAATTAGTTTATAAGATCTACAAATTCATGATGAACATTTTCTTCTTGTTTAGTATGATTATTTATTTTGAGATAGGTATCTATTTCATTTTCATTTTTTGAAAAATTAGCGAGATGAAGTTTAACATTTTGTATTTTTGGTATTCTCAATTTTTTCATAGTTTCTAATTTCTATTCTTCTAATTTTTTTAATTTTTTTTTATTTGATCAAGATTTTATTTTTAGATATAGGTAGAGAAAGATTAAAAAAATTAGGGTAGATATAGAGATAATTCCTATATTTTTAGGAGTTAATTCTATTAAGGGGGATTTATTTAAATTATTGTTTATATTGTTATTATTAATAGGAATTTCTTCTTCTGGTTCTTCTTGATGTGATTCTTTTTGTTGTTCAGGTTGTTCTGGTTTTTGTTGTTCAGGTTTTTGTTGTTCAGGTTGTTCAGGTTTTTGTTGTTCAGGTTGTTCAGGTTTTTGTTGTTCTTCAGGTTCTTCTTCACCGTCTTCATCTTCTTGTATTTCTATATCTATGTCATCATCTTGATTAGTTTCTTTGGTATTAATTCAGAGTATGATATTTAAAAATAATATTATATTTATCATTTATTTTGTGTTGAATCAATGTATATAAAAAATAATAATTTATTTTTTTATATAATGTATAGAAGGGATATTTAGAATATTATTTTTGGAGAGGAAGGGGTATGAATTGATGAGGAATTATTTAAGATTAAGGAGGATGTTTTAATAGATAAATCGTATTTTATAAGAAGGGAAGAGGGGATTTTAATAAAAATATATTATAGGGAGAGGGAGATATGTTTAGGGGATTAGTACAATGAATGGACGATGAAGGGGGAGGAATTTTTTAAAAAAAATTATGAAAAAATTTCATGTGGGAATTGTTAGGAGGTAATTATTGAGGGGATAAGAGAGGAGAGTTAGATTAAGAGATTAATTCTTAATATGGATTATTTTTATTGTTGTTATAAGGAGAGAGAATTTTATGATTATTTTATTTATAATGATTATTGATTTTTAATATTTAATAGGAAATGTTATGATAAGATTTATTATAAGGAGGGGGAAGAGGAGAATATTAGATAGATTTATGGAATTTGTTTATTAGGTAGGGAGATAATATGTTAGAAGTGTAAATTTTTAATAGGATATAGGGAGGGGGATAATATTAGTATTATGAAGAGTGAAATTTTATTATTTAGATAGATAGGATATGATATATAGAGATTTATATCTTATTATTTAATGCGAATGAATGGGTTATTATTAGGGGATGAAGAGATATTTATTAGGATTGATATGATAGGATATAATTTATAGTTATTTAGTAATAGAGAATAGTTTATTAATATTATATTGATTAAGTATAAGATTAGTAATTATAATAATAGGGTTAAGATTAGTAAAAAAAGTTATTTTAAAATGAAGCGAATAATGGATATAATAAAAATAATAGAGGAGAATAGGGGAATGATAAGAGAATATTATGATAAGGGAATATCTTATTTAATTAATTAATAAATTAAATTCTTTATATATGTTATTTAATTGAATATTATATTGAATGATATATATTGAATATACTGTTATTATGAACATATAAAATATTATATGGATAAAAATTATAATTTTTTTATATAGATTTATATTATCTATATAGAATTTAAGATCAGCATTATTATTTTTTGACATAAAGAATTAGGAGAATTTTTATATAAAATATTAAATTGGGTGATGAAATGAAAATAGAATTAAATATTTAGAATAATAATTTAAATTAATTTTTAAATAAATTCCTTTTGTTTTTTATTTTTTATTATGTATATGACAATGATAATGAAGCAAGATATGATTATAGTGATATAAATTATATCATTTTTTGTTATAGTATTTTGAATTTTTAGGGGATTTTCATTACGAATATCATCATTAAAATTATTTAAATTTGAGATGATTTCATGGGAGTTATTTTCAATTAATTTAAAAATTTTATTTTTTGTTAGGAAGTAGATTGAGATTTTAACTAATTCTATTATTCTTTTTTTATTGATTAGATTTCAGTTACGTATATTAGAGCGAGGGATTTTATTAATATTAGTATATTTATTATTTATGGATAGGGTAGGGATTGAATTTAAAATAATTTTTTTATCATTAATTAATTTTAGTATTAGGAAGGTAGAGATTATGTATTCATTTTTTAAATGATTTTTTAGATTTAGGAGGATAGGATGATTAGTAGGGGATATATTATTAAATATATTTAAAAAATTTATATCATCTTTTCTTGTTTCATTAATTAGGAAGATACGCTATTGTATAATAGTGGATCAGTTTAAGCTTTCTAGGATAAATTTTATTTTATTATTTTTATTATAATTATTTTTTAGGATAGTAATTTGATTTATATTATTATGGATTGAGGAGATAAAAATTATAAGATGGGGGATTATGTAGAGTATATTATTAGTATCATTATATTCTAAGAATAATTTATTAGGTTTAGAATAATCTTTTATATTGCATAGGGAATTTATATTATAGTCAGGAAAAAAAATTAATTTCTTTTTTAATAGATTATTTATTATAATAACAATTCTATTATCATTAAGGGTTAGGTTATAGGGACTTTCTACGTTTTTTTTATTTAGAGTATAGAGATGGGAGTTATTGATAAGGTTAGTATTAAAATTTTCATTATTTATTAGTTTTATTATATTAGAGGAAAAGAGTTTAATAAGAGTAAGGATAGCTATACCTGTATTAGTTTTAGTTAGTTTAATTAATTCATTATTATTATGAATTTTAAGGGATAAATAATTTTTTAAAATTTCACCAGTATTATCAATTCGAATATAATTTTCTATATTTTTAATTATTTTATAAACTTTTATATTTGAAATAAGAATATTATGGACACATGATCTATAGTTATATTTTTTAATTATTTTATTGAGTTCTATTTTATTATTTAATAATTTTGAAATATAATTTGTGATTATATGGGCATCTTTATCTATTATATTATTTCATCAGATAATATTAGAGGTAATAAAATTAAAAAGAAAAAATATTATAAAAAATAAGTTCATAAAAGTAATATAAAAATTAAATTTAGGATAGGGTTATGAATATTATTAATTTATTAAAAATAAAAAATTAAAAAATATGCGTATTTATATTTTAAGAGAAAAAATAATATTAAGAGAAAAAACAAAAAATATTACACAAAATATTAACTACATAAAATTAATATGATTATATTTGTTTCACTTTTTTTGATTATATTTATAGAGATGGATACTAATTTTCTTAAAAGTAATTAGAGATAGCATGCAAAATTATCAAAAGAGGGAAATACTTCAAGATAGATATGGAATATAGAATATGAGGAGTTTGAAAACTATATAAAGATAGAAAATTTGAAGTATTTGGAATTGTTAATATAGATACTTAATATGGATGAATAGAGATGTTATATGATAGTTGCACATTTATTACTTTAGGATATAGAAAGTTCATCTATAAATACAGAAAATTTAAAAAAATTATTTTCTAAATCATCTGTATTAAATGAAAAACTAAAAGATGATGATATTAAATATGGATTTATAAATATAGTTTCATATTTTAATTTTAAACCATGTTCAAAAATTATGTATTTTTTATTATTAATAACTTATAACATTGATGTAGCTGAAATTAAGAATTCGGAATTATTTACTGATGGTACTACTTAGGGAACACTTCTTCAACATATGATATATCAAAAACTTAGATCAGATGCTGTAATGATATTATAGAAACTTTTTATTTTAATTAAAACTGATTCAAAGCATAGTTTAGATAAGATAACTGAATTCGATGAACATAAAGACACTTCTAGTTCTAATTTAGATGAAGAAGCATCTAGTTAAATTAAAACCTAAAAGATATTAATGAGTAATTTTTATTTCAAATCAATTATTTCAAACTGAATATATATTTAAAGTATTTGTATTTATAATAAAGTTTTTTTTAATATTTTCTTTCCCTGTATAATTAAAAACTTATATCTTTAAAATCATTATTGCTAATTTTTATTTTTGAAGCTTTACTATGTCTTTTTTTTACTATTTTTTTAAAGAAAAAAACTTTATCTTTTATATTACTTTCTTCTAATCATGTAAAAGGATTTTGAACTTTATAATAAGGATTAATATTTAAAGCATCTAATAGTTTATCTGCTGTATATTTTATATAAGTAATTAAATCTTGAGTATTTATTTGATTTATTTTTAATAAAGATAATAATTCTTTTATATATAATTCTTCTATTTCTACTACTTCATTTATTATATTATATATTTTATTATTTTCTATATTATTTTGAAGATGAACATTATGTAATAAACAAGTAAATTCTGTATAGATACCTTGATCTCTTGATATTAACTCTGTATTAAGTGTTAAACCTGGTAATAACATCATATTTTTAAATAAAAATAACATATAAAACAATGAATTATTCATAATACCTTGTATAGAAGCAAAAGCAACTAATTTTTTTGAAAAACTATCATTATTTATATATTTTTGTATAAACTCTTCTTTTCTTTTTGTACTTTCAAATGTATTTATTTTATCATTTATGTTAAATAATTCATTATTATTTACTATTTGATTTATAAATGATGAATATGCATGATGATGAATATTTTCCATCATTAGCTAAAACCCATAAAAAAATCTAACTTCTGCTAATTGCATTTGATCAATGAAATTTGTTGTAAATTTTTTTATTAATTTATCTGATGAAATAAAGACTGTTAAGTTATATTTTATTAATTCTTTTAAATTTTGATCAATATTTTCATATATTCTAAAATCTTCAGTATAATCTATCTCTTCAGGTACTCATAAGAAAGACATACAGTCTATATATCTATTGAATATATCTTCATATTGTATAGGAAAGATAACAAAACGTTTTAAGTCTTCTTCTATGAGATATTCTTTTTTCATAAAAATTTGTAAAATTGATATTTTTAAATTTATGAACATGATAAATATTGGAATAGATAATAACGACTAGAATTATAGATATAAAATGCCATAGTTAAAAATAAATAGAGAAAGCAGAGGAAATGGAGTAAAGACAGCAATATTAAATATTTATGATGTATGTAAAGCATTGAATACAGAGGTTGATTATGTTATGAAATATTTTAGTTTAGAATTTGGAGTATAGTCAAGTATATTAGAAAAAGAATAGAAAGGAATAATAAAAGGATTATATGATATTAGTAAGTTAAATTCAGTATTAAAGAAGTATATAAAAACATTTGTTTGTTGTTTAAAATGTAATTTACCCGAAATAGTTATTATAATTTTAAAAAATAAAATAGAATTAAAATGTAATGCATGTGGAAATAAAACTATTTATAATGAATCAAAACATAAAGTAATAAGTTATATATGTAAATTAAATAAACAAGGAACATATGATTAGAATAAAATAATGTAGAATAAATATGGAATTATTGATATAGATAATATTGAAGAAAAAAATGAAGAAATTTCAAATTTAATTAAATATAAAAATTATGAAAAATTAAAAAATATATCAATAGAAAATATAATTAAAAATATTAATATTATAGAAAATGAAGAAGATATAGATTTATTAATAACAAATTTAAATGATTTATTTATTTCAATTAAATTTGAAGAATTAATAAATATAATTTTAAGAAATTATAATGAATAGAAATATTTTATGTTCTTATTAAAATATTTATATGAAAATGAAATATTTGAAGAAAATTAGTTTAAAGATTGATATAAAGTACAAAATTTAAATGAAGAAATTTCTAATTTAATTAATATTTTTATATAGTGATTAGAAGAATAAAAAAATTTTTTTAATTTTTAATTTTAAAATAATAAAAAAAATAAAATTAAAAAATATATTTTGTGTTTATATTATGTTTTTATTTAAAGTAGAGATAACAAAATCATGTGAAAGTAGATAGCCATATAATATAAAATAGATGTAGCATAATAATTTTAATTAGAATCAAACTTTAACAGCAAGTCCAACTGCATTATATGATGAAGATGGAAGTAAATATATATTGGATGGATTTTTTATATATACAAAAGATTTAATAAAAATGTAGTCAAATATATTAAGATATGATAAAGTACATTATTATATACGAATGACATTAGTTTAGTATTTATCAATGGATATAGTAGATGATATAGAAGATTTAAAGACATTAACAAAAATTAATTTTAGTATGTTATTATATTGTGAGAATTATTTTAATTTATTTAATAAAATTGAAAAAACACTTTATAGTGATGATAATGTTTATATATGTTTTATACCATGTTTTTATAATATAGAAAATAATAAATATTTAAATGTGAAATCTATAATAAAATTATTAATAAATATTAAAAAAGATATTAATAGAAATAATTTTATTAATAATTATAATAAAAAATTAACAAATATTATTGATGACAAAATAGAAGATATAATAGGAACAATATTTTATGATAATATAAGTGAAAATTTTTATAGAATAGATAATTTATTATTAGATAAAGAGAATAATATAATAAATGTATATAACGAATATTTATATTTTAATTCTTTAATTAATAATGAAGTTGTAGATAAAATAATGGAATTTAGTCTTGATAAAATATCAATAACAAAGATAAAAGCTGATTATATGGATTTATTATTTATATTTAGTTAGTTAATTGTTTATATAGAATTAGATTTAAAAATTAGTTATTTTTGTTTTAAAATTAATTATAAGATAAAGAATAAATAGTATATATATTCATCTATATTTCATCCATCAATAGATGAATCAGATATATAGAGAGGAATAAAAAATTATTTTGTATAGAGATCTAGATTATGTATTAATTATTCTTATAATGAGAATTAGAGTGTGATACCTATAATGGAAGATTTTAATAATATAATATGAGAGAAAATTTTAATGAAGAGAAATTGGAATAAATTATAGTAGTTAATGGGAAATTGATATTTAGTTTATTTTAATTTAGATTATTATAATTTAATGTCATTAGGTATATAGGTTTACAATTATATTATAGGAAGTTTTATATATTTAATTTTTTATAATTGTGATGAGGGAGTATTAACTAATATAAGAACATTATTATTAAAAGAGCAGATAATAATAGGATTTTATAATGAGTTAGAATTAGATGATATAATATTATGTATGATATAGACAAGTGATAAGTTCAAGAGAAAATTATTTTTTGCAATATTAGGAGGATTATATTTAGATAATGATTTTAATTATGTTAGGGGATTAATAACAAAATTAATATTTAGTAAATGTTAGAATTAGGGGTTAAAAACATTTTGATATATAGAGAGAACATTAGGAGATGATGAAATATTAATTAATGACAAGATTAAGATAATGAAAATTTTATAGAATAAAAATGCTTATACGGATTTTAATAGTTTTATAAATAAGATAGAGGAAAAGATAGATTATGTATTTAAAAATAAAATTTATTTATTATATACATTAATGAATCCATTTATATGTTAGGACAAAAATATTTGTAATTCTTATAAGATAGCATTTTTAGGAGATGTTATATTGGGAGTAGTATTATAGGAATAGTTTTTATTTGAGAGTAAGGAAGAATGTAATGAATAGTTTAAATTTTTTGGTAGTAATAAGATATTAGAATATATAGGAAATACTTTAATTATAGATGATTATTTAAAAATATTAAATGAAAATCATGGAAAAGACAATAAGGATGTTGCTAATTTTGTAGAGGGACTTATAGGAGCAATATATTTAGATTCTAATATTGGATGTGTAAAAAATTTTATTATTAATAAAATTGTTTATAATAAAATATTAGAATAGTATGATGGAATATTTGGAGGTAATAATAAGATTATATCTGATGCATAGAATTTAGTTGATAGTATATTTTAGATGGAAAAATTTTAGTAGAATTTTAATTATAATTTAAAATAGTCACCAACTGTATAGTATTTATAGATAGGAGTAGATGATTAGAATAAGATAAAAGTTTAGGTATTATTATTAAATAAGAAGATACTTACAGAAAAGGGAACAACATTTAAATTTGCCCGTAGAAATGCAGCAAGTAGATTAATAGAATATTTAAGTGATATATATTTAGATTAGAAAAGAGATTAATAATATTATATTTTTAATTAGTAATGATTACTTGCATATTAATAATTATTAGTATAAATTAAATTAGTATAAAAACCTAAAATTAAAAATATTAATGTTTTTATCTTCCGGATGATTTGAATAATTTTTATCATAAGTAAAATAATATATTAGTAGAATAATTATGAAAAAATAGGACAATTAAAAGATGAAATAATTAATTTAATGAACAATGAAAAGATTAATGATATATAGTAGAGGTTATATAAAATTATTGAATTAGCAATAAATGAACAACAACCATTATTTAAAATGTTAAATATATTAAATAAAAATTTAAATTTAATATACAATAAACATAATAAGACAACAGTTATCCCACTTATAGAAAAATAGAATTTAGATTTAATTATTAAGATAATAAATGATTTTAGTATATTACTATTTGGATATGAATTTAATGATAAGAGTAATTATGAAAGGATAATTATAATATTTTCATTATATAATATTTGTTGGAGTTTAAGATGAGTAATAGATTAGAAAAAATTATTTTTATGGAAGCCATTTAGATATCATATTTTATTATTAAATTGGTTTAATGAAAAGCATTGATTTAATAATGATAATGAAAAAAAATTATGATTTTTAAATATTATTATTAATAGTTCTTATAATGGATTAAAAAATAATTATTAGGAACATAAATTAGAATATGAAAGTAGTAGTTCTACATTTAATATAATTGAAATTTTTGAAATTAATAATATAATTAATAAAGTAGTAGGATAGTTAGATATATTAAAGGAAAAAATAAAAGATGAAAAAAATATAAATGAGATTAATATTACTAAGAATTCAATAATAGAAAATATAAAAGGTATTAAGGATCATATTTATAATAATTCAGATGATGGAGGATTAAATCATATGTTATATTATGAAAAGATTAATATTATTAAATAGTTACATAGATTAATAATAAATGAATGTAATTTTAAAGATATGAGTTAGGATGAATATTATGAAGTTATTTCAATGATATTAGAGATTATGAATAACAATGTATCTTGACCGATAAGCAGTGATAAGATATCATTTTATAATAATATTATAATAGATAATAAATCAAATAATAATATTGAGTCTCATATAAAGAGTTATATAAAATTAATGAATGAAATAATAAGTGAAAGAAAAACTAAATAGTTTAATTTAGAATTAATGAAAAATAATTAGGAAAAAATAAAAAAGATAAATATTTATATGACATTGAGTAATTTATATAATCAAATATTTAATGATTTGATATACGAGTTAAACAATATTTTAAAAAATATATCAAAAAATATAAATATGATATTATTAAAATTTCAATCTTTTTTTAATATGAGTAAGGTATAGTTATATGAAATCCATGTTTTTATATTAATAGATGGATTTAAAAAGATATATAATAAAAACAAAGATTTTATAAAAAATTTTAATGATACGGATGAAAATTTAAAAGAAAAATTTGGTAAAACTGATGTCAAAACATTTAATAAAATATTGGAAGATATAAATATATAGATAAATAAATTAGAAAAAATTAATCAAAATGATTTATGAATAAATACAGATAAAATTATATTTTTAAATATCATTTCATTATTAGAAAAAATATCAAAAATTAAAATTGATAATAAAAATAATAAAATATGAATTTTATATATAGTATTAGGAATTTTTATTTTATTTATTTTATCTATAATATATTATTTTAAGAAAAAATCTGGGAAAGAAAATTTATTAAGATATAAGCGTTAAATTAATTTATTTTAATTTATATTTTTTTAATTTTTTTATATAATTAAAATAATGTAATATTTTTTTAATTTTTTTATATAATTAAAATAATGTAATATTATTTTCAGTGCTTTTATATTCCGTATGATTACAATAATTATTTATATAATAACTAATATAATATATGCGTAGAAAGAGCATGAGAAAATGAAACAAATAAAAAATGAAGTAATTAATTTAATGAAGAATAATATTATCAAAGATATATAGTATAGACTATGAAAAGTAAATGATGAGATAATAAAAGTAAAGGGAGATTTATATAATATATTTAATAATTTATTTTTAAATTTTCAACCATTATTAAAAAAATATTTTAATTTAATTAATACGCCATTAGTAGAAAAGCAAAATAGTTTATTAATTTTAGATATATTTGAGAAATTTGAAAAATTAATAATTAATAATGGATTTAATAATAAAAGTAAATAGAAAAAAATATTCATAATATTTTCATTATATAGTACTTGTATGAGTTTAAATTCGATATTAAAATAGAAAGATTTAAAATTATGATAGCCTATGAAATATCATATTTTATTAATAAATTGATTAAATAATGAGCATTGATTTAATAATAATAATGAAGAAAATTTATGATTTTTATATATTATTATTAATAGTAGTCTTAATAAATTAAATTTTGATTATTATGAAAATAAATTAGAATACGATAATGTCAATTCTATATTTAAAGTTAAAAAGAATACTGAGATAACTAATATAAATAATAACATAATAAATAAATTAAATTTTTTAAAATATGAAATAAAAAATAATAATAATAAAGATATAAGTAGAATTAATATTATAAAAAGTGAGATAACAAAAAATATAAAAAAAGTAAATAATCATATCTTCATTTCTTCAAGTAATATTTTAATTAAAACAATATTTTATGAAAAAATTTATATTATAAAATAGTTAAATAATTTATTAGTAGATGAATAGAAATTTTTAAATATAGGTTCGAAGAAGGAATATTATAAAATAGTAAATACAATATTAGATTTTATGAAGAATAGTATATATTGACCATTAAATAAAAATTATAAATAGGATGTTCAATTTTATAGTATGATAACTAAAAATTCACAAAATAATATATCTATAGTTGATGTAGATGAATATATAAAAATTATAGAAAAAATAAAAGAAAATCAATATCAAAATTTTAATATAGAATTAATGAGAAATAATGGAAAAGAAATAAAAGTATTAAGTATGTATAGAACATTAGATAGTTTATATAATAAAATGCATAATAGATTTATGGGAATATTATCTACAACAATGAAAAATATGTCAGAAAAAATAGATGATATATTAAAAATAATTAAAGATATTTTTAATATGGATGAGATTAATTTATATCAAATATCATATGATGAATTAATAATAAACTTTAATAATATATATGATGATAATAAAAATTTTATAAAAAAATTAAGTGATACTAATTTAAATAAAAAATTTAGTAAATTATTTGAAAATATAAATAAGAATATAAATAAATTAAAAAATATTTCTATTGAAGAAAATTAGATACATTTAGATAAAATCATATTTTTAAATATTATTTCATTATTAGAAAAATTATGTCAAATTAAAATTGATATGGGTATAAGTGATATTACTTATATTAAATTAAAAATATTATATATATTAGTAGGAATATTCGCATTAATTTTTTTATTAATTATTATCATAATATATATTAAAAAATGAAATCATACAAGAATTAGAATAAAATACGGTATTTAAATTATTTTTATATTTATTAAAATTATAAATTTTATTTTACATAAATAAAATCAATATTATTATCGACATTATTATTCGTGTTTTTATTTACCATATGATTTTAATAATAATTTTCATAATAAGTAAAGTAGCATGTAATTAGACTGAACATGAAAAACTCAAATTATTTTAGAAAGAAATGATTGATATAGTTGAAGATAATAATATTAAGGATTTAAAAAAGAAGTTATGAAATGTCACTGATGAATTAATGAATGTAAAAAAAACTATAACAGATATATTAAATAAAATATTAGATGAATGTAATAAAATAGATAAAGAATTTTTAGATATAAATAATACGTCATTAGTATAGAAAAAAAACAATGAATTAATAAAAACTAGAATTAATGAAATATTAGATTTATTATCTGTCGAATTTGATAATGAGAATAGATATATAAAAATACATACGATATTTACAATATATATTAATATTAAAAGTTTTACTGAGATAATAATAAAGGATGAAAGTTTATTATGAAATCCAATGGAATATTTTGTTTTATTATTTAATTGATTAGATGATAAGCATTGGTTTCAAAGTAAAGATGAAGATGATTTATGATTTATAAAAGTTATAGCTGATAATTTAAATCATAAAATACATGGACCATATTCACGTAAATTAATTTATGACCATAAGACTTGTGAATTCAGTACTAAATTAGAGGATAAATCTATAATATCTGTTTTAATTAATGAAATAAAAGAAAAATTAAAGAATTTAGATGATGAATTATTTAGTAATAAAAATATAGAAGATATTAATAACATGAAAAAGTAGATATTAGATAATATAATTCTTATTGAACCATATATGTATATGAAAAATAAAGAAAATAAATATGAATCATTTTTTCATGAAAAAATTATTACTTTTAATATATTACATAAATTATTAATTTATGAAATAGATAGATTAAATATGGATGAATCAAAATATTATAAAATAGTGGATATATTATTAAATTTTATGACGAAAAATATTTATTATCCATTAAAAGAAGAAGATGAAACTAATAAAAATTTAAAATTTATTGATTATTTAAATATAGATATTCAAAAATTAAATGAGTATAAAACTTTATTAGAAAAAATAAAAGCAAATGCTGATAATAAACAATTTGAATCTTAGTTAGTAGAAAGCAATACAAAAGAAATAAAAAATCTAAAATTAGATATAGAATTTGATGAAAAATATAAAAATATAAAAGAAAAATATAAAAAAATATTAAATATATTAAAAACAAATTTAAATACTAATGGAAAAACAATATTATCAGTATTTGATAAATTTTTTGAATTTAAATAGAATAATGATTATAAAAAATTAGACGAAATAAATCTTAATATATTTTTAACAAGTTTAAAACTATTATTTGATAAAAGCAAATCTTTATTGGATAAATTTAGTGATACGGAAGATAATTTAAAAGAGATATTTTTGACCAATAAAATTAAAAATTTTGTTGAATTATATGAGAAAATAAATAAAATTATACTTAATTTCAATTTATAGTCAATAGATAGTTAGAAAATTTGAAATAGTTGATAGATTCTTTAGATATTTGATTTAATTAAATCATTAGATGAGATAAAAAAAATTGATATTAGTACAATAACTGAACCAATTAAAAAAATTAGTATTAAAAAGTTAATTTTATATATAGTATTAGTATTTGTCGGAATTTTCATTGTTTTGTTCATTGTTCTTATAATAATATATATTAGAAAAAAAAAATAAAAATGGCGTTAAAGTTTTATTATAAATAAATCAATTAAATATTTTTGAGTTTTAAAAAAATTTATTATTTTAAAAAATTTATATAATATTTATTGTATTTTTATATATTTTCAAATTCATTAAATTTTTTTTCAAAAATACTAAAATTTCTATTTTTATATTTAAAGATAGATAAATCATAAATTCTTAATATTCACTCTTTATAATTATATTTTTTTTTCATATATTTTTTTACAACCTATATATAAAACTTCTAACTATTCAATAATTTCATTCTAAATATTTTTATTATTTTTTATAACAATAATATTATTAATATTATCTATTTTAATATTTTTTCAATATTTTTTTATTTAATTTTAATAATTTTAAAATAATATAAATTCTTTCTAATTTTATAGAAAAAAATACAAATTTTACTGAACTATACTAAAATTTAAATAATAATGGATCTCAAAAATAACCTAAAAAAATATATTTTTTATAATTAGAATAATTTTTAACAAAATTTTCATTATTTAAAATATTTTTAAATATATTATAATTAAATTTTTTATTATTGTTTATATAAATTATATCATTTAAATTAATTATTTTCTAAATAAAAAAGAAAAAGTTCTATTTTCATATAATTTAATTCATTATAAACCTTGTTTATAGTTAAAAATTTTATATTTTTATTTGATTTTATAATAAATAATATTTTATCAAATTTTTGTTTAAAATAAATTGAAAATTATTTATATTTTCAATTCTCTATAATATGTTCCATATCTTTTATAAGTATTCAATTTTTTAATTCTATTATTTCATTATCTAACTAAAACTGTTCTACATATTCCATATAATTATTTTTTAAAATAATATATTCTTTTATCAATTTATCTATTTTTTCTTTATCATATATAATTTTTTTATCTAAATTTAATAACTAATCTGCTTTATCTATAATATATTCTTGTGGTTTAAATCTTCAATAGCTTTAAATAATTCTTTAAGTTTTTCTAGATTATAAAAATTTAATATATATTTTTTATTTCACAATATTTAAGTTTAAGTTTATTTATTTTTTTGATATCATGTAATAAAGAATATATTTATTATAATAATTATTATTATTATAATTATTATTATCCATAATAATATTCTTCTTTTTTTGTTTTCATAATAATATTTATATAAAAAATAAGTTAAAATTAACATTAAAAATATAAAATTAATTTAGTTTTTTATAATAAAAATAATTTTTCTATTTTAAAAATATAATATTAATTTTTCTATTTTTTTCTGTATAAAAATTTATATTTTCAAATCTTGAAAATATAAAATAATTTTCATCTAATCATCTATTTTCATATTTATATTTTTCATATATTTCTATCATATTATTTTTTTCAAATATACATACTTCTTTTCATATTTCTTTATATTCAAAATATAACTTATCTAAATATTCAATAATTTCATTCTAAATATTTTTATTATTTTTTATATTAATAATATTCTAAAAATCATTTATTTTAACATACTTTCAATATTTTTTATTTAATTTTAATAATTTTAAAATAATATAAATATTTTCTATTTGTATATGATAATATGAAAAGGATAATGAGCTATACTAAAATTTAAATAATAAAGGAAAATATATATAAGATATATCAAAATCTTTGAGTTTATATTTTAAATTTAAAATTTTTTTAAATATAATATTATTCATTTCTTTTTTATTATAATTTATAAATGTAATATTATTTATATTTTTTATTTTCTAATGAAAAATATAAAGTTCTAATTTTGAAAGTCTAATTGATTGTTTAAATGAATGATGTTTTCTATAATGATATTCAACTCCTCTAAAGTCAACAATTAATCCTCTTATATAATTAATTAAAAAATCAAATTTTTGTTTAAAATAAATTGAAAATCATTTATATTTTCAATTCTCTATAATATGTTCCATATCTTTTATAAGTATTCAATTTTTTAATTCTATTATTTCATTATCTAACTAAAACTGTTCTACATATTCCATATAATTATTTTTTAAAATAATATATTCTTTTATCAATTTATCTATTTTTTCTTTATCATATATAATTTTTTTATCTAAATTTAAAATAATATTAAATTTTTCCGATATTATATCAATTGAAAATGTATCATTACCTTCATTAGTAAAATAATCCTAAAAATTTTTTTCATTCTTTTAGATTATAAAAATTCAATATACAATTTTTTATTTCACTGTATTTAAGTTTAAAATTATTTATTTTTTGATAATTAAATGAAATTTTTTTGATTTTATTTATATTATAAACAAATAATATAATCAATATAGTTATAATTAGTAAAATTAATATTAATAAAATTATTAATAATTTATTATTTTTATACTTTTTTAACTTTCATAAAATAAATATTATATATATGATATTTTTATAAAAAATAATATGACGATTTTTATTATTTATATTTATCACTTTAATCTTGTTATTATATAATAATCTTTTTTTAATTTTAAATGTATTTTATTATAAAATAATATTTCTATAATTTAATTTTTATTTAAAATAAAGATACATAAAAATAAAAAGTATAATTTTTAATAAAAGGAAAGAAAAAATATATATAAAAATATATATTAATATTAATTTTTTAATTCTTTTTATTAAAAATTATTTTTTATATATATATATATATATATTTAACTAAAGAATCATATAAAACAATAATAACTAATAATAATATAATTATTAATAAAAAATTATTAGGAGTTTATAATAATAAAAAAATTATTAGATAATACTTCATAAAATAATAGATGATTTTAATAAATTTTTAGATATATATATAATAATTTATCAAGTAAAAAAGATTTTAATTTAATAAAGAATAATATAAAAAATATATTTAAAATATACTCTGAATGAGATAAATTAATTGAAAATAAAAAATTAAATAATAAAACTATTAATAAAATTTATTATTCATAGAATATTGTAAAAATTTGTATATTATATTAATAATAATTATTTAAAAATGCCTATAGGAATAAAAGAAATTTTTGAATTATTTGATATGTATTATTTTAATTTTGAAGAAAATATATTATTTAATCATATAATATTTACAGATTTTATGAATTTATCAGAAAATAATCAATTAAATAAATATGGAATTTATATAAAAAATAAAAATATAATATTGATTATATATAGCATATAGATTTATCATTAGATAAAAGAAAAATAAAAATTTTAAATAATAATACTGATATATACTTAATTTTCAATTCAGATATATTAAATTATAATATTAAAATTTCTATATATAATTTTACAAGTGGATTAGATAATAATTTTAAAATAGAATTATAGAATAGAAATTGATTTATGAATATAACATTAGTAAATATAATAAGAACAAAAGAAAAAATACAAATTGGAATAGGAATAATTGATATAATATATTTAAACTGCGATAAAAAAATTAAATGATATAAATTTTATAATAAATAATAATATTATAATTTGTGAAATATAGATTCATTTTTTTTATATTATATATATAATAAAAATTGAAAAAATCAAAGCAATAATTGATTTAATAATGAAAATTTACATATAGAAAATTATAAAAATAATGATGAAATATATTTTTATGACATATTAAAACGATATTATTTAATATAAATAATTTATTATAAAACGAATATCAAAATTATTTTGAATAATATAAGTAATTATTACAAAAAATTATTTATATTAAAATATATAAAAAATGAAAATGTATATATATTTTACAATATGAATAGTAATTTTTTTATATTCAAAATAGAATGATAGTATAATTCTTAAATTAGCACCATTAGCAAAGTCTGAAGATATAACTGAATATGATACAGATAATGAAGATACAGAAGATGAATATAGTATATCTACAAGTAAATATGATGCAGATAATGAAGAAGAAAGTATAAAAAATGCACCATTAGCAAAGTCTGAAGATACAACTGAATATGATGAAAATATAGAAGGATATGATGAAAATATCGGAGAATTAATAGAAATAGTATAGAAAAAAAAGGAAAAAAAACTAATTAAAACTAATTATTTCTCTTCAATCATTAAATTTAATTTTTAATAAAAAAAATATTATATATCATATATCAATCTACAAATTCCATCTTTATTTTTTTATTCATCTTTTTTAATTTATTTCTAAAATATTTACACTATTGAATAAATTTTTATTTTTAAAATATCAAATATACATAACAATGCTCAACTATATTAATTGGTAAATTTTATGATACTAATATGTCTTAAATATAACTTTATAATTGAAAATACAAATATTATTATTAATTAATAGAATAATAAATATAGATATAAATTTATTTATATTATAAATCTATATTTTCTATTAATTAGATTTTTTAATAATATATTCTATAATATAAAAATCATTGAAAAGTAAAAATTTAAATTTAAGAAAAATAAATATAGAATTTTTTTTCGACTAATAACATATTAAAAAATTTATTTAATTAAATATAAAATGAGTCTAATTTAATAATTTAATATTATTTATAATCATTATTATTAAAAATTAGGTTTTTTTATATTTTTATCAATAATTATAAAAAAATGATATTTAAAGTTCTTTTAATTTTACAAATAATAAATATTTATACAGTTGATAATATTAATTTAGCTTAGAATACTATTAATAATTATGATGGTAATAAAAAACAAACATTACCTAGTATTGCATACTTTTCTACTCAACAACAAGTGTTTTAGTAGTAGATACCTCCAGAAACATCTTATACAAATTTAACGCCTACTACTATAAATCAATATTAGTAGATGACATAGTATTCATCGTCTATAAAACCGTAGATGGAATATTATTCAGATAAATAGAATGAATAGATAGACTATGCTAATACAGAATATTGAAGAAATTATTAGTAGTAGTGATAGTAGGAATGTAAATCTAATATATATTATAATTCTCAAAATTGTCCATAGACAGAATATAAAAATATAGATGATTTTTATTGTTCTTAGGGTTATTAGTAGATATCTGAGATATGTAATTCAATAAATAATCCTTTATCTGATCAAGAAAATTAGACACTCTCTTTTACAGAATTATCTTTAAAAAATTTGAATTTTACTCCAGAACAAAATATACAATAGCCTCATATAATTTCTACTATAGATAATTGTCAAACAAATATATAGAATAATAATCTTACAGTACAAAATGATTCGTTACATAACTTACAAAAAATACAGGATAATACATATAATAATTTATCTAAATTATCAAATAGAGATTTATAGCAAAATGAATCATTAAATTCTTGGTTAATGTCATAGCAAAATTCTTTTTTATTTAAATTTAAAGAAGAATTAAAAAAAGATAGTTTAGTAAAAGAATTTCAATAGGAAGAAAATTAGAATAATATATCACCAAAAATATCTCAAATAAAAAGAAGAAAAAAATGCAAATATCAAAATACTAAAAAAATTAAAATTTCTCAAAAAGAAAAGAAAACTCTTAATAAAATATTAATAAAAATAAATAAAGATTCAGATTCAGAATCAGAATTAAATTCTTCTACTTCTACTTCTAATGATGAAACAGATCAAGAAGAAACTTTAAAATTTAATTTTATTACAGAAAATTATTAGAATAAACAAGAAACATCAACTTCTATTCCTTTATCTGAAAATAATCCTAGTATTTTTAATATTATTATTACAAATGATTCACAATTAAATCAATTAAAAAAATTTGTTCAAAAAAATAATATAAAATATGAAATTAATAAAGAAGAAGAAAATTTTTTAAAACTTATAAATGATATATAGTTAAATCTTAGACATTCTTTTTATATTCCTAAAAATAATTTAAATTCATATATAACTATAACTATTAAACAACGAATGATTAATTTTTATAGTTGTTATCATTTATTACAGCCATATTATCTTAATGTAAAAAAAATTAATAATATATGTTTTATTTTAACATAGAATAAAGATTTCTTAAAAACAAAATATTCAGAAATAATATATTATTTATTATATAGATTTTTCTTTTTAAGATTTGATTTGAATTTTGGTATATTTGAACCTGTAATAATATCAAATATATTTAATAAGAAAATTAATGAAAAATGAAAAAATAATAAAGATATTTTATTACCTTCTATGATAGAAAATAATTTAGATTTTAATCCATATGAACATATAGATAAAATGATATGCCCGTATATTATAATTATATCTTTAAAGTTTTTATTATTTAATAATGATAATGATAGTTATATTCAAGATTTTAATAATTATTTAAATAATGTTACTATAAATTATAAAAAAGAAAATTATTTTAATGGAACTATTTTATTTATAAATGTTTTTATAAAATTTATAAATGCTTTAAATCCAAAAAATATTTCATGTAAAATAACACTTTATATTTTCGAGTTATTATATGATAAATATTAGATTAAAGATTTAGTTCAACAAGACATATTAAAAAATTTATTAGATTCTTTATTTTAAAATTTAAATTTATGTAATTTTATTTTTTTTAAACATAATATAAAGATTAAATATCAAATTTAGTTATTATAATTATATTTAATAATAAATTAATTTTTTATTATATTATTTTATATAGATATATATAATATTTATATATATTGTCTATTTTTTAATATATCTTATTTATTTTCTTTATAATAATTGAGAAATTATAAAAATAATAATTAATTAACGCTAATAATTTTTTATATTATATAATATAAAAAAATGAATATATTATTGAAATATTTAATTTATAAATATAATTTATAGATTAATGTTTTTATTACCCGTATGATTTTTATAATTATTTTAATAAATGAAATAATTTGTAATTAGAAAGATTGAGAAAAATTAAAAAAATTATAGGATGATATGATTGAAATATTAAATAATAATGATATTAATGATATATAGAATAAATTATGAGAAGTTAATCAAAATATATTAACAGAAAAAAATTATTTATTAAGATTATTTGATGATATAGTAATTAATTTAATAGAATTTAAAAAATTATTTTTTAATAGATTTAATTCAACAATAATATAGAAATAGAATTATGATATAATATTAAATAGAATTAATGAAATAAAAAATATATTATCTAATTAGATTGATAATAAAAATAATGAAGAAAAAGTAAATAATATATTATCAATATATATTAATCTTAAAAGTTCTAATGAAATATTACAAAATAGTGAAATAAATTTATGAAATACTATAGAATATCATACTTTAATAATAAATTGATTAAAAAAATAGCATTGATATTATAAAATTAATAAAGAAAATTCTTTATGATTTTTAAAAGTTATAATTAAAAATTCAAATAATTTAAAAATTGATCCAGAAAATAAAATAGAATATGAAATAGATACTTGTAAATTTAAAATTATTTAGGATTATACAATAAGTAAAATAAATTAGGAAATAATATAGTTAGTTAAATCTTTAAATGAAGATATAGATAATAAAAAAGATATAAAAATTATTATAAATAAAAAATTTGATTTAACAAATAAAATAAAAAAACTAAAAAATAATATTTATGTAGATCCTGAAATAAAAGGTAGTTTAGTAATAATATATGAAAAATTTATTATATTTAATATATTATATTAGACATTAATTAATGATAATATACTTAAAAAAATAGATTAGAATGAATATTATTCAACAATAGAAATTATAATAAAGATATTTGAATCAAATTGAAGCTATCCATTAAATTATAAAGAAAATGAGAATCATCTTTTTTCAAGTTATTTGGATATAAAAATTAGAGATTTAAGAGATTTTTTATCATTATTAAAAGAAATAATAAAAAAGAAAAAAGAAAATTTTAATATAGAAATAATAGAGAAAAATAAAGAAAAAATAGAGAACTTAAAATTAACTTCTGTTATTAATAATGGATTTTAGAAATTAGAAGAGGAACATACAGGATTAGCAAAGAAAAAATTAAATGATTCATTAAATATTATAAAAAATATAATAGAAATGTTTGATAATCTTTATATTATACATAAGGTTAAATTACAGGAAATATCTTTTAATAATTTAATAAAGAATTTAAAAAATATATTTAATGATAATATAAATCTAAAGAAAACATTTGAAGAAAAGGATAAAAAATTAAAGAAAAAATTTGGTAAAACTGATATTAAAAAATTTAAAAAATTATATGAAGAAATAGAAGAAAAAATTAATTATTTATCATAGATTAATTCTTCTGAAATTTAGATGAATATAGATAAGATTATATTTATAAAAATTATTAATTTATTAAATGAAATATCAAAAATTGATATTGAGACTAATATAATAGATACAATATATACTTTTTGAATTTTATATTTAGTATTAGGTTGTATTATTTTTATTTTTTTAATAATTATTTTTGTATTATATTTTAGAAAAAAAAGAAAAACATATTTTTTATAATAAAAGTGATTTATATTTATGGAATTTATAAAAAATTAAAATTAGTTTATTTTATATAATAGATTTATTTATTAGGCATTATAGATAATTTATTATTATCTAATAATCCTATTCATATATTTTTCTATTCATCTTGAGGAAGTTCATTTATATCTTTATTACTTAATGTTATCTTTTGAATTAAATATTCTAATTTTAAATGATTTGTTTTATTTATATATGATAGTTTTATTTTTGTTTCTATAATAAAAAATATGTTTTTAATTTTTATATTTGTTTTTATATAATAATCTGTTTCTATTTCAGGTATTATATCAGTAAAATCTAAGAAATTCTTATTTTTTATTTTATTAAATATTTTATATATTTCTTCACCATTTACTTCATTATCAAATAAAAATATATATAATTTTTCTTCTTTACCATTTTCATTTTTTATATATTCATATATCATACAATTATCTATTTTTTCATTTATTTTTCTAATAGAATTTTTATATATTATTTCATTACTCTATATTTTATTTAAATCCATATCTATTTCTTTATCTTCTTTATCTAATTCTGATAATTTTTTATTATCAAATATATCTATTAATTCTGTTAAATTTCCTATCTATCCTAAAAACTCTTTTTTATATAAAAATTTAACAAAATTATCGTTTAATCATATAAAATTTTCAATATTAGAATATCCTATTTTTAATATATTTTTATCGGTAATATTTTCATCTAAATTATCAATTGAATATAGTCTAAGATTTTTAATAATAAATAAATATATTTTAGTTATGTATATAACACTGTGATAATATTCTTTATTCATTTTCTATCTAAATATATTTATAAATTCATCTTCATTGTTTATTAATACTGATAATGAATAGTGGTTTTTTTGCTATATATTTGTTTTAAATAAATTTATTATAATCATAACTATAGTTGTTACTATTATTGTAAAATAACTTATTCAAAATAAAACCCCTTTTATATTTTTGAAACATTTCATTTGTTTTTATTTTATTTAAATTTATGTATATGTAATATTAAATAAAATTTTATTTTTTTTATTTAAAAAATTATAAAATATAGAAATACTTATTTTTTAAAATAAAAATTTATAAATTGTAATAATTACGAATATATTATTATATTATTAAATCAATTCTTTAAAATTATAATAAAAATATTTATTTAACCGGAACATTTTCTATTTTTTCGTATATATAAAAATCAAATTGTGGATTATATGTTTTTTCATAAAATTCTTTAAATAAATCCATTAATAAATCACTTCAATCAGAAGACTAATAATTTATATATAAAAAATCTTCCATATCTTTTATTTTTGATTTAGGTTTATTGTCTCATAATATATTTAAAAGATGAGAAATATTTTTTAATTCAGGTTGATATATATTAATTTGGACAGTATTAGGATATCCTATTTTTATTTCTGTTTTTAAACTTCCTATAATAGTTTCTTTTAAATCATAAATATTTAAATCATATGTATATTTATTTTGTTTTAACTTAGACCTTTCTAAATTATTATTATTCTTAATTATAAACTAGTTTTTTATATTCTCTTCTAAAAATACAAAAAATATATTATCTACTAATTTTTTAATAAAAACTTCATTACTTGCTATAGAAAAAATTCCATCTATATTAATTTTTTCAAATATTATATATATAGACATAACTTCTTGTTCAGATGATAATTTATTTTTAAATAATTTTATATCAATCTATTGTAAAGGATTATTGTTTATATATTTTATTTTAGGAAAATCTATTTTTTCTGGTTTAAAATATTCCATAAATTCATTAATCTTTAATTTTTTATTACTATAATCTTTCATCATAGTTGTTAATTTTAATTTTAAATGATCTAATAATCCGGTTTCTAATTTTGAATATATATAATATCTTAAATTATTAGATATTATTTGAGATGGATCAATAAATAATTCAATAGATGAATCTACTAAATTATATGAAAAATTTATATATCCTAAATCTAAATAATCTTTTGATTTCATATATAATAATTGATTTGTATTTTCAAATCATATAATATTATTCGATTCTTTTATTAATTCCTAAAAAGTATTATAAATATCTAACTATAACGGTAACCAAATAAAATTTTTCCAAATATCTAAATCATATTTATTTTCAAATTTTATAACTACTAAATCATATATCTAACAATTTATATTATGAGTTTTTCATATAATACTTATATCTGAAGAAGAAAAATTAATTAAATGACTATTAGTAGCTTCTGTTAATTTAATAAATACAAAATTAATAAATAATATTCTAATTAATGTATTATTTAGTTTTATCATAGTTTTTATTTAAAATTTACATAAATATAAAATATTCCGAATTTACTTATAAATTTTTTATATATTTTAATTTATATATCAATATTAATAAAATAAGAAGAAAAATTATAACTATTTTATCTTAAATATAATCCCATTATAATTCTATAATTTTATTATATTATATTTCTTATTTTTGATTTCATTTCATTTTATTATCATTATATATAAAAATATAAATACAAAAAATTAATTATTTTTAAAATACAAAATTTAAATAATAATAAATATTAATAATTAAATAATATTTTGTTTGAATTTTTTTCTATGTCTTATTATAATAGTAACAATAGTAATAACTATAACAATAAAAATAAATAAAAAAAATATAATTCAACTTCCAGAGCTTTCATTATCATCATCATCTATTTTAATTTTTATAATTTTTTCTAAAATTAAAATAATATTTGAATATTTATATTTATCTATATTTAATTTACATTCTAAATCTTCAATTGATAATAAATAATTAATATCTATTAATACATTATTATATAATTTATCTAAGTTTTTAATATTTTTATTATTATTAAATATTTTTTCTAAATCCTTATTATTATCAAATATAATTTTTAAATTTTTAATATGTGATTTTAATGAAATTTCACTTAATTTTATATCAATATCTTCAAAAATATCATTATATATTTTCAATAAATGATTTAAATAAATTTTTGTATTATTTAATTGATTTTCTATTAAATTATTCTAACTAGAATATCAATTTTTATATAAAGAATCTAAATTATTAGATATATCTAATTTGTCTATTTCCTATTTATTCTATCTTATAATATTCTAATTAAATTCATTTTTTATTTTATCTTTAATATTTTTTAATAGTTCATAATATATATAGGAATTTTTTATATTATGATAGTTTTGTAAATAACCTCAAAAAGTATAATTATTTTCATTATTTTTTAATATAGGATAATTTTCTGTATTATTTAATATTTCTAATATAATATCTAATAACTATTCATATTCTTCTTTTTTAAAATTAATTGTTTTTTCATCTATTAATCTTTTATGCAAAAAATTTAAAATTATTAATTTTTCATAAACTATTAATTTTTCAATATTTTCAGTATTAAGTTTATCCTTTAAATTCTATATTTTAATTAAAATTTCGTTTTTCAAATTTGCAATTAAAATAAAATTTTTATTATCTATTTTCTTATTTAAATCTTTAATTAATTTTATTATTTCATTATTTATATCGCTAATAGATGAATCCAATTCATATATAAATTTTAAATTATCATCATATATTATTTTAACCTATTTTTTAGTATTTATATCTGATATTTTTTCTATTATTATTTTTAAAAATCATAATTTTTCTTCTTCTACAATTATTTGAAATCAATGTTTATCATTTAATCAATTTATTATTAAAGTATAATATTCTAATATAATTCATAATTTATTATCATTGTTATTATTTAAAATTTTATTTAAACTCTAATAATTTGCATATGTTAGAAATATTTCTTTTATATTTTCATATTTATCTTTTTCTTCTTTTATATTATCTATATTATTATATAGAAACTTTAATTTTTCTGATATTATGTTAAAATTATTTTTCTATAATATAGATATCGAATAATCCTAAAAAACAAATGTTTCTATAAAATTAAAACATTGATATATATTTACAGTAATATTTTTTATTCTTACTTTATTTTCTAAATATTCATCATTAATTTTTATTAATTTTTTCTATATTATCAAATTTTCATTATTTTTTAATCATTTGATAATATCAGACTAAAATTGTTCAATTTTCTAATTATCATCTGTATTAAATCCTTTTTTAATTATTATTAATAAAAATAATATTTTAATTATTATCATGCGGTTAATAAAAACATTAAATTTATTTTATTACTTTTAATATTATATAATAATCAAATATTTTTAGCCGATTAATGATTTTTTTTATTTTTATAATAAAAATAAAGTTATTTATTTTAATTTATAATCTGACATAAATTTAAAATAATGTTATAAAATATATAAACATAATAAATTTGTTTTTTTATAATAGTTAAAATATATAAAGAAAAATATATTATAATTTTAAAATAATATTATAAAATATATAAATACTTATTTTTTTAGTATTTCCGTATTAAATTCTATTTTATAATATTATTTTAAGATTATAATATTAGATTATCAATTTATAATTTTAACTAATTAACATAAATTTTTATGAAAATCAATAATAAATTATTAATATTTACGATAATCTTATTGCTTTTATTTTTAATAATTATTTTATTTTTTATATTAAAACAAATAAAAATAAAACGTAATTTTACAGTAAATAATCTTAAATTACTAGAATTTAAATTTAAAATATAAATAAAGGGCTAAATAAAATAACAGAAAAAAAATTAAATTAAATACCTACTACATGAATATAGGATATTGATATAGATAGTATAGATGATAAATTTCTTAATTACGTTAATTTTATAGATGAAAATAAAGAAGATTTAAAAATAAAAAATTTTAATATATTCATAAATAGAATTTAATAAATTTTATGTGGAAATTATTAGTATAAAATTTAGATTTGATAATAAATTTATTGAAACTTTAAAAAAAATAAAAATATAACAGATAAATATGAAAATGAAACATATATAAAATAAAATATATTACCTATAATTAAAAAAAATAAAAGATGAAATAGTTGAACCGAATTTCAAAAAAATTATAGAATAATATTAACAATATATAATGAAATGAAAAAAACAGGAGAAATAAAAGGAAATTAGGAGGAAAGAATCGAATCAGAAATAAAAAAGGTTAAAAATAATAGTAATTTCATATATAATATATTAATAAAAGAAATAAGTTAGGATAAAATAGATAAAAAAAACAATAAAAATAATAAAAAATGATTTATTTTTAAATAGATATAATAAAGTAAAAAAAAAACAAAAGATAAATTTTTTAAAAATGAAAAAAATAAAGATATAATAGAATCTTTTTTAAATATATTTAGTTCTGATATACAAAATATTTATATAATTACAAAAAGAATTAAATAATACATAGATTATATTATCTAAGAATTTAAATAAAAATGGTGATTTTAGACTCTTATTATTATCCCAATATTTTTATTTATTATTTTAATAATTTAATTATATAATAAAATAAATAATAAGAAAACTAAAATATTTTTTTAAATTTAAGTAATTTAAAAAATTAATATATAAAAAAATAAAAAAAAGTTTATTTATTATATCTAAATAAATATTTAATATTTTTAACATAAAAATATAAATTATAAATTGATATAAAATTTATTATCTGTGTTGTGTTAAATAAATGAAAATATTATTTAAAGTTAAAAAGAAATATAGATGATATAATACTTTTATATTTATTTATTTTATAATAATTCTTATAATTTGAATACTATATTTAAATATAAAAGATATAGAATATGAAATATATGAAACATTAAATAAAACAATAATATTAAATAAAGAATTTATTAAATCATATGAAACAAAAATTATTAATAATAAATAGAAAACATATAATATTTATTTTATAAAATTAAATAATTTTTTAAATAAATATGATAATATATTAGAAAATTTATATATCAAATTTAAAATGAAAAAAAATCAATCTGAAGAACAAACCTCCTTTATTTTATTACATAAAATAGATTTTAAAAATATTGATAATAAAATAAATGATTATATATGAAATGTACTGTTGTATAGTTTAAATAAAATAAATTGTATAGATTTATTTTCATTAAAAAATATATATATAAATAATGATCCTGGAAATTCTACTAAAAAAATTCCTTTTTTTGCTTTTAATGAAATTTTATTTACAAAATTTATAGATTCTTCTGATTATAATTGAATTTATAGTAATAGTATACAATATATAGATAAATCACATGATTGAGATATAATATATTTTTATGATTTATTAATAAAAGACTAGCAAATTATAAAAATAAGTAATAAAGATTCTGAAATTAGTAGGACATGTATTTATGTTAAAGATATAATTCCTAACTGTGTTTTAAAAAATGAATTTTACGTAGAAATACATGATGAAAAATTAGATGATAATTAGAAAGAAAAATTATTTGATAAGAATAATTGTATGAAAAGAGTATTATTAAAATTAAAATTTAAAGAACATTATATAGGTATATTTATTTTAGATATAGTATATTTAAATTGTAAAGATCATATTCTAAAAGAACCCTATTATAATATTAATACTTATAAAGTATATATGTGTGATCTTCAAATTCATATCTCTCTATATATTCAATATAAACTTAAAAAAAATGAAATTTATTTTTATAATATAATTATAGAAAAAATATAGAAAGAAAATGAAATTTATTTTTATAATATACCAAATAGATATAAAAAATGAAATGAAATAGAAATTAATAATTAATAATTAAATTTGTACTTAAAAATTATATTTTTTAATTTATATAAATTTTTAATTCTTTTTATATGAACCATATTTAAAAAAATATTTTAAAATTATAAAATTTTTATATTATGTTTTTATAAAAAATCATAATGATTTTATTTGATATTTTTTTATTTATATTTTATAATTTTTCAGTATTCACAATAGATCATATTATAGAATTATATAGTAATTTATATTGAATAAGAAATAATAATTTAAATAATAATTATCATTTGAATTATATAAACTAGAATTTTATCAATTTTATTTTACAATCATCTACAGAATTATTAGAATATAATAATTTATTTGAAAATATATTATCATCTTCTTATAGTTAAAATTATAAAAATTCAATTGAACAAGAACTAATAAACATATCTTCAACATATAATGATCAAATTATTGAACCTTTATCATATAATGAATTAGAAAATATATTATTATCTTAATAAAGAAAACTCTATATCTTTAATAAATTAAATATTATATGAATTAAAATCTAATTAATTTTAAAATTTAATATATTTCATAAATTTAAATTTTATAAATTAATAATAAATAATAAATAATTAAATTAACAAAAATAAATTAAAAATATAAAATACATATAATTCCGTATTTAATTATAAAAAATATATTTTATATCTTTATATATAAAATATATTTAAAAATGTCAAATGAAAAATATTTAATGGGATTGGTTATTTCTGTATTTTTTGTATTTTTTTTCATTGCATGCATAGGAATATATCAAATATTAGATATATTGACTGAAAAAATAATTCTTAAAAGAGCAGCAAGAATTATTTCTAAATTGGAAAAAGATATGTTTGAATATTATGAAATTGATGATATTAGAAATTAGGTGATTAAAGAAGAAAACATATCTACTAATAAAAAAGAAACATCTATAGTAGTAGATTTAGAAGATATTATTATATGTGATAACCCAAATGGTTAGAATAATAAAGAAATTAAAGAATTTGATACATAGGTTTAATTAATTAATTTTATTTTTATTAAAATTTATAAAAAAAATCCATTATCTAAAATAACCATATAAACTTTAAAAATATTTAATATATTTAATTAAGAATTATATTATTCCAAAAATAATTATTAGTTTTTATGGGTTATTTTTGATATTCTTTTTTAATAGTTTTAATATAGATAGTTACTGTAATATCATATTTTTCTATTAATTTTTTAGTAATTAATTGATATAATTCATTTTCTGGAGAAAATATAGAAGAAAATGATGATAATTTATTAGAACTAGAAGAAAATGATAATAATTTATTAGAACTAGAAGAAAATGATAATAATTTATTAGAACCAGAAGAAAATGATAATCTTCAAGATTCGGGAATTGATTCAGAAGATTATAATTAATTAATTTCATAAATTTAAATTCTATAATAATAAAAAATAATTAAATTAACAAAATAAACTAAAAAATATAAAAAAATATAAAAAAAATTGATTTATATAAATTTATAAAAAAACATATTTTATATCCCTATATATAAAATGTATTCAGAAATGCCAAGTAGACCATTATTATATTTTATAGGTATAATTATAGCATTATTATTTTTTTTATCAACATTCATAGGATTATATCTTTACTGTGATATAATGGCTAAAAAAATAGTTAATAGACAATTAGATATTTTAGAAAATAAAATAAAAACTGATATAATTGCAAGTAAAAAAAACTAGATTTCAGATAATATATCATTACCAAAATATGATTTGATTTAGTTTGAAAACGAAGTAAAACAAGAAGAATCAAAACAAGAAAATAAAAAAGAATTACTCCAAGAAAATAAAATTGTTATAAACACAGCAGGAACTTGTATAATAACTTAGATGGAAAATGAAGAAGAAGAAGAAGAAAACTCTACAAAACATACCCCCCAAATAACAATATCTGTTGAAGATATTAAAGAAGAAGAAGAAAAAGATTCAAATGATTAGAATACTGATAAAACTAATGAACCAGCTATTCTAGAAATTAATTAATTAAGTAATTTTATTTTTTTCAAAAAAATATATATAAAATAATAAAAATTTAAATTTAAATTTTTATATCCTTTTAAAATTTAAAAAATTTAAAAAAAATATTTGTAAAAAAATTAACTCAACACATAATGTTTCATTTTATATTATTAATAATTTCTATTATACTCATAAATACTCAAAATATCATAGAAAAATCTTATAATAATACTAATCTTCAAACTAATTCAATTTTAAAAATTAATTCTATTCAATACATTAATAAAATTAAATATTTTTCTTATAACCTAAACATAGACGATGGTACCTTAGAAATAGCTCTATTCAAAAATGAAAGCTGCTTATTAAAAAATAAATTTTTTACTCAAAAATTCTTAAAAAATAATTCCTTAAAATATTTTAAATATCCTAGCTCAAATACTGAATATATTGAAAAATATACCCTCTCCTCTGACTCTAATAAAATAAATAATATTTGCTTAATAATTAAATGTATTAATCTTATGGATCCTTGCGTATTTTTTGGTAATATCTCAATAAAAGATAAAATTTTTATTGAAGAAAATAATTCATATATTTCTCATTTCCAATCAATTATTCCTATCTATGGTTATGGCTTTGTAAATAATCCAAATATTTATAAAATAAATTGCTTTAATAATGTTAATAAACCAATAAATTGTAAAATAAATAATATCTTTTCTCAAGAATATTTAAATATTAAAATATTAGATCCTTTAACTACCGGTGACCTATACATAAAATTGTTTATCGATACAGAAAATAAAACTCCAAAAATAAAAATAGGTAATGTTCATATATTAGGTACTATCTATTCATACATATTAATATTATTAATCATAATCATAATTTTTCTTATAAAATGAAAAACTAATAATAAAAAATAGTCTCATTATAAACCTATTCCAAATTAAATATTAATTAATTATCTAATTCTATAATAATCTATTCTATAACTCCCTCCATAATATCCTATCCTAAAAGCTTTATTCCATCCTTATTAATTAAACATCCATTTAATTCTAAAAAATCATGCTTGTCATAACTCTTATATACTAATTTAACTAAAAATTCTAATGCTTTCATAAATTCCATATCTTTAAAATTATTCTATGTTAAATCTGATATAATATTAGATCTTATCTCTCCTACTACTATTCCCCTATACTTATTATATTCACTGTTAGGTCCTATTCCATATAAAAAATATTCTTCCTTCTTCTCACAGTAATTCATTAATATAGTATATACTAAATATGGTCTATACTTTCATTTACATGTTCTCTTATGATAATCATTATATAATTTCTCTAATACTCTACTTATTGTCATATTCTCTCCATATCAATAATTATTTTCCATCTATTCCTCCTATAATTTTCTATATATAGATAAATAATCCTACTATGCCCCTGTAAATAATAATCCTGTATATTTATTTAATATTTTTATCTTCTCATTTCCTGATTTAATTAATCTATCACTCTTTTTATTTACACTTATTGATAAAATTCCATCCTTACATATTATAGCTATTATAGGATCATTTTTCTCCACCATTTTCTATGCATAATCTATCTACTATACTCTTCCCTCTGGTGAATATGTTATTGTTGAAAAATCATATCCTGTTGATCTTGTATATGACATAATTATAAACACTAATTATTATAATAATTACACAGATTATTATAATAATATTCTATATTTATAAATATTATCTATATATATAACATAAACATGAATATTAACCTCTTAGATATATGAAATAATAAGGAAAATAATAATAAAGAACAAAATAATAAAGAAAACGAAGAAAATAAACAATTTTCAGAACCGAAACAACAAGAATTAATTGATTTTTTAACTTATTTTAATTCTCTTTTATTTGCTTTTAATTATGAAATAAAATATATTATTGATCCACATCAAAAAATTCATTTAAAATCTAAAATAAATGAAATAATAAAAAATTTTAAAAAATCAAATTTAATTAAACTATTATAAAAATTTTATATTTCAATCTCCTATTCGATCTCCTATTCTTTTTTTAAATCTTTTAACATTTTTTCATATTCAGTTTTCTATTTATTTAACATTTTCAATTTTTTTTCTAATTCTGTTTTTTCTGCTTCTGTATATTGTCTTGGCATTATGATAATAAAAATTAATAATATTAATAAAAACATAAAAATATCATGACATATCATATAATTTTAATTTTAATTATTTTAAATATATATACAAATAATGAATAGTTAAATATTAATACAGAAATAAAAAATAAATATATACAGTTTAAAACTCTTTATAATAAATATTTCATAACTTATAATAAAAATATTTATATAAAACTATTAAAATCGTTCTTTACTTTAAAAGAAGATATACAAAATAATTCAATTAAAGGAAAATTATATTATTTAATGGCTAAAGTTACTCATTTTTCTAATATACTTCCATATAATATAAAAAATAAAGAAGCAAAAAAATATTTTAAAATCGCCATAAATAATGGAGAAATAAAAGCAAAGTTTTTTTATAATTTATTAAAAGCAAATGATAATATTAATAAAATATTTGTATTAAAAGAAAGACTTCAGTTAATATTAAATAAAAAAATTTGTATAAACTCATTAATATTATTAGGTCAAGAATATTATAATGGTTATAATGTAAAAAAAGATTATAATATTGCTTTACAAAATTTTTTAGCAGCTTCTAAAGGTATTTTAGATAAAATGATAAAATATAATAAACCTATAATAAAATTATATAATCATAAATTTGATATAAAAAAATTAGAAATTAATGATAATGAATTAGATACTAATATAATATCAAATGAAAATTTTGAATATATTAAAATGCTTTCTGATTCTAATAATTCCAATGCTCAATTTACTTTAGGTCAAATTTATCAACATGGAATAGATAATAATGAAGTTGATTTAAATTTAGCTGAAAAATATTATAATTTAGCTGTAAATAATAATAATTATAATGCAATAAATAATTTAGCAGAAATGTGATTGTATAGAAGTGATAAAAAATCAGAAGTTTTAAAATTATTAAAAAAAGGAAAAGAATTAGGAAGCGCTTAGTCATTATATATATTAGGCAATGTTTATTATTATGGTCTTTTAGATATAGAGAAAAATATAGAAAAAGCAAAAGAATATTATGAAAAAGCATTCGCATTAAAATCTAAAGAAGCTGCTTATTAGTTGGGATTAATTTCATATGAAGAATATAAAAACAATATTAATATAGTTGAAAATATTATGTTAATAGAAAAATATTGAGAAGAAGCTGCAGAATAGAAACATATTTTAGGTTCTTATAATTATTCTATATGATTATTATAGAAAAAAAATAGAGATTATTGTGAATAGATAATAAAATATACATTAAATATAATAAAAAATTCTAAAAGAATAGATAAATATTATTAGAGAGCAGCAAATGCTTTAAAATAGAAAAAATATAATATTGCAATAGAATTTTATATTTTATTATCTGAATTAGGAAATTAGAAGGGAATAAACAATTTAATATTTTTATTAAAAAATTATTGAAATAAAATTAATATAAAAAATAAAGAAGAAATTTACATAAAATATTTAGAAAGATCTGATGATTTTAAAATTTCATGAAAATTATTAGGAGATATTTATTATAAAAATAATTGAAAAAAAGCTAAAGAATTTTATAAAAAATGTTCATTAATAGATAATAGAGAATGTTCATTTATATTAGGATGAAATTATTTAATATATTAGGAATGAACTATAAAAAAATTAGAAAAAGCAAAATTATATATTGAACATAGTAAGATAGAAGAATATATTATACTTAATTGATTTACGCCTATAATAAGAATAATTCAAATTTATATTATGTTATAGAAACATAATTTTTGAAAAAATAAAAAGATAGGAGTTGATATAATAATATTTTATACATTAAAAAAATTATTTATTTATTTTATTAATTAATTAAAGAATTTATTTTTTATATATATTTTTCTTAACACAAACTAAAAATGGTAAAAGATGAAAGAAAGAAATGAAAAAATAGTGTATTTGATGAACTATTAAATTCTCCACAATCAGAACAGGGTTCAGTAAAAGAAAATAAAAAAAGAATAAGTTTTGGAACAGTAAATTATAATGAATTAGATAAATCTACATCAAGTAAAAAAATAAGAACTATGTCATTTAATGATTTACCTATAGAAAAAAGTAAAAAAAGTTCATTATGTAAAGATAGTAAAGTATTATTATCACCTAAAAATATTCCACCTATAGGAAGATTAAGTGTAATAAATAATAATATAGAGATGATAAATCATGATATAGAAATATCATATATAGAGTAGGCATTAAAAGACAATTCTAATTCATATTAGAAAGCTAATATGGAATTATCTGAAAATAAAACAAAGAGTACATTTAGAAAAAATTTAAAAGAAATAATAATGGAGTAGAGTAATAATGAATAGAATTACAACAGTGAAATATAGTTATGTTTAGATAGAGAAAAAATAATTAATAATTTTAGAGATATTTATTATTTAAATACAGAGATAGACATAAAAAATTTAAAAACAGATAGTGAAATAATTAAAAAATTTAAGAATTATTTGAGTATAGAAATAGAGAAATTAGAAAAGTTTAATGAAAATAGATATGACAAAGCTATAAATAAATTAGAAAATATGAGAGATATAGATAAAGAGATAAAAATTGAAGAATTTAATATAATAATAGAGAGGATAAAAAATAATATAAAAAATTTAATAAATAAAAACATATTTAAAAAACATAATAAATTAGTAATAAAATTAGAAAATAATATTAAGAGGGAAATAAAATAGTTAAAAAATAAAATAATAACAGAGGAAGAATTTAAAAATTTAGAAGAAAAAATAAATATTTTTTAGGAAAAAATGGAAAAATATAATGAGATATAGAATGAGATAAATAAGAAAAAGGAAGAAGAATATAATGAAGAAGAATATAAAAACAATGAAATTAAGAAAAATAAAAAGAAATATGACAAATATTGTATTATGGCAAATGATAATATGAAATTAATATAGGAAGTAATAAATGGAAAAATAGAATATGATAATTTTTATAATACAATAATGGTTAAAAATGAAAAAAGTATAATAAAATGTTATTTAAATAATAAAGAAGAAATTAATAGTATAATAATAGAAATAAATTATTTAAATATATTTTTAATGAATTATATAGGATAGATATAGAAATATTATTAGGATTATTTAATGAAAAATAAATTTAATTCTATATTTTAGTTATTAGTAGAATTTAAAAATTTAATGGTCAATTTTAATGATTTGATTGAAGTATTAGATAAGATTAATAATATGGAATATTTATTAATTAAAATAATGGAGATAAATGAAAATAAAATATATTTTTAGGTATGAAATAGATATTAGGAATTTGAAATATATGATATGTATTATATGGTTAAAGCAAATAATATAAAAATAAAAAAAATAATGTATATAAGTAAGAAATCAATAAGTGAATATGATAATAATAGTATTAATTTGAAAGAATTATAGTAGAGATTTTATATTATTTAATTTATATTTTTTATATTTAAAATTATTTTTAAAAAAATTTAAATTTGAAAAAACTCTAATTTAAATTTAAATTTGAAAAAAACTCTCCCCTGCTGGGAATTGAACCCAGGTCGCTTGCGTGACAGGCAAACATGATACCACTACACCACAGAAGATTAAATATATAAATTAAGTATTAAATATAAATTATTTAATTAATTATTAAATTTTTTATTTCATTAATAATACTTTTTAATTGATTAATAGTTTGCATAATTTCAGAAGTTATGGTGAAACTATGTTTAAGATTATTATCATCACACCATCTATTAAATAGAAAATAAAATTCTATTAATTTATTTAGCTATAATTTTATATCATCTAGATCAAGATTAGTAATTTTATTTAAATCTTCTGTTATTCATTTACATAAAATACAATAAATATATAATAATAAGGGAAATAGATGATATATATCTTCAGCTAATCTAGTAAAAGAGGCTGAGATTAATGGAGAAGTAAGAAATAATTGATCTAAGTGTGGATTTCTAGTATAATTTAATGTAAGAAAAAACTATATTAATATTTTTTTATTATATTCTAGGAGTGTTTTTAGAACAAAAAATTCTTTTAAATATTTTAGAGAAATAATATCTTTATTTAGTATATCTAGTAAAAAATTATATTCAAAAAATAGATTTATTTTAAAAATTACATATTCATAATAATTATTAATAAATTCTTTTTTAATTAATAGCTATTTTCAAGGTATATTTTTATGGGTAACTTTACCTTTAAATTTTAAATTTAATAATTTTGGTCTTTTAGAGAGGATACGTAATAAATTATCAGAACAATATTCTTTAGTTGTGGTATAATGAAAGATGAAAATAGCTTTAAAATATATTTTTCATTTTCTATGTTGTAATCTATTTTCTATTTCATTGAGTAAAGTTTCTTCTTCTAGAGAAATATTATATTTTTCTTTTTTTTCTTGGAGTAATAATACATAGTACTTAAAATTTAATAAATGTTTTTTATTTGGAAATTCAAGATCATTTCAGGTTAATTTAATGTATGAATTAATACCAAAATCTTTTGATATAGTGGAGCTATATCTTCTAGCAGAACTAATAATGTCTTTTACGGTGTCTTTAATTTGATCCATAAAAATTTAATTTTAGTGTTTAAAAAATATTTTATTTAATTAATATTAGAATTAAAGGGAATCATTTAGAATATTTCTAGAATCTGGAAAATAATAATGTTGTGATTTGAATCAGTTTTGATTAGGGGTATATTTATTTATGATAAGATTATAAAATTTATCACAGTTGAATTCAAAATCTTTTTTCATTTATTTATTCTTGTTGTGTTAAATATGAGAATTAAATAGATCATCTGTAATGTTATTTATTTTATTTTTTATTTTTAACAATTGAATTTTTTTATTTTTTAATATCCCGTCTAATTTTTTATTTTTTATTGAGAGATTATTTATTTCTAATAATTTTTCATTTTCATCAATTTTTAATGGGAGAATATTTAATTGATTTTTTATTGTTTTTTCTAATTTAATATGATTTTTTAGCAATATATTTAATTTATCTTTATTTAAATTATCAGTTTTAAGAATTTGATTAATATTTTCTAATTTTTCTCATTGTAAATTAAACAAATTAGTGAGAGAATCCATTTAAATTTGTGTTTATTTTATTATTATAAAAGAGAATGCTTGGAATTTTTAATTTAACATCTATATTAACAATGATAATATTATCTATATGTACATGTGCATATATAAATGAAGATTTTCCTGGTATATTAAATGAAAAATCAGATGGATTTTTAAAAATATTATGAAAAATGGGACGTATAGGTTAGAAAATGAGTATTTTTGTATCTATAATGTGTTTAATTTTAGCTTTAAAAAATATATAATTAAATTATTTTTATTATTATTTTTTTTTAAATTTGTGAAAAAATCGAAATAAAAGAATCATTATGAGAAGTTTGTAAGTTTAATATATTTATATAAACATAAAAAAAAATAATCATAATGGAGGAACAAATGTTAAGAAGTAATAGACGTTACAAGATAGCTATAACTATTATCGTAGTTATAATGATAGTTATAATATGTGCAATTTTAGGAACCATTTATCTTTATAAATGAAAAAAAGAAGTTTAGGTAAGTAATGTAAGAAATATAAGAGGAGTAAGAGGAGTAAAATTAAAAATTTATAAATTATCGAACATAAAAAAAGATTATATAGATACGGAGATTGATACAAGTACTATATAGGAATTAAATATAACAGAATTAGATTAGATAAGTTAGAGAATTGAAAAATTTTGTTAGTTAATAACATTTGATGTTTATAAGTATAAGTTGACTATAGATTTATGTTAGAAGGATTTTTTAGAATTTTTAAATGAGTTGTTTGATGATATTGATAGAGTTGATTTATTGGAGGAGTTAAAAAAATTATTAAAAATTAAGGGCGAATTTTTAAATGATGTTAAGAGAATCAAAGTTTATTTATTATAGAAGATAGGAGAATTTATTGGAGATTATAAAACAGAATAGTAGGAGAAGAATTTATAGTATATTTTAGTTACTAATAAATTAATATTAGAGAAAAATATAGAACCGAAGAATTTATTAGACAAGTATTAGGGTATTGAATATATAAGTGATAAAAATTATATGCAAAATGACATGGAGTTTTAGATTATGGATTTTAAATAGAATAATATAGTAATATTAAATATAGAAAGGAATATATGAGAAAATAAAGGAGGGCATGTTATATAGATGAATACGGAAAATATATTTGATCAAAAGAAAATTTAGAATATAATACCAGGAACAATATATTGTTAGAATAAGAGAAGTATTATGGAATTAGAAGAAAAGAAAATAGATTATAATATTAGATATATTATTTAGATAGATAATATTTATAATATTAATATAGAAAGAATTAGTTATTTAGTTTATAGCGATGAGTTAGATAATATTGATTGGAGTATATGGGAAGATTTATATACATAGGTAAGATAGTTTTTTATTTATATGAATGGATTTGAATAGCCATTATGTACAGGAATATATATTAATGAAATTATTTAGGAAAATTATAAGGAAATATTAAAGGCATAGATTGATAAAATATGTTTTATATTAAATGTAGAATATGATTATAAAGAGTTAATATTGATAGATATATTAAGATATATTATTTTATTATTACATGACAATAAATCTAAGTAGATAAAGAAATAGATATCGGATATCAATATAATATTTAATTTTGTATTAGAATTTAATGAAAATATGATTATTGCATTAGAAGAAATTTTAATAGAAAAAATGGAAGTAAATAAAATAACAAATGGAAATTTATATTATGATAGTATATTTAATGAAAGTATATAGAAATATAAGAAAACAATGAAATAGTAGAATATTGCGGTTTTAGATAGTAGTGAGAACAAATATTTAAAGGTAGAATATGAGATAATAACTGGAAGTAAAGATATTACATTTGAAAAAATTATTAATTAGTAGGATAGTTTTTATTTACATTAGGAGGATGATAAATTTTATATTTTAATGAAAAAAAATAATAATTATAATGAGAAAAAACTAAAATATGATGTTGTTAATTAGAATTATAGTATTATTATGTAGGAAAATATTAAATTATATAATTATATTAGTATATAGAATAAAATCGGATATATAATAATAGAGAGAATAGAATATAAAGAAGAATTTAAATGGATTAGAGAATCATATTTTTGTAGTTAGGAAAAGTATTTAGTTGATATGAATAAACAATATTAGGAATAGCTTGTAATAGAAGCTGATAATTATTGAGGAATTAATTATTATGATTTTTAGAGTAAAAAATTAATATCAATGGGATCAATTAGAGGAGCAGAAATTTATTAGGATGAAAATATTATGAATTAGTTTAATTCTAATGTAACAAATATATTAAATCATAGAGTAGATTATAAGAACGAAATTAAAAATTTTTATTTATAGTATTTATTATTAAATAGAATAGAATAGGATAGTGTATTAAGTAGTATAGAAGTAAAAAATTATATTAAAGAATTAAATAAAATTAATTCGGACTTATATGAAATTGAAATTAAAGATTTTATAAAATTTAAAAAAATATAGAAAATGAAATAGAATTTTTCTAATAAATATATTTATAATCAAAGATTAAATAATGATGTTATATTGAGTAATTAGCGAATAATATATAATACATTTGAAGATGAAGACAATAAGAGTTTAGGTTATGTTATTTTAAATAAAACATACGATAATCGTTATGTATCATTACTAGGAAATGATGATAAGAAGTATTTATGTTTATTTGATTTTTCAAAAATGTAGGTTAATTATAATGAATATATAATGAGTAAAGAAAAATATATTTAGCCGGAAAGAGTAGAATTAGAAAAAATAATAACATATGAAAAAATTAATATAGATGAAAATGATTATTTAATAATAATTTACAAGTATTTAATTAAAGAAGATAAATCTATATTATATAAGGATATGTTAATTGTTAATAAAAATTATAAAAATAAAAATGAGATTATAATAAACGATATTTTATTAGGATCAGAAATATTATATTTTAATATATATGAATTAGAAGTTGTTGACAATATATTAAATTATTTAGGTTAGGGTATTATTGAGACTGATATAAAAAATATAAGAAAAGATAATATAAATGAATTAATAAAAATTAATTCAGAAAATAAGTATTTTAAAAATTATTATATAAAAAATGCGTATGATTTTTTAGCATATATTACTTTATGTAGAGCAAGAACAGAAGTTACAAAATGTGAAGAATATTATAATATTTTAAATAAAATTGGAGAAAATTTAATATTAACAAAAACAAATAAGACGGTTGAACATTTATTATTTAAATCAAAAAAATAGAAATTGAGTGAAATAGAAAAAAATATTGGAATTACAATATATAATGAGAAATGGGCAAGATATAAATTTTTTAAAGATGAAAATTTTAAGTAGTTTAATTAGAGGGATATGATAGTAAAGATGAAATATTCAATATATGAAGATAGTAATATAGTGGATAATAGTGCGATTAATTTTTGGTCTATGGATTTAAATGATTAGTATGAAATTAAACATCATGAGTAGGATGTAGAATTTTTATTTGGATATGAAATTAATTTTAATAATAATATGAATTAGCATCTTTTATTAGAATATTCTGATAAACTTTTAGGTGAATTTCATATTAATAAAAAATTAGATAAGGAAAATTTATAGACAAAAAAAATGACTTTTAGAAAATAGTTAAATTGTATTAGATCATAGGAGCTATTTATTAATTCGGGATTTAAATATAATACATTATATAGATTAGAAACTAATCATGAAGGAAAAATATCATCAATAATATTAAATACATATATAGTAGAATCAACATGAATTTTAAAAGAATTAAAATTTAATAAAAAATTTAATTTATATAATATGAAAAAAGGTAAAGATAATAGTATTTTTTATGAATATATGTGTGATGCGTATTTATCTGAAGAGATTATTGATATAAAATTAATGGAAAAGATAAAAACATATTCAGAAACTATTGCTAATAAAATTCCTTTATTTAAAAATTATTTATATTTAGATATGTATACATTATTTGTTTTAAGTATTAATAAATAGATACATAATATTATTATAGCGGATTAGGATGAAAAAATATAGAATTCTTTTGTATATATGAAAAAGAAAATGAATATAGATTAGTAGGAATATTTTTCAGATAAATATTTAGGAAATTTTGCTAATGATTATAAATAGATGATTAATAATAAAAAAATAAGTATAGATATAAAATCAAAATTATGTGGAGATATGAATAGTATATGAAATCAAATTAATTTTAATTGTTTAGAAGAATCGGAGGATAAAAATATAATAGAATATACAACTGTAATAGTTAATAAAATCAAAGATGAAATAATAGAGTATAGTGAATATAATATATATAAAATTGAAAAATTATATACTTTTAATACTAAAGATTATGATATATTAATATTAGATTAGTTATAGAAATATATTATAATATTAAGCGATGATGAAATAGATTTTAATAAAGAATATGAAAAAAATAATATAAAGAACAATACCGTATTAAAAATACATGATATTCCTAGAGAATTAAAATGTAGATAGATATTTGAAAATACATTTGATAAAGTAGATGGAGATGATAAGCAAAAAATTACAGATTATATTATTGAATATATTTTAATAATGAGTGAGGATTTGAATAAATATAAAATATTAAGAAAATCGTATATAAAAGAAAATGAAATTGAGGAAGATGAGGAAGAAGGATCTAAAATATATTTTACATTATATAGTATAGAAGATGAAAATAATGGAATTATTTGTAAAGGATTTTATAAAAATATAATTAAAGAAAGTAATGAAGAGAGAAGAGAGAAAATTAGTTTACTTGAATAGGAATTATTTATAAATAACAAAAAGATAACAAAATATTATAGATATGAATTTTTAAAATTATTTATTTATATAAAGATTGCGGCAGAATCTAATGCTGAAATGTAGACATTATTAGATAAGTTTAAAACAGAAAAAACAATAAAAATAATAAATGATAATAAAATAACAAATTTAGAATTATTAAATTATTTAAAGTATAAAAGTAGTTTAGAAAATAAAATAACTTAGCAAAATGAAACTAATATTGACATTGATATTACTAATATAATTGAAATAGATGGATTAAAATCTGAAATAAAAAAATTAATAAATAAAATATTTGGAAATATAAAAATTTTATCTAATATTTAGGATTTATTATTAATTTTTAAAGAAGTATTAGATGATAATTTATCATTTGAAAATAATGATGAAATGCATAATTATTTATTTACTTAGAAATTAAAGATAACAAGTGGAGCCGATACAAAATATAATAATATTATGAAGATTAATATAAGTGAATTGAGTTAGTAGTATATATATGTAATATTTAATGAAGATAAGAATTTAATTGATAGTATTAATGAAATAAAATTAGAGGATATAGAAGTAAATGATCTTATTCCTAATAATGATCTTATTCCTAATAATATAAAAGTAGAAGAAACAATCACATATAATACATATGAAATTAGAGAAATAATAAAGCATAAAATAGCGTATGATAAAACTAATAATAAATATGATATTAGAAGAATGTATGAATTTTATCAAAAAAATAAAGTTATAACAAATGATTATGATAAAGTAGATTATATGAAATATAAAGTATTTTATCAAGATAATAAAGAATTTTATTATTTAGGAAAAAATGGATTTAAAATAATATTTAAAGATATTCTTAATAATATTATCTAGGACAAAATAGAATAGCATTTATTAAAAAAGACAAAATTAGATACAAAAAATATAAAGAAGGATATGAATATTTTTATAATACTTAATTTATTGAATTTTAAAACTAAAAAAGATAATAAAGAATTAATGAGTATTAGTAAGGAATTAAATTAGATATTTTATATATAGTATATAGTTGGAATAATACATAGATTAAGGCTAGAATTTGATTTTTCAATTGAATTAGGTAAACATTACAATTGCGAATTATTAAAAGAATAGAAATTTTTATAGAGTAAATGTAAAGAAACTGCGAATTTATATATAAAAATAAGAGAATCTTTAATAAAAGATATAAATTTAAAGGATATAGTTGAAAATAATAATATAGTTGAAATAAATATTGAAAATGAAATAAATATTGAAAATAAAAAAATATAGATATTAAAGTTATTAGAAAACAAATATTATATTACAATAGAATCAAATATAGGAGATTAGAGTATTTACGATAAAATAATATTAAAAGAAGAAACTTTATTTAAAAAACAAGTTCCTACACCTATAGTAATAAATGAGAATTTAAAATGTTATAATATTATAGAAAATTATATAAGTAATGGAATTAAAAAAGATGACAATACTTTAGAAAATTTAAATTATATAACTGAGTATATAATAGAATTAGATTTTGAAAAGGAAAATGGTATTTATATAGAAAGAAGAAGTTAGATATTTGAAAAGGAAAAATTTGAAGAAGAAAAAACTAAAATAGAAGCATATATAACTAATATTAAAAGTAAAAAACATAATATATTTAGTTTATGGGATTATAATAAAAATAAAATTTGCGATGGTTATTATTTTTATAGAGATACTAATACTGTTGTTTTAAATTAGTATGATACTATCTTTACTAACATATCAAATTATTTGAAAGGTTTGAAAGCATATTGGAAAATAGATTTAAATAAAATTTTAAAAATAAATACTATAATAGGATTAAATTATTATTATAAAGTTGATGATGTAGAAAAATTAAAAGAAGATAAGGAAAAGATATATGTTTTAATGTCCGAATATAAAAGTTTATTTGAATTTTTAGAGTATAATCAATATATAGCAAAGATTTTAATAAATAGTATAGAAATGTTTAATGTTAAAATATCTGGAATTAATCTATTAAAATTTGATTAGAAATACATGTTAGATAAATTAAAAGAATATAATGAATTTAAAAGAGATGAAGATGAAAATAAAATATTAGAATTAGAATTATTAGAAAAAACTGATGATAAAATAATAACAGAATTAGATAGACATGAATATAAATCTACGCATATATTTACAGATACAAATAGTAAAAAACATCATAGTATTAAAATAGATTTTAATAATAAAAAATATTTATTAATTTTAAATAATACAGATGAAACTCTTATAAATACAATTAGTTTAGAAAATATTACAGAAAATTCTGAAAAAGCCTCTATTTTTATACCAACTAATATTGTATGTAAAGAAAATTTAATAAAATTTAAAAATAATTCTAATAAAGATATATTAAAATATTAGAATATATTTAATTTTAAACATTAGTTATATCCAGAAATATCTACATAGATAATTAAAAAGAGTATATTTTGAAAAATGGAAAAAGAGGAGGATAAGGAGGATGAAATAGTTTCTCCGGAAATAATAAATATATTCGATATAACAGATGACGATATAAAATATATTTGTTCAAAGAAAATTGATTCTTATAAAATTGAAATAACTGATATAAAAAATAAATTAGATACCTATCTATCCTCAGATTCAAAAATAATAATGAAAGAAAAAATAAAATCCGATATTTTATATATGAGTTTAATTTTATATAGAAGTATAAAAATTATTAAAGAAGTCGAATTAAAAGATAATATAAAAGAAAGAAATAAACAAATATTATCTGTTTTAGATAAAATGTTAAAGATAGAAGAGTTAAAAAATGATTCTAATTTAGAGGAAAATATAAATAAAAAAATTATCATATATTTAAAAATAATAAGAGAAAATAAATTACATATACCCGATAATATAATATTAAACAATGAATTATGATTATTATCTAATAATGAAAAATTAGCTTATGAAAAATTGTTAGGTAAATGGAAATTTTATTGGAATACAATATTGCAAATTAAAAATAATTATTATAGTAATTTAAAGAAAGATAAAGAAAATCATGAAAGAATAACTTGCCCTATATCTAAAATGTATACAGTAAATGGTAATGAGTATAATTCAATTATATTAAAAAATAGTTCTAATGAGAACGTATTAGAATTAATAATATCTAATTAGTATAATGAAGAAAAAATTACTGATGAGATTATAGCTGGATTTAAAGATGAAAATAAGACAGATGTTACTGATAGAGAAGTTTTAACAGATAATAATGTTATATGTTATGATTATAATAAATTAGAAAAAAAGGATTCTAAATATTATTATTATATAAGAAGTTATTTATTATATATTACTACATTAGAAAATAGTAAATTTATTATATCAGGAAAAATACAAATAAAAAATCATGAAATGACAGAAGAAAAAATAAAAGAAGAGAATGGTATATTTGGAATACCATATATATTAAAAGATATATCAAATTCCGATAGTTCAAATTAGTTTATAATATGTAAAAATTCTTTAATAAATTCACGTATAGAAGGAAGAATTGAAGATATTAAATATTCTATTGATACATATATAAAATATCATTTAAATAAATAGAAACAAAATAATGAAAATATCAAATACGATTTATATTCATTTATCTATATATTAGGTAATGTTTACATACATAATAAAGTTTTTAAAGATACAAATATAGAATATTATTTGATAAATCTTATAAAAAAATAGTTAAGAATTAATCTAATGTCATTTGAAAATTTTATGAATAATATAGAAATATTATTAAAAGAATATAATAGTATAATAGTAAATGAAAAAAATTATATTTCAGGTGTTAAAGAATTAAATATTAATAAAATGAAATGAAAAAAATTATGAAAAAATTATGAAATTTTAACTAAAAATATACCATATATATTAGGTACGAAAATAAAAATAAAGCATAGTGATGATGTAAAATATGATAAAGATTCTAGTAGTGTTATAGAATATGAACTTAAAAAAGAATATGCTATAATAAAATTAAATACCGAAGAAGAAATTAAATTCAAAGGATTAGAAATAGAAGATGAAAGTAATAAATTACTTATAATATTTACAAAAAATACATCAAATGATGAAGAAAAAAAGACTTTTAATACTATATTAGATATTGATAATAATAAATTAAGTGATATTACTGCTTCAGAAAGCGTACCATATGATAAAATTAAATTTAATGAAATTAATGATTTTTTTACAAAAGAAGGATTATTTTATGATAAAATTTATACAACAGAACAAACAGACATTATTACTTATATATTAATATATAGAATATATTTAGATAGTACTAAAATAAAATATAAAATAACAAGATATGCGAATATAATTAAAAAAACAGAAGAAGCTAATTTCAAATTATTAAAACTTATGGAAGATGAAATTACAAAAATTGAGTCTGAAAGTGAATATTATCATATAAGATTGTTTTTCAAAAAACAAGATGTAGAAAAATATTAGTTTTTATGTAGCGGAATTATAAAAATTATAAAAGATAGTGATAGTGTTTCTTCAGGTGATGATAGCGATTCATTAGAAAAAACGAAATTATTAAAAGAATTTGATTTAGAAGATAGTTCAAAAAATTCAGAATTATCAACACCCGCAGAACCCGTAGTAGTATCTACACCACCCACATCATCTGCAGTATCTATACCATCCGCAAAACTCACCCCACCTGCAACCCCCACAGAACCCATAGAACCCATAGTATCTGCATCATCTACAGCATCTATATCAGCACCTGCACCCACAGCACATGTAGAATCTGCAGTATCTACACCATCTGAATCATCTGCAGTATCTACACCATCTGAATCATCTGCAGTATCTACAGCAGTACCCTCAGTATCTATAGTACCTCCATCACCTATAGACCCAACAACAGTTGTAAACCCCGCAGACCCCGCAGCACCTGCATAGTCAATTCCTCTAGTAAATGAAGAAGATAGTAAACATAGTTCAGGCAATGATAATGATTCAGAAAGTGAATATGATGAGCCATAAATTTACTATCTAAAAGAGAATTAATTAATTGATTTTTTACATTATAATTAATTTTTAAATAATATAAAAATAATAATAGATAATAAAAAAAGAATTTAAAATTATAATTATAAAATAAAATAAAATAATTTAATTTAATAGATTTAATTCAACTTTTTTTACATACTAATGTAAAATTTTAAATATAATATATTTATTTTCATTTATTTTACTTCATCTATATATTTTTATATTTGTTAATAAATTATCTACGGTATTTATATTTAAAACAATTTTTTTAAACTATTCAAATATTTGATGTGTTCATATAAAATCAATATCTAAAAAAATTTTTTCACCAGTTTTATTATCTATAAATTTAGTAAATAATTCATTATATATATCATCTGTGTTATTATATCTATGCATAATCTATTCATAATCTATATTCATATATTGACAAAATTTAGCATTTTTTAAATCGTATTGTTTAATTTCAATTTTTTCATATTCAAATAAATCTTTTAATTGAATGTGATCTCTTGATTTTTTTGTAAAAAAGAATTTTTTCTCTCTATTTTTAAATCGATCTAATATTATTAATGTTTTTTCCATTGGAATATTTAAAGTATATGCTTTAAATCTAGATAATTTATCAGTTTTGGATAATGGATTTTTTGTATAAAAATTTAATTTTTCATATTTTTCATTTATTTTGTTATATATAGTATTTTTTTCATAATTTAATTTATATAATTCACTTTTTAAACTTTTTAATTCTTCTTTTTGTAGTTGATTTAATTCATATGTTGATTTTAATAAATATTCTCTTCTTTTTTTATATTCCTATATTTTTAAAAAGAAACTAACAAGATCAAACGTCTTAATTATTATATCTACTTCTTTTCTAAAAAATGCAATATTGGATCTATTATCTGATTTAATTCAATCAAACTATATATATTCCATAAAATATGCATCTATTTTTTTAGTGACTATAGTTAAATAAGAGAAAACAAAACAATAATCATATATAGACTATAATTCATCTGGATTGAGTTTTCTATGTATCATTTTATTTAAAATTTTAGAAATAGTAATATAATATATTGCTTCTTCTTTATGTTTAAAAGATTTTGTAAGGCTTATATAGTTATTACTAAATTTAAGTAATTTAATATCTTCATATTGATATTTAAAATTTTGATTTGACTATAATTCTGATATAAAATAGGTATAAATATGTCCATACTCTTTATTTTCTATAAACTTTTCTTTTATTTCAAGTTTTTTATATTCGTCAAATTTATTATAATATTTAATTTGATTTACTTCAGTTATAGTGTTTTTTATTTCTAACATTTTTTTAATTATCTCTGGTTCTTTATAATGATCATATGTATATTCTGTATTATATATTGAAGATTCTAATCCTTGTTTTAAATATATTTCAAATTCTGATTCAACTGATATTCTTAACATCTTAAAATACCCGTGCTTGTTGTATTCTAAATTATCTATTAGAAAATCAAATTCTTTATTTGAGTAATCTTCAAGCTCTATTTTATTATAAACTTTTTCAAATTTTTTTAAACTATTGGTATAATTAATATATTCTCTACGTGTATTTTGTCTAATATTATTAAAATATATAAAAAAGAAAGTTGGCAATACTACCATTATTAAAACAATAAATACGATATAAAAAAATTTAAATTTGATATACCTTTTAATATTCATAATATTTAATTTTTATAATAAATAATATAATATTTAATATAATAAAATTTATAATTAAAATATAATTAAAAATCAATTTAAATTCATAATTAATTACTTTTACAGCTTTTATTAAATATGTAAAATAAATTTTATATTATATATTATTTAAAAAATAAAGGACATATAATTTTTATTTACTCGTTAATATAAATTATAGTTCTTTATAATATAACTTGGTATAAAAATTTTAAATTTAAATATTTTATTTCAAATTAAATTATATATATAAAAATTAAAAAATAATATCATATTCACTATTTTTAATTAAAATATATTAAAAACATAAATTTAAAATAAAATAATGATAAATAATAATTAAAGTTATATTTATATCAATATAGTTTATTATGAAATGAGAAAAAGATAAAATTTATAAAAATAATAAAAGATATAAAATAACATTCATATTTATAATTTTACTTATTATTTTAGTTTTTATTATTGGTTTAATTATTATTTTAAAAAGAATGAAAAAATCTACAAATATTTTAAAAAATCAAAATAATAAAGAATTTGATTATAATAAAATAAATTAGATAAAAAATAAATATTATTTAATATGCGATTATTTTATGTATTATTTTTATAATAATGAATTTTTAGATTTATTAAAATTTATAGAAAGTGAAAACATATCATCTGATAATATAGAATTTTTAAAAAATAAAATAACTAACGTTATAGAAGTTATATAAAAATAAAAATCAAGAATTAAATAAAGAAATAAAATCATGTTTAGATATGCATATAAAATATCTAATTTATATATAGAAATATCAAAAAATAGAATTTGATAGAGATATAATAAAATGAAGATATAAATGATTATGAAAATATTTTTCTGTTTTTCAAAAAAATTAATAAATATCCTTAATGAAATAAAAATAGATATTAATAATAATAAAATTAGTTTATATTATAGAATAAATTATAAAGAAAAAATTAAAAAATTAAAAAATCTCTTTATATTAGAATTAAATATATTATATTCTGATTTAGATAATATTAATAATAATATTTTATTATTAGAAAATAATAAAAAAATAAAATAACTAGAAATATAATAGATTATATTTTTTAATATATACAAAAAATTTCTATTTTTCTATAAAGTAATTATTATTAAAATATTATATTAATAAAAATATATTTTAAATTTTATTTTATTTAATTAATTTTTAATAAATATTTTATATAGAATCGATCATATTTTTTATATGTTTAAAATGATTAAAATAGGGATAAGTTAACTATTTCACAAAAAAATAATAAATTAAATTCATACTAAATTCTCTACTCTAATTATAACAAATAATAAAAATAAAATATTTTAAATATTTTAATCTTTTTAATTTTAAACTGCTCATTGTATTTATAAATATTTCGTTTAATAAATTATAATCATTAAAATCTGATTCAATTAATTTTCAATCTTCAAGTGTTAATATTTTTAATATACAATATATTCTTGTTATTAACTATATAGTATAAGCATGAAAATTATCAGAATTATTATTATCTATTCAATTTAATATAAATTTTTCCTAATTCTAAAAATTTAATTCGGCTATATTTTCAGGTGTATAATTATTATAATCAAAATCAAAATTTAATATATTTTTTATTTTTAAAAAATAAACATCTACATTTTCTATTTTTTTGCTAAAAAATGATATCATTAATTTATATATTACTATATCATATATATTATTGCATTTTTTGTTTTCAAATATTTTATTGCATAAATTTTTAATTTTTTCTTTATCTATTTTTGTATATTCTGAATTTAATTTATATCAATTATAACAATTCTATAAATATATATATTGTTTATTATCTGGTAATCTTGTTATATTTATATTATTTTTTATTCTAACAATTATAATTATGAATATTATAAGTTTCATATATATTTTATTAATAATATAAGGATAATATTGATAAAAAATAAAATTATTATGTAATTTTATCGTTATTTTTTAATTTTTATATAAAATATTATTTAAGTTATTTAAAAAATAAAATTATCGTGTTTTTTTTAAAATATCAATGATAAAATTTTAGATTTTTATTTGATTTTTATATAAAATTCAATCAAATGATTCAAATAATAAAATATTAATAAAAGAAACAGAAAATGTTTACAAATTTTATTATAAAGTATGTGAAAGTAAAATTTATAAAATTTTATTTAAGTTTGGTATTTTATATAATTCATTTTATTTTAAATTTATAGAAGATATAAGAAATGTTGGATTTAAATATTAGAGATATACAGAAAGAAAAAAATTATCAAAAAAATCAGAAAATATAATACATTTTTTTATTTATAATTATAGGTTTAATAAATATTTTGAAAATATAAGTGATTTTATATAGGAAATAAATAAGTTTATTATTAATAATAATTATGATAAAGAAATTATAAAAAAAATAGAATAGTATTATAATAATTTTTTATATATTTTTAATAAACATATTAAAGATTTATATACAAATATTTGAATAGAAAATTTTAAAAATGATGATATTAAAAATGATGATATTGTGAATAAAATATCTTTTTTTTATTTTTTTGAATTTCCTATGTATATAAATGGCAAAACTTATTATTATTATAATTATATTAGAATAAAAATATTAGAAATAGAAGAAATATTTACCAAACTAATAATAGAAATTAATGATCAAATTATTAAAATATATGAATATTATAAAATAAAAAAAATTAATATAACTGAAAAAGAATTTAAAGAATTAAAATTATATGAAAAATTAGATATTAAAAATACTGTTTTTTTAAATAAAGATTTAAAGATTTTTCCTGATTATTATAAAGTTATTAATTTTATAAAATGTAAGTTTAAAGATCCTTGACTATATATTAAATTTTTTATTATTTTTATATAGACATATGATAAACTAGTTATAGATACTTAGGATATATTATTAAAACATTTAGAACTAAATAATAATTTATTATATATGAATTTAGAATATAATTTAAAATATTATAAAATAATTATTAATTTAATATTAAGATTAAAATATGAATTATTAGAATTTATTTCTAAATTAAAATATATTGATATGTAGTTTATTTATAAAAATTTATTTAAAATGAGAATAAATAATAAAATAATACCTAATATAGATAAACTTATGATATTATCTTTTTGAATACCTTATATTCTTTATAGATTTATTTTAACTCAAGAAGATAAAAATTTTTAGTTATTAAATAAAATTATAAAAGAAAATTTTTATAGAAAGAAGAAAGAAGAATTAGAAAATTTTTATTATTATGGAGTTTAGAAACAAATTCCAAAATCACTTTTTGAACAAGCATTAAATAAAACACCTTTAATGTTAAAATTTAAAATAAAAGAGTTGGATATTTTATATAAAAAGAAGCATAAATTTATAGAAAAAAGAAGAGAAGAATATAAAAAATTTATAAGATTTAGTATAAATTTATATCATATTTTTGAGAATTATTCTTTAACATATAAAGAACTTATGGATATATATAATGAGAATATAATAGATGAATTTAATAAAACTTTTAATAAAATAAAAAAATATATAAAAGAAATTATAGATTATTTGAAAAATCTAAATAAAAATCATATTTTTGTATTTGATAAAGATATAAAAGATAGAGAAGATTTATTAGAATACTTAGAAGATAATGATATAAAAATATTAAATTAGATGAATATAAAAAATATAAAAGAAATTTTAATTTTTTAATTATAAATTAATTTAGATTTTATTATATTTATTTTCATTTAATTTTTTATTAATAAATTAACTATTATAATATTATATTTTTTAATTAAAATTAAATTTTATTAGATACTATTTAATTTTAGAATATAACTAATTATATTTTCTATTATATTAAGTTAGATATATAATTATATATCTTTATTAATATCTATTATTATTTTAGTATTTTTTCTCATATTTAATTTATCTTTATATTTTTTAATATCTATTTAAAATTAATTTGTTTCATAAGAGACTAGATATATTAAAATAAATTATTAATAATATTTTTCTATCATATATATTTAAAATTAATATATCTCTTTTTAGAGTTATATATTCTTTATATAATCATCTTAATAATTCTTTGAATTATAATATATTATCTATATTTTTTTTCATAATTTACAGTAATTTACTTTCTCTTTAATTTTATATTATTAGAAAATTTATTTTTTTAAATAATATAAATAATATAAAATTCACTATTTAATTATTTATAAAAAATAATATTATATATCAATTAAATGTTAAAATTAATATTTATTATTATTTATAATAAAGTAAGATAATATATTAGATTTATACATCATATAAAAATTATAATCATAAATAGATAAAAAAATTAAAAAATGGATTATATAAATTATATATAATATTCATAGTTATAATAATAACTATATTATTTTTTAAAATAAATTAAATAAAAAATATAAATTAAATATATAATGTTTAAAATAATATAAATTCAATTATTAATAAATATATAGTAATATCAAAAAATTAATTAATGTATGAATTTTATTAAAATACACGCCATATTTGGTATAAAAATATAATTAATAAATGATTTTGTAATGTTAAAAAATAAAAATTATTAATGAAATTATATGAATGAATTTAATATATAAAGAAAATAATATATTATTAGATAAAATTATTGAAAATAATAATTTATATGATATTAAAAAATAAACTTAATATATTAAATAGAATAATAAAAAATTAATAAAATAATAAAAAATATTTATATATAGTTATTAATAAAGATATAATAATATATGAAAAAATATACTAATTATTTTAACATTAAATAAATAGTAAAAAATTTAATATTAAAAATATAATTAATTTTATAGTAATATTAGTGATAGTGATAATTATTAATTATATATTTATTTATAAATTTGATTATAAAAACTAATTTAACCTAATTCTATAACTCATATATTTAAAACTAATTTTTGATGATTAATATTATTCTCTTATCTTATTTTATTTATAGTTTCTTTTTTTATTATTATAAATAAAACAAATTATAACATTATAAAGATCCTTTAAGATATCAAATAAGATGATTGAATAATATAAACTTTTAATTAATCTATTATAGATAAAAATAATACTTTTTATATCAATATTTAGAATATAATATTTAGAAATAAAAATTATACTCTAAATCAATCTAAAACAAGTTGATATAGTAATAATATATATTAGTTTAATAATAAAATAAAGATATCTATACATATAGTAGATAAAACATTATATATAAATCACACTCATATAACATATATTTATATAAGTATTAAAAAACATAAATTTAAAACTAATATATTTTTATTTATAACAATATACAAATTATATTAATATATTAATATTTATAACAATTATAGCGTATTAAATATAATTAATTAATAATTTTTATTTTCTATACTTTTTATTAATAATTTTTATATCATTATATTATATAGAAATTTAATATTTTTTTATATAATCTACTTTTCTTAAATTTTTATATTATATAATTTAAAAAGAAAAACTATATTAATTTTTATGTTGATATTAATAATAAATTTTAAATTTAAGAAAAAATGAAAAACGAATAAAATTTTTAAAAAGAATAGAAAAAAGAATTTAAAATATAAAATATAAAAGAAAATAATAAAATAAGAAAAATTTATAAATTTATTATAATACTAATTTTAATATTATATATTATTATATAATATTTTTAAAAATAAAATATACTTATTTTTATTAAAATTATCTATTATGTAATTGGTTAAATCATTATATAAAATACTAAATATATTAAATATTTTAAATTAAAACTTTAATATATTATTTTTTATTATTTAATTTAGATTAATATCTATTTTTTTATATTTCTTATATATAGATTTATTATATATTTAGATAATTTCATTATTTAATAATTTATTATATATTTAAAAATTTTATTATTTTAAAATATGCTTTTTATAAAAATAATATGATAAATAATCAAAATTTAGTTAATGAATTTTCATCAGAAATAAAGAAAATGAAAAAAGTAATTGAAATGTATTATTGTTTTATTAAAGATGATTATATTGGTTTAAATAAAAATGATGTTATTTTATTAGAAGAATATTTTGGTAATTGAGAATTTAATAAATTTAATCAATTAATATGAGAAGCATCTCCTTCAATAGAAATTTTAATTAAATCATATAATAAAATTGTAGATATTTCTAATGAATTTGTAAACAAAAAAATGATTATAATAGATGAAGAAAAGAAAATACAAAGATTTTATAAATCAGTTATTGATGTAGATAAATTATATAATATATTTATAAATCATATATTATTTATTTTATAGAATATTAAAATCTTAAAAAATGATAAAATTAAAGAAAAGATTGATGATTTTTTATTTGTAATTTAGAATTTTAAAAATAAAATAAATAGTATGTTTCTTATATATGAATTAGAAATTAGAAATTATATTAATTAAGATAATTAAGTTTTAAATTTATGAAAAAATAAAATAAAATTGATAAATAAAAACTTTTTAACTCCTACTCTAATTTAATCTTTATTAAATATAAAATTTTAATAAAATATTTATTTTTAATTATTTAATATATAAATTATATAATTATAATATATAAATACTATACTATATTATATTATAAAAAAGTAATTAATAATACTTAGAATATTTATTTAAAAATTTTAAAAATAAATTATAATAAAATTATTTTATGATTTATTTTTTAGATAAATATAATATTATTAAATAAATATAAGATAAAAGAATGTGATTAGTAATAAAAATAATAAAATTTATAAAGAATCAAAAATAAATAAATATATACTATAATTTAATAATAATTATATTATATCAATTCTTTCTCTATCTATCTATCTATCTTATATATAGTATATTATATTCTAAAATCAGATCTCTATAATAAAAATCTTTAAATATAATAATCATATCAAAAACTTTTAATTTCTTATATAAAAATTATTAATAATTGATATATCTTATAAACATACTATATAATAAATACTAATATATAGAAATAAATATACTATATAATTATTATATTATTAAATTCTAATTTACTTATATATAAATATATCAATTATTAATGTAATTAATAAATTTAATATATTTTCTTATTTTTTATATACTTTTTTCTGTTATTATAATCTATTTTATACTTTTTTATTTTTATCATATTTTGATATATTTATATCACTATTTTTTTTATATATAATATAATTGAACTTAAATATCTTTAATTTTTTTATTTTCTATTATAATTCTATCTTTTAAAAAAATATAAAATAATATATAATTCGCTATTATATATATCAGTAGATATAAAAAAATAAATAATCTTAATATTTCTTATAAATTATATTTACTCTATATTAATTATATATAGTTGAAGGTAAGTATAAGTAGCCTAAATCCATAAAGAAATTCTTTATCATTGAATTGGGTCGTTATCTCAACTTCTTACAAAAAACACATACTAAACTTAAACTCACCAAGAGAGAATCACGTAGACTAAATTATTGTAGACATTAATCTCCAATAAAGAAGCTGATAATGATCGTAGTGTGATTTAGCAAGAAATTGAATATGTAAGGTAGAAGATTCAATCACACTCGAAAAGGGAGCATAGAAAAAACTCTTATAGGGAATTCTATACTCAAAACCACCCTTTAAAGATTAAAGAAGATTTATTAGAATAGATTTAGTTAGAATATAGAGTTGTTATAGATGATTGATTCATTATCTCCATATTGTTAATTATTTAGTTATAGTTTAGTCTCTATTCAATAGAGATGAAATGGTTCTAGTTAGAGACTAGTTCATAAAATTAATTAGGAGATAGAGACATACTAGGATGGAGAAATCCGAAAGGAATTTCTCTTGAGTATGTTATAGGCTATCCCTAAGAAAAACTTATGAAATATCTCAATGGTATCAACCTCAACCTTTATAATAGTAGTATAGTTAAAATTAATAGTTAATAGGGTTAATTTTTATATATTTATATATTTATATATTTCATAATATATCTATTATAATTTTTTTTAAAATATTAAATTTTACTTTTCAACTATATTACAATTATACAATATATTAATATTAAATATATTTAATAGAATATATAGATCTATAATAAATATTAATTTATATCTAAGTATTATTATTATACTTTTTATGTATATTCATAATTTTCGATTAAAAACTTAGATTTAAGATATTTTAGTGTTATAGAATTTATTAATTAGTATAGTTGAGCATTATTATGATTGTTAGAAATTTTAATAAAAAAAATTTATTTTAAAGTATAAAATTTTTAAACAAATATTAAAAAGATCTATAAAAAAATGAGAATGGAATCCGTAAATAGTAATAACAAAATATTTTTTTATTAAAATTTAATCATTAATTAATCAAAGATTATTTTATTCTACTGTATATTTCCTTATATATTTGAACTATATTAATTTATTATAATTATGATATATAATAAAAAATATAATTAGTTTTTAAATTTATGTTTTTAATACTTGTATAAATTAATGTTATATAAGTATTATCTATAGAGAAACATAATGATCTCTTATATGTATAAAATATTATATTTACTTAATATATCTACTATTATTAATAGAATTCTACTATTTTTTAACTTGATTTATATTATAATTTTTATTATTAAAAATTAAAGTATAAAAATGAATCTATTTATAAATATATTCGTTATTATTTATTTAAGAAAAATATAAATAAATTATATTAGGTAAAATTTTAATAAAATTAAATTATTCAGAATTCTAAATACTTTCTATATCTTCAAATTGATATTTATATCATTGTTTTTATATTTTTATTACCTAAAATAAATACTAGATAATCTACTAGTTTTTTATTATCATTTTCTAATATTCTAATAAGTATTTCATAATAATAACAAATCTATATTTTCATATTTATATTATCTATATAATATCTTTACATTATTCAATTTTTATATTAAAGTCATCTTTTGGAATATTTTCTATTTTTTTATTATTTATTTTTAATACTGGAATAAATATTCTTTCTTCTGAATAATATTCAATTATTATTAATAGTCACATTTATAAATACCTGTTTTTATATCTTCTATAAAAAAATATTTTTTATAAAAATATTATTCTTATTATTTTAATAATCATATAAAAAATGACCTGTATAATTAAAACATATTTTCTATGAAAACAATAAATTTAAATTAACATCCTTTTCATTATTGTGAGCAATAAAATAATGATGTGAATAATCACCTTTATCTTTATATTCTATTATTTTGAATATAAAATATATATTTTTTTTGATTAGTTTTATCTAAAGTTGTTATTCTTAATTTATAAATATTTTTTTCAAATTTTTCTAACTTAAATATATTAAAATTAATAATTATTTTTTATATTTTATCTTTAATGGATTACCAATATTTTCATATAAAAAAGCAGTTATAATTTTATTAAAAAAGACATATTATATATTGGGTTATTCCAGTTTTATAATAAAATACAACTATATATGAACCATTATCATAAAAAATATAGGGATATCTATTAAATATGTTCTATTCAAACTTATTAATTTTTTTTCAGATGGATCACTAGTTGTAATAGGATTATTTATTTCATATAATTGGTTTTTATAATAACCTAAAATACTTGAGAATTTTTTAACATTAATTAGGTAAAAAGAACAACTCTATATTCTATCTTCGTTTAATATAACCTATGCTCTTATTCTATATATTTCTATTTCTATATAGTATTTTGTTAGTATTTTTTTAATATTATTAAAATTTTTTTATCTTTTATATAAGTATGATAATTAAATATTTCTAAAATACTTTTATCATTAACTATTATGATATTATGATATGACTTCTATAAATTATCAAAATTATTAATTTTTGGATTATACTATATTAATAACAATTCACCTCTTTAATCTTTTCAATTAATTTTTTTAATATTAATATTTAGCGATTCATAAATTCTAAAAATAAAAATATATTTTTATCATTATCTTTTAGATTTTTTAACATTATAGATGAATATTTTGACTTATATTTTTTATTAAATCCTAATTTTTTTTCTTCTTCTAATTTAATATTTCATATATGCTATGATAAAATTCAATATATATTATTTTTTTTATTTCTATTTCTTCTATTTCTTCTTTATATAATTTGAATTAAATATTATATGTAATAATTCAAATGTATTTTCATCATGAACATAATATTTTATCAATAAATAATTAATTTCTTCAAAATTTAACATACAAAATCCCATTTTAATTCTTAAATAATCATTTGATTGAGATAAATAATTTTTAATTTAGATTTAAATTTTCAAAATATATATATATATATATATTATATATTTGATTTTTATTTTTCAATATTATTATTTTTATAATTAAATATCATATATTTTTCAGAATTTATAATTTTAATAATACATATAAAACCTAATATTCCAAATTAATTTTTATAACAAGTTTTTTATATAGGATCTTAATAATATCATATTATTGTTTTATTTCCTTTTTTTGTTTTTGAATTATTATTAAATAATTCACATATTCTATATAATGAAGGATTTTTAATATACTAATTAATTTTTTCATTATAATATAGAATGTTATATAATTTATTATTTATCTAATAAAATATTATTAAATTATTATAAATTTTATATGTTAGAATTAAAATTATCGATAATAATTCTTATTATATTTTATTATATAAAATTTCATTTAAATTTAAAAATATTATTAAATTATTATTAATAAATATATTAAAATGATTTATAGTTAAAAATATATCAATTGATTATTTTTTATATTATTTATTAAAGAAATATGGTTAATATACAAAGAGTTTATTTTTTAATTATAAAGTATATTTTAAAAATAAATATTGTAAATTATAAAAATAATTATTTTTTATCTTTTTTATCTTTTTAATATATTTTTTTCTTTTTTTATAAATTATAACTATTATTCCAATAATAACTAAAACTAATGATATTGCAATAATAGATATTATTTTATTCATTTAATTTTACTTTCAATAGTAATATCAGTAAATATATTTTTATTTATTATATTATCTTTTATACTTTTTTATAATAGACACCAATTCTTTTTCTAAAAAAGTGTTTATATTATATACTATATCTGAACATTCTATAATTCTGATTATCAGCTTTAATTTTTTTTAATAAACTAATCATATTATGTATTAAATTCTTCTAAAACATCTTTATTTATAGATTTTATATAGTCTTTAACTTTCTCTATTTCATCTATTGTAAATAAACAAAATCTATTTAATTTATCCATAAATTGATGCATTATACTGTTATCTTTAGATTTTGTCTTTATCTTATTTGCTATTTGATATAAATTACTATTTTTATAATCATCTTCTTTTGATTTTCTCTATCATGTATTTATTTTTAATAATATCTTTTTTTGATTTTTTATTAATTTTAAAAAATTTATAACATTATTATTAATAAATATTTTTAAAAATTTATCTTTTATATTTTCATTATTTAAAATATTATTTTTAATTTCTGATTTAAAAGTTTCAATTATATCATGTTCCTAGAGAAATTATTATAATTAAATTATATTTAATTCATTTTTTCTCATTTTTTCTATTTATAATATGGAATTTGTTTAATACTTTTTTATCTTATTTCTTTTTTATCTATTTCTATTTTATATAATAATTTATCATTAATATTATATGATCTTAATTTAAGTAATAATCCTTTATTACTTATATGAATCTAACATGGCTTCATTATAAAATTTTATCATTATTCAATATATTTTCTAATTCTATATCTGATAATATTTAGTCTGATTTTTCATCTAGTTTTATATTATTTATTTTTGTTAATAAATTATTTAATTTATTTTCATTATTACCCCATAACGAAATTATATCTATAATATTCTATTTTATATCATTTATTTTTTTGTTTTATTATTTCATGATTTATATTGGATGCTTTTTTATCATATAAATTTTTAATATTTTCGGATATATTTTTTAATTTCATTTTTCTTCATCTAGAAGCTCTACTAATTGATCTTGATCATCTATATCTATAATTATTTTTTCTAATTTGTTTAAATTTTTGTTAATATTGTTTTTATATTGATCTAATTTATTTTGTTCTATTGGATTTTTTATTTTATTAATAATAAATATAATTAATAATAGTTTAAATTCTATATTCATATTTTAATAATTTTGTGTTAAAAATTGAATTTTTACAAATATCATTATATAAATTATAATGTAGCTACTAGACTACTCTTAAAGAAAATCCATCTTTAAATACACGGTGGTAGGCCCTAAAGGATCTACCAATATCCTCCTAGTATAAATATCTAGGCATGTAGGAAAGCCCTACTATATAGGATAAGGCCATTAAAATTCAACCAACTGATGAATATTTTAAAAGAGTGAGGGGAAGCTTACATTAACTAAACTTAATGGTAGGAATATGGTTAAATCCATAAATACCTTTAGCTGGAAGCCTTTTTCTAGTATTCATTCGGTATAGTTAATTGAAATGAGTCGAATCTTAAGAAGATAGATGTTTAGACTAGGAAGATATTAATGGAATGTAAGTTCCATTACCAAACTGCTTCAATAGAAGCGTTTGTATTTAAAGAGAAGATTTGGTGGTCGTGGTTTAGTCTCTATTCAATAGAGATGAAATGGTTCTAGTTGAGACTAGTTCATAAGATTAATTAGGAGATAGAGTACTTAAGAGAGATAGTCTTATATAAAAAAAGAGAGAAATTTTTTATTGATAACTAATCTAGATATACTCAATGATATAAAAAATAGTTGTTATTTATATATCTATATATGTTTTTATAAAAAAATTCAATTGTTTGATTTCAGATGTAATATTTATTGATATAGATAAATAAATAGTAGTCTCTATAGAGCAATCTATGGATTATTAAATATAATTTGATGGAATAAAAGTTCATAAGTATAATGTAATAAAATAATTAATTAAATTTTAAAAATTATTAATATAATTAAAAGAATTTATTATAATAATATTAATTTTATATGTGTTTTCTTTAATAAATAATATCATATTTTTTTAAGTTTATTTGTATTTTTCTAAAAATAATTTATAAAAATATAATATTATTATTTTCAACTTCAATCGTCTGATTTCAGAGGTCATACCTGCCAACATAGGCAAGTAGGTGGTCCACAGAGCAATCCGTGGAACATTAGATATCGTCTGGCGGAGTAAAGGTGCATAGGCGGCCATTAGAAACATTAAATAAATAAATTTTTATTTCATTTTCTAAAAAAAAATTATTATTTTCTATTTTAAATTCTTTAATATTCATAAACTAAATAAAAAAGTATTTAAAAAAGTATTAAAAAAGTATATTTAAATTTAAATTTATAATATATTAAATAAGTTCAAATACTTAATTAAATTTTAAGTTTGTAAGTTAAAATAAATTAAATTATAAATATTAAAAATTAAATATTTTAAGTTTATAAAAACAGGAAGTTATAAAATATTAAAATATTAAATATTTTAAATTTATAAGTTAATTTAAATTAGGTTACAAATTTAAAATTTTGACCTAATTTGACAATCTAGTCAATTTGTTCTTTTATATTTTATCAAATAAAAAATAAAATATAATTTGAACCTACTTCTATTTCATTTTTTTCTTATTTAGAAGAGTTTTCCTTTGTTGGAAGAAACAGAAGGAGAATTTATCTTAAAAAATGAAATTAAAAACTTCATTAATTAAGATAAATTCTTTTTTTTGTTTTTTCAAAAATATTATACAATCAGAATATATTTATCCAAAATAATTTGAAATAAGACTAGAGTTAAGTAAATTCTATTTTTAACTAATATTACGTTCGAATAATCTTTAACTAAATTTCAAATTTGACCTAATTTTAACAATTTTCGTTGATAAATTAATTGAATTATTATATAATATCATCATTTTGTATATTATTAATTTTTATTTTAAATATATTAAATTTAAATATATATACTTTATTTTATTAAATATTTATTATTGTTTTTTATTTAAAAATAAAAACATATATATAATTTAAAATAAATTCTTTTTAAATTTTATAAAATATTATTAATTAAAGAATATATATAGTAATTTAAATTAATTTTTATAAGATATTTAAATAAAAATGATAATATATATAATAAAAGTTTATATTAAATAATTATTATAGTTTTTTTTATAAAAATATTATAATTAATTAATTTTTTAATTTAATAATAAAGTATATATTCATTTTTTTTTTATTATTCAAATCTATAATATTCCAATAAATAAAATATATTGAAAAAATAAATAAGTTTAATTATAAATATGATTAAAATATATTTATATATTTTTTATTTAATATATGTATCTAGATAAATATTTTATTTATTACTTCAATAGTTATTTTTAATTTAGAATTAGAATAAATTAATTCTTATATATTATAGAGTATAATATATAGATATATAAAGAAGAAAATATATTTAGAATTTTATTAGTAATTGTATAAATTATTAAACGAAATCTATAAAAAACAATAAAAGGATTAATATTAGTGGAAAAAAAGGTCCAAAAGTGATATTTGTTTTTTTACTTTATGTGATTAACCTAAACTAAACTTAATAAAATAAATTTATCTAGAGTAGTTTTCTTATATTATATTCCTAAGAAAGTATTTTTAAATTATTTTAAAAAATCATTGAAAATATAGAGAAAATATTCTTTATATAGATTTATTTTAAATTATATAATTTATTCTTTAATTAAAGTTTTAAATAAGATATTGAAGAAAATCATTAGAAAAATATGACATTAATTATTATAAGAATTTTTATATTATTATATATTAATCTCTATAAAAAATAAATATTAAATAAATATTTTTAAATGTTATTATATAGTTCTTCTTAATAAAAAACAAATATATAAACTAAAAATTTGTATTTTTATTTATATTAAACGCTACTAAATAGTATATAATTATATTTAAATTAATAAAAATAAATTTATTAAAAAATATAATTTATTTTATTCTTATAAAATATAATTTGAAATATAAATTTACTTAATATTTTTTATAATATAATTTATAAAATAAAAGATTAATTAACTAATTTATATATATCTAAATAGAATATCAATTAAATTTAATATCTTTTCTATTAATTATTTATTTCTAATAGAAATAAATACTTTCTATATCATTATTTAATATATAATTTTTTATAATAAAAATTATACTCTAAATCAAGCTAATATAGATGAGTATATCAATAATATATATTAGTTCAATAAGATAATAAATATATTTCTATATATAAGAAGTAACAAACTCTGCATAGATAATACTCATATAACATCGATTTATATAAGTGTCAAAAAACATAAATTTAAAAATTTATGTTAATATATACTAATATTCTAATATATTAAATATATCAGATAAGTATTTTTATTGTAATTAATATATAATTATACTAATAAATATTGTTTTATAATATCTTTATAAATTAAATCTATATTTCTAATGATTTTTATAAATATAAAATATATCATTATATATTCTATTTTAATATTTATTTATGATATATATAGATTTTATTATAGAAATATTATTATTATTTTATATTAAGTTGGTTCATATTTATGTGGTTCTATGGTAGTGAAGTGGGATTTAAGAAATTATTTGGGAACTTAGATTCTTTTTTTATTATTTTATTTTATAGTTAAAATTTATAGTTAATAAGGTTAATCTTATATATTTATATATCTATATATTTCATAATATATCTATTATAAATTTTTTATAAAAATATTAAATTTTACTTTTCAACTATATTACAAATATACGATATATCAATATTAAATATATTTTATAGAATATATAGATCTATAATAGATATTAATTTATATCTAAGTATTATTATTATACTTTTATGTATATTCATAATTTTCGATTAAAAACTTAGATTTAAGATATTTTAGTGTTATAGAATTATTAATTAGTATAGTTGAGCATTATTATGATTGTTAGAAATTTTAATAAAAAAAATTTATTTTAAAGTATAAAAATTTTTAAACAAATATTAAAAAGATCTATAAAAAAATGAGAATGGAATCCGTAAATAGTAATAACAAAATATTTTTTTTATTAAAATTTAATCATTAATTAATCAAAGATTATTTTATTCTACTGTGTATTTCCTTGTATATTTGAACTATATTAATTTATTGTAAATTGATATATAATAAAAAAAATTAATTAGTTTTTAAATTTATGTTTTTAATACTTGTATAAATTAATGTTATATAAGTATTATCTATAGAGAAACATAATGATCTCTTATATGTATAAAATATTATATTTACTTAATATATCTACTATTATTAATAGAATTCTACTATTTTTTAACTTGATTTATATTATAATTTTTATTATTAAAAATTAAAGTATAAAAAATGAATCTATTTATAAATATATTCGTTATTATTTATTTAAGAAAAATATAAATAAATTATATTAGGTAAAATTTTAATAAAATTAAATTATTCAGAATTCTAAATACTTTCTATATCTCCAAATTGATATTTACTATTGTTATTTTTTATATTTTTATTACCTAAATAAATACTAGATAATCTACTAGTTGTTTATTCATCGTTCTCTAATATTCTAATAAGTATTTCATAGTAATAACAAATCTATATTTTCATTTTTATATTATCTATAATAATATCTTTACATTCTTCAATTTTTATATTAAAGTTATCTTTTGGAATATCTTCTATTTTTTTATTATTTATTTTTAATACTGGAGTAAATATTCTTTCTTCTGAATAATATTCAATTATTATTAAATATACACATGGATTATAAAAATCTGTTTTTTTATCATTATCAAAAGTTTCTCTTATATAAATATTTTTTATAGAAATATTATTATTATAATAATAATCAGATAAAAAATAACCTGTATAATCAAAATGTAACTTCTATAAATCTGAACTTTTCATATTAACTTTATCATCAGTAATAGGGGTAATAAAATAATGATGAGAATAACTACCCTTTTCTTTTAACATTTTATTTTCAATATAAAAACGATATTTTTTTTAGTATTATCTAAAGTTGTTATTATTAATTTATAAATAAATTTATCAATTTTTTCTAACCTAAATATATTTTTACCTAAATATATTTTTATATATTTTATATTTACTTCATCTCCAATATTTTCATATAAAAAAGCATCTATAACACCTTTATTAAAAAAAGACATATTATATATTGATTTTTTCTACTTTTATGATAAAATACAGTGATATAAAAAGCATTAATACTAAAAAATATAGGGATATTTGTTAAATATGTTCTATTCATACTTGTTAATTTTTCTTCATCTGGATCAATAGTTGTAATAGGATTAGATATTTCATATAGTTGGTTTCTATAATAACCTAAAATACTTGAGAATTCTTTAACATTAATTAGGTCCATAGAACAATTCTATATTCTATCTTCGTTTAATATAATCTATGCGTTTATTTTATATATTTCTATTTTTTTATAATCTTTTCTTGATATTTTTTTAAATATTATTAAAATTTTATTATCTCTTATCAAATTACAATAATTAAATATTTCTACAATATCATTGTCATTAACTATTATAATATTATTATTCTATTTATGTAAATTATTCAAATTATCAATTACTGGATTATACTATATTATTAATAATTGACCTCTTTTATCTTCTCAATTAATTTCTGTAAGATTAATATATAACTATTGATATAATCTAAAAATAAAAAATATATTATTACTTTTATCTCTTAGATTTTTTAAAATTATACACATAGATTTTGAAGCATATTTTTTATTAACTCCTAATTCTATCATTTCTTCAGGTTTTTTAATAATAAATATTATCTATTTTAAAATTGTAATTATATTTTCTTTTTTAATTTCTAATTCTTTTTTTTTTTTTTTATATAATTGTGAATTAAATATTATATGCAGTAATTCAATTTTATTTTTATCTTTAATAAAATATTTTACTAATAAATAATTAGTTTCTTCAGAAATTATCATACAAAATCCCATTTTGATTCTTAAATAATTACTTGAAGTAGGAAAAGAATTTTTTAATTTAAATATAAGATTTTCAAAACACATTTAATTTTATATTTTTCATTAATATTATTTCTATTAGTAAATACCATATGTTTTTCATCATTTATAATTTCAATATTACATATAAAAACCTAATATTCCAAATTAATTTTCATAACAACATTTTTATCAGTATTTAAATAATATCCTATTAATATTTTATTTCCTTTTTTTGTTTCTGAATTATTATTAAATAATTGACATATATTTTCTAAACTAAGATTTTTTCTAAAATGCTAATTAAGTTCTTCATTATAATGTAAAATATTATATTCATTATTATTTATCTAATAAAATATAAAAAAAATTATTGTAAATTTCATATGTTAAAATTATAATTTTAATGTTAAATTAGTAATAAAAGAAATAACACAAAATTATTAAATAAATTATTATTATTTTAACATAGATTAATATAAATACATAAAATAAATTTGGAGTAAAACAATAAATTTAAATAATTTTTTATACAAATATATTTTATTACGCTAGTATACAAATAATAAATAATAAATATATAGAAAATGATTTATAGTAATAAATTTCATAACTTTTAGATTTTAAGCAATATAGTAAAAATCAATAAAATCAATAAATTTTTTTCAATAAAAAGAATACTTTCATTATATTCTATATGTTTTTAGAGACAATAATTATAATAACTATAGAATTATTGAAAAATATAAGTATTATAATTATTGAAAAATATAAAGATTCTATTTGTAATATAGAAGCTACTAAACAATTATTCTATAATATGTCTAATAAGATATATAATGAAAATATATGATACTTTAATAATATTTCTATTTATCTATAATTTATAGTAATTATTTATAATATTAAAATATTATAAGATAATTCATAAAAAAATAAAAAATATGATATATATTATTAATATTATTAATAAATAAATAAAATTTAATTATTTTAAAATTTATTAAATCAAATTTTTCTAATTTTTATTTTCTAAAATATATATAAAATAATATTCTTAAAATTTAAATATTATTATAGATAAATAACAATATATTAATGATAATATTAAGATTTTTATCAATTTAATTATCTATTAATTTACTAATAGTTTATAATAGATAATTCTATATTATGTATCTAAATATCTTCTTTTAATCCTTATTTCTCTTCTATATTTTTTTATTATATATAATATAGTTAAAAATATTTACTTATGTTAATATTATATAAATAATTAATTACATGCATTATATATGTATATATATGTAATGTATATATTTTTAATAATTAATTATTTTATTATTATTAATAAATAATTATTTTGTTATACATAATGAATATATTATATTAATTATTTTCTATTTTAAAGTTGATTTTTTTATATAAAAAAAGATTATATAATTTTATGATATATAAGTAGGCTACGGTATTATATTTTAATTATATAAATATTTTTAATTTATTATCTCTTAAAAATGTTAATGTTTTCATCTATATTATGGATATACAGTAGATATCGATTCTTAAGAAAAGTGCATAATTAAATTTATGTTTTTTACATAAACATTATTAAAATTATTAAAATATTTACATAAATTTAAATAAAAATATATGTTTACAATAAATTATTAAAAAAATATAATTTTTTTATAAAACTATTTTTGAATAAAATATATAAAAATCATACTCTAATTTAATTTTTTTAAATTTTAATTTTTAATTATTTAATATATAAATTATATAATTATAATATATTAATACTATATTATACTATAAAAAAGTATTTAATAATACTTAAAATATTTATTTAAAATTTTTAAAAATAAACTATAATAAAATTATTTTATGATTTAGTTTTTAGATAAATATAATATTATTAAATAAATATTATAATATATAAGATAAAAGAATGTGATTAGTAAAAATAATAATAATTTATAAATAATCAAAAATAAATATAATAATTTTAAATAAATATATGAAGAATATAATAATAAATTAATTAATCAAATATAATACGATATAATAATATATAAATAATATTAAAAAATAAAAAAGTTTAATAATTTTATAAATAATTATTTATTATTCTTATAAAAAAATTTAATTTCAAAAATATTTTTTCTATTAAGTAATAATTATCTTCTATAGTTAATAAAGAAGAATAATTTTCAAATAAACTACGCTTTCCTTTAATTCAATTTACTTCATTATAATTTTTATATATTTCAATCATATTATTTATTTCAAATATACTAATATCTTTTCATAATTTTTTAATACTTAAATATAAATTTTCTAATATTAAGATAAACTAATCCTAAATATCTTCTTGATTATTAATTATAATTTCATTTATCTAAAAATCTTCAAAATTAACATTAAGTCAATATTTTTTATTATATTTTAGCAATTTTATAATAATATAAAAATGTTCTATCTATGTCTAGTAAAATATAAATATTGTTATAGTATACTAATATTTAAATAATAAAGATTTATATTTATATGAATTTAATAAATTTTTAAAATAATTATATTTTTTAATAAAATAATTATTATTTAAAATATTTTTAAATATATTCTATTCTATTCCATTTTCTTTGTTCTATGTTATAAATAATAAATTATTTTTATTTTCTATTTTATAATAATAAAGAAAAAGTTCACAAATAATAACTTCTTCTTTTTTCTAAATATAATAAATATAATAATTTAAAAATTCCATTTTCTAAGTTTTAATAAAATCTTCATAATGGCTTTTAATATCTATTTCTTTTAACTATACATATTTATCTTTAAAATATATAGAAAATCATTTATATTTTCATTTTTTTATAATATTTTCATGTTCTTTAATATTTGTTAAATTTCTAAATTCATCTATTTCATTATCTAAATCTTTAAACTATTCCATATAATTAATATATTCTTCTTCTAATATTTTATATTCTTTAAAGTAAATATCGATTTCATCTATACTATATAAATTTTTTTCTTCAATTTCATCTAATAATTTTAAACATTTTTTAATATTTTCCTTTTTTAATAATTCATCTTTTAATTGAATATATTTTAAAAAAATTTTTCATTCTTCTGATATAAAAAATTTTAAAATAATATTTTTTATTTCATTAAATTTAGATTTAAGTTTATATATTTTTATTTCATTAAATTTTTCTTTGATATTAATACTTTTTTTATATCCAAATACTATTATTATTATTAATAATATAAATATTATTAATAATAATAACAGAAATAAAAATAATTTATTCTTTTTCTATTTTTTTGTTTTTGTTATCAATTTTATATTTTGTGTTGTTTTTTAATTAATAAACATATTTTATGACTTTATAATATTTATAATAGAATTTATCTTAAAAACTAAATCATTAATTTCAATACATTTTTTTTCATAAAATTTTGCATTTCCATCATAATCTTTTAAAAAATTATCATAATTTTTATTTATTCAATTCTTTCTTTTATATGTTCTATATATTACTGTCATAAAATTTCTTTCTCACTTACAATATTCTATTCATATTTTTTTATATTTTAAATAAAAATTTTCTAATGTTTTAATAACCTAATTCTAAATATTTTTATTTTTATTAAATTTTATTAAATTAGTATTTATTTCTAAAAATTTTTTTTGCTTAATATTATTTCAATAATTTTTATTATATTTTAATAACTATATAACTATATAAAAATATTCTATATATAAAGAATAAATTACAATTTTAAATGAACTATACTAAAATTTAAATAATGAAGACTAATTATATTTTTGTAAAAATAATATATTACTTCAAATATCATAACTTTCTGAAATAAAATTTACATTTAAAATATTTTTAAACATATCGTATTTTATTTTATTTTTTCTATTCTATATTATAAATAATAAATTGCATATATTTTCTATTCTATAATAAAAAATAAAAAGTTCTGCTTCTATAAATTCCTATTCTTTCTAAATAAGAAAAATATTATTTTTTATATTTTCATTATCATTTAAATCTAAAAAAATATTATCAATATATATGTAGATTGTTGATTTATATTTATTTTTAAAATATATAGAAAATCATTGATATTTTCATTCTAGAATAATATTTTCATAATCTTTAATAATTGTTAAATTTCTCAATTCATCTATTTCATTATCTAAATCTTTAAAATATTCTATATAATTTATATATTCTTTTTCTAATATTATATATTTTTCTAAATGAATATCTAATATATGTGGATTATATGATTCTATTTTATCTTTATATAATAATAATAAATATAATTTATCTTGTAAAATCTAATTATTATTTGTTTTATTATTAAAAAATGTATCTTTTATAAATATTCATTCATCTAAATAAAAAAAATTTAAAACAATATTTAATATTTCTATATATGTTTTTTTAATTTCACTTATCTTTTTATAATTAAATAATTCTTTTTTACTTTATCTTTATTTATATGTTTATAACTTAAAAATAAAACAATAATAATAAATATTGTTAATATTATCAAAATAACTATAGTTATTTTTGATTCTTTATCTAATTTTCTTTTCTTTTTTAATTGTCAATTCATTTGTAAATATTTTGTGATATATTAATATTAATTATTTTTTAACAATAATTAAAAATCAACAATTATGATATTTTTTTAAAAATATAAATAATATTATAATTTTTATTATTTTTAAATTTATGATAATATTATTATTTTCTTTTATATATATATTTATAAAAAATAAAGATTTCGATTCATTAAAATTATATTATTTTGAAATAATATCACTTTATGAATCAACTTTTAAAATTAATTTAATATTAGATATAGAATTATTAAAAAATCTACATATATTAATTTTAGATTTTAATAATGGTAAATCTTTAAAATCTAATATTGATTGAATTATAAAAAATCTTTTTGTATCTTTTTTAGAAAAAAATCCATATGATAAAACTATTAATAAAGATTTTATTATATTATATATTAATGATTTAAATTCTCCTCAAAATATTCGTATAGAAAATTTCAATTTAAAACAATATTCTGATTATGAAGAATTAAACGAAGAAAAATTAATATTTGGTTTAGAAAAATGTACTTCTGATATAAAACAAGAAATATTAGAATCTATAAATGTATGTTTATATGTAGGTATTAATTTTTATTCAAAAGATTTTTTCTTTAGAATTAAATTAACTTGAAATAATGATGATATTGATACTTCTCTTGGAGTTTCTTTTTATAAAAAATTTAAAATTTCAGATCAATTATTAGATTTAAAATTAGTAAATTTAAAAATTCCTAGTAAATGTTTTAAAATAGATAATACTATAAATATATGTATATTTTATGGTGATATTAAAATAAATACAGAAAATTATTCTACTTTAAAAATTACAGGTTCTCTTATTAAAAAAATAAATAAAAATAATATAATAGCTTTAGATATAATTTTTCCAGAATTTGAAATAAAAACTAATATAACAAATCTAACCCCATCAATAGTATCTAATAAAGAACCATATGAAATATATAAACAAGTTTTAAATAATACTCATATATCTGAAAAAGAAGAAGAACCATATAATAATGAAATAAATAATTCTGAAACAATAATAAAAAATAATAAAAATAATAAAAAATATAATACTTGAAATAATATTTAGTTAATACTTTTTATTTTTGCTATATTTATAATATTTGTTTATTATTATTAAATATTTAATTACTTTCATCATCCTCATCTTCTAATTCAGACCATGATACTCCTTCATCATCTTCATCATCTTCCGTAACAACATCTTCACTTGTTACTTCCTAACTATCTGTATTGTATTCACTTTCTTCCTCACTTTCTACACTCTCTTCTGTTCCTTCTCCACTTGATAATTCTTTCTACTATTCATCTTCTTCTTCTTCATCGCTATATTTTCCTTCTGTATCTAAAAATTTTCATCCTCCTTCTTCATAAAAAGTTTCTAAATTTTTTCTAATTTCTTTCATAATAGCTCCTCAGTCCATATTAAGTGCTCCTGTATATACTGTAATTTCACAGTTATCTAAAAATCTAAGAATCATATCAGATCTCTCTCTATCTATAGTAGATATTCTAATCGGATCTCTATACTAAAAATCTTTAAATATAATAATCATATCAAAACTTTTAATTCCCATAATAAATCTCTCAAAATAAACTAATTCTATTTCTTCTATAAAAACAACCAAAGGTGGTATATCTTGTAATCCTACCATACAATAACTACTAAAAAATATATAAATATTCTATCTAACTAAAACTCCTGTAAATCCTAATTTACCCATAGGTATATCAATTATCAATGATTTACAAACTGTTTCTTTAACAGAATTAATAAATTTACTAAATTTTTCTTCTGCATATTCTTTTCTTTTATCATAATCTATTTCATATCCTTTATTTTTTTCATATTTTGATAAATCTATATCACTATTTCCTTCATAAATATCTAATTGAACTTGAACATCTTTATATTTTTTCTTACCTATTATAATCTCATCTTTAAGATGAAAATGAAGAATAATAGGTAATTCATTATTATATATTGGCTAAAAAACAACAACCTTAATATTTCTATAAATTATATCTACTATATTACCTAAATTATCTAAAAATCTAAAACCATTAATATGAGCTTCTAATCTACCCTATGATTTTCTTCTATTTCCTAAATTAGGTTTAAATACAACATCTCTTAATACTAATAAATTTTGTATTTTATTAAGTTCTAATAAATCCTATGTTTTTATTCCTTGTATTAATTTTATCTAATCATATTTTAACTTTATATTTTTTATTATTTCTTTAATTTCATTATATAAATATTCAAATTTTCCCATAGAATTTTTATATGTTATTTCTTTTATATATTTTTTTATTTTTTTATCTGTATATAAATTGATTCTTAAATATTGAAACCCAAAAGAAGATGATAATGATATTGTTTTAATATGACAAATATTTATTACTAAAATCATTTATTGAAAAATGGTAATAAAATAATTTCTTTTCTTTTATCTAATAAAATATTGATATCATCACTTTTAATTTTATTCTAGATAAATTCATCTAATTCTTTCTATGTATTATATCTTTTTATATTTTCAAATATATTAATTTCTTTTGTTTCTACTTGAATATTGTCTTCATTTGAAAATATTTTTTTATTTTTTCTATCTAATTTAACTTTTTCTAATAACTCCTCTGTTTCCTTTTCAACATTTGACTTTTTTATTTCAGTTTTTCTCTTAATCTTTTTCTAAAATTATATTTTTATTATTTATATTTTCATCATCATCGCTATCTTCATCTTTTTTATATTTTTTTTCTTTTTTATTATTGAAATAAAAAATAATAGTATCTAATTTTTTATTGCAATTTGTTAATATTTCATATTTTTCTTCTGTTATCAATATTATATCATTTAATTTTATGTTAAAATTTTTATTATCATTAATATTAATTATTTCTACTTTAATATTAAAAACCATGCCATTTTTTATAGATAAAGTATTTGTAGAAACTAGATCAAAATTTTGTTCTTTTAAAGATAATCCTATAGTATTACCAAAATTTAAAATAATATTATTTTTTCATTTAGAACATTCCTAATTGATATAAACTAGTACAGACTAAACAATATTATTAATTGTATTATTTATTTTTAATTTAGATAATAATTTTCTATATATTTCTAATGCGTGTTTATATATTTCTATCTATTCATCAGTAGGATCTATTAAAATAGTTCTAGTTAATTGAGAATAGTAATTTTTATATTTTATATTTAAAGTAATATTTAATATATTAATAATATTATTATTTTCTAAAATATTTATAACAGGAGAATAATCAAAATCTATAAAATCTGATTTAATATCTTTATTTTTATTTAATTCTTTATTATATAATTTTATTATAAAATTTTTATCTAAATTTATCTAATTTTCTATTAAATTATTAATATCTGTATAAATATTTTTTTTAATAATATTCGATAAAAACTATGAAATAATAGAAATTCTAAATAATTCTTCTTCATCTTTTACGGCCAATATATGACTAATACCTTGAAAAATATTTTCTGTTTTTAAATTACATATACTAAGATCTAAATCATCTGATAAAGTACCGATTAAATTAAATTCTTTTATGGTATTTATTAAATTATTTTCATCCTCTTCTATTATAGTTTTTATAAAATTTTCTGTTTTTTCTTTTATTTTTTCTAAAATTTTAATTTGTTTTCCTTTATGAAAAAAAATCAAACTTTCTGATGTTATCACAATAATTAAATTTTTAAAATAAAAACCAAAGAGTCATAATATTAAAATTTTAATTTGATCTTTATTAAAGTGTGAAATCTAAAAAGTATTTGAATTTATATCAGTTGAAAAAATTAAAATATCTGTTTGTTTTCATACTTTATTTTGTCTTTTTCAGCTTTTTATTAATAATTCTAATCTCTATATTAATAAATTTATATTGAGTTCAAACTACTATACCATCACAAAATATAAAAATATTTTTAATAAAAATTAAATATTTTTATCTAATATATTATTTAAATATTCTGTTCTTAATTTATATGAATTAAGTTCTTCTTGTAATGATTGTAGTTGATTAATAGTATTTTTATACATATCTTTTATACATATAAGTTCTTCAGATAAATTATTTATTTTAAATATATTTAATTGTAGCTGTAATGACAAATTATTATTCTATTCTTGTAATTCAAAATTATTAACTTGTAAATCTTTTATTTTTAATAAAAGTCTATCAAATTCAGTTAAATCTTTATCTTCCATATATATTTTATAACACAAATTAATTAAATTAAATTATATCTGTTATTGTTAGTATTATTATTTCTTCTTCTTAATTTTTTTATAATTTTATATGCATTTCTATATAAATATGGAGTGATTTTTATTAGAATAAAAATTGTATCTAAACCTATTATATATTTTAAAAATATATTAAAATATGAAATATAATAATTACTATAATAAATATTATCTAAGATAGATTCTATTTCATCAGTTTCAGATAAATTTAATAATGAATTAGGTGGAATTTTTAAATAAAACCCTTGAGTAATCTATCTATGTTTTATTTCGAATATGAAAATATACATATTATATTTCATAGGAGTATTATAATCTGATATAAAATCATTATCATTATCAAAATTTTCTTTAATTGTCTATTGAAAATTAAATCCAGATGTAGTAATGGTAGCATTAGTTTTTATTTTATAATCAAAAATTCCCAATTTTTTAGAAGAAATTGATGAATTCAATTTAAAATATGGTAAAACTATATTTCCTGGAGTTAGTTTTTGTTTTTCTACGGAATTTAATATTTTTTGAAAAATATTATCTTCTGATAAAATAATATTATTATTAATTTCAAAATATTTTTCATCAAATACTTGTATTGAGAATAGACCAAATTCATTATTTTTAAAATATATTGATATAGCAGAATAATTAGAGGTAGAATATCTTTTATAATCTTCTTTACCTATTAAATATTTATATTCAAACTATTCAATTTTTTTTGAATTACTTAATTTATAATGTATATAACTTGAAAATCTTCAATTATTTTTTCAATATAGAATAGATGTATCTTCTAAATTTATATAAATATTTTTTGCATTATGAATTTCTCAACTAGGAAATTTTCAAACATCTCTTTCTAATTTAGCACATTCTAATCTTTTTAAAAAATTATATTCTCTACTTTCATATGTATATCAGGGAGTTTTTTCTTTATAGTTATATAAATTTTCTTTTCATCCTCCCATAGGATTAGTACTTTCTGAAAAATCTAAATCAAATCATTCGTCTTCATTTACAGGAAAAAAATAACTTTTATAATATTTTGGATTTTTATGAATACTAAATGTAGGAAATGTATTTAATTTATAATTTATTACTTCATTGTTTTTATTTATTATTGTTAATAAAAATAAAAAATTTCTATCAATTAATTTATGAAATTTTTGTTCAAAAATTATCATATCATATATAAATGAATCAAATGAATCAGTATTTAAATTGCGATATTTAATTATATATAATTCAGATAAAATTCCATAAAATAAAAAAGGAGCGTAATTAAAAATATCTAATACATTATTATTTTTATAAATATTTATTATCTATGAATATAATGATTGATAAAAATCTAACTAATTTTTAGTTTGATAAAGTTCAAAATTTTTAAATAAATTTCAAGTATATCTTAATTCAATATTATCTTCTTCAAAAAAATTGAGTATAATTATTTTTTATTATTATATCATATTCTTTTAAAAGTTTTGTATATTTTTCATATAGTTTTGTATAATAATTAATTTTAGCTATATTACGAATTGTGAATGAAAATAATTCTATATATGAAACTTTTGAATAATATAAATTTATATTAAGATTTGAAATTTTATAAAAACCTGTTTTATCTTTATTTAATATTTTATAGGTATCATTTTTTAAATTATCTATATAATTAAATTTTATATTGAAATTAATTCCACTATTATCTATCTTTAATATATAAATTATTTCTATAAATAAATCATTAAGTGCAATATATTTATAATATTTAATATGTAATTCTGGTAACATTACGATAACTTTTTCTTTTGTTTGTTTATATAATAATTTTTTTGAAATATTATTTAATTCATCTTCTATCTAAGTATCATAATAATAAATTCAAATAAAAATAAAATTTTTAAAAACTAATTTATAAGCTTTATAATCTTTAGTTATTATATTTTGTATAAAAATTTTATTTATTAAGATAATATTATATACATTATCTATTCTATTTGGTATTTGATTATTTTCAAGTATTGATATTATTTCATTTTCAAGTTTAAGTTTTGATTCATCGTAATTTTTTGGAAAATAATAATTATATATTCAATCTTTTCCTTCTTTTTCTATACCTGTTTTTTGATCATTTAATATATGATTTAAATATTTAATTTTATTTTCGTAAATATTTATAACATAATCTATACTTTGATCAATATAAAGATTTAAAGTATAAAAAATATTATCAAATTTTATATTTATATTTAATAAAAAAATATTTTCTTTATTCATTGTTCATATACAATCATTTGTAGAAAAAATATTTTGATATAAATTATTAAATTCAATAATATTTTCTTTATTCTTATAAAACATATGATATAATAAGGGATTTATTATATTAGAATAAATTAATAATATTTTTTGTTTTTCATTATTTAAATAAATATTATATTTTTTATTATTTAAATCTTTTAATAAATTATTAGGAGGAGATAAAATAAAATAAAGTTGACTATATATTTCATAAGTATCTTCTTTATTAAAATTATGAAGTAATTTATTTTTATTACAATTTTTATTATCTAATTTTATTTCAAATATTTTTTCATTTTTAATATATAATTTAATATAAAGATCATTATTGTCAATTTCAAATGTATTAATATATTTCTAAAGCTAATTATTAGTATTTTTTATTGAATAATCAATATCTATATTATTATTATCAAAATTAATATAAGTATTTATAGATGTAATATTATTATTATTATATTCATTTTGATATTTTCCTATGGGTAATATAATATTTCTTTTTTCAAAAGTATATTTTTCTATATAATTTATATTTGTATTTTCGCCATAAGATAGAACTAAATAAGTATTTTTATTTAATTTTAGTATTTGTACTAATGACTATAAATTTATATAAAAATATGATTCAATATTTATTATTATATAATTTTTAAAAAATAAATTTATACTAAAAATATCTGTTATATAATTTATTTTTAATTTATTTTTTATACTAAATAAATAATCAACTCATATTATATTTCAATCCATTATAATATTATATTTTAAATATTTATATTCATTGCGATATATTAATTTAATATCATAATAAAATTTAGAATAAATATTTTTCAATAAATCTAATATATTATTAATACACTCTGTTATACTATTAAATATAAATTGTCTTGAAATAGCATGTGAATTAGTAATTATAAAAAAATATTTTTGTAAATCATGATAGATTGTTTGTATATTTATTATGTTACTATTTATTTTATTACAATTTATATTTTTTATTGTTATATTAGAAAATAAATCAAAAGATAAAATATTATTGTTTTGAATGAAATAAAAACCTATATTACTACTTATATAATATTCTTTCTTTATTTTTGTATTTAATATTTCAGTTTTTTCATACGGTAAAAATTTATTATATTCTATTCTATTTTCAGAAATTTGAAACTCAAAAAAATTCTCAAATTTAAATAATATCTTTATATGTATTTTTGGAAGCATAATAGAACATATTCTTTTTTCTTGTGTATGAGACATTAATATTTTTATAAAATTTATCTCTGTTTTCTACATATACTGTACTATTAATAATTTATTATTTCCATATTTTAATAAATAAGATTTATAATCACTTTCGGTCTATAATGAACATGTTATATTAATTATTATATATTCTAAATTAATTTTCTTTTTATCATAAATCATTGTATCATTTCATGACTTGACATTAGTATATGACATAATATTTTGGTCATTTAAACTATTAGAAGATATTGCGATTTTATAATTTTTGGTTTTTCATTCTTTCTATGCGTATATATTAAATATTAATATTATAAAAAAGTGCATAATTAAATTTATGTTTTTTACATAAACATTATAAACATTATAAAAATATTTACATAAATTTAAATAAAATATATATGTTTATAATAAATTATTCAAAAAATATAATTTTTAATTTTATTTTTTTAATCATTTAAAATATTAATATAATAGATAATCCTGTGGAACAATAGAATACTTATAAAAATTTATATAATAATACGAAAAATTTCAATTCTTTATTAATAAAAATATATATTAATATTTATGAATTTTTGTATAAAAATTAATTTAGAAAAAATATATATTATAAATATATTTAATCTAATATTATTAAAATTTAAAGAAATATTTCAAAAAATATTAATTTAATTATATATTTAATATTTAATTTTTATAAAAATAACTTGATATTGAAAATGATAATATAAAATAATTTATATAATAAAATATTAATTGATCATAAAAATTTTAATTATATATCTAATTTATTAAAAAAAATAATTTATTTTAAAATTCTTTTAGAAAATTATGAAATTATTTAAAAATTCATTTAAATATATTAAGATTGCTTTATAAATATTTTAAATCAATATTTAAAGAAATTGATATTATAAAAAATAAAAAAATTATTAAAAAAAGATTTATTAATAAAATTTTTAATTTACTTAAATTATTTAGTTAATGATAATAATAAATAATAATTTTTTTAATAAGAATAATTATAATAATGAAAAAATCAATAGTAGATTTAGATATAAAAATAATATAAATAATATAATTTTTATAATAGATATAAAAATTTAATAAAACAATAAAATTAATTTTTTATTAATTATTTGACATTTAAATAATAATAATAATTATTATTATTATTATTTTTATTTAATATATAATTTTTTATAATAAAAACTATATATTAAAATAAGATAAAATAGATGATTATAGCAATTAAATACAGATAAACAATGAATTAGATTAAATATACTCATATTGTTAGATTAAACATTATATACATAACTATTTATAATATAATATTTATAATAGTTTTAAAAATACAAGTTTTAAACATTATATATAAAATTAATAATATTAATCAAATTATATATAATTATTTTTTATAAAATATTGGATATATAATAAAAAATAATATTTATAAATATAATTCAACAATATATATTATTTTCATAAATAACATAAAATATTTTATTTTTATCATTTAAATAAATAATCATAATTCTTTTTTATCATCGAAAATAAAAAATACTCTATATTTTATTAAATAAGTATAAAAAATACTTAATAAGAAATTAAACTAAACTATATTATATTAAAAAAGTAGACTGATTTATTTTGTAATATATAATGATAAAGATAATATAAAATTTATTAATTATATTTATATAAATAATAAAAATAAAGATGTTTTTTTCATATATTATATTCAATAAAATATTATTTTAAAAATTTTATAATTCTTCCAAATTTACTTAAATTTATAATAATATATGTCTTATTGTTTTCATATTATATTAATGATAATAAAAATAATAAATAATTGTTTAAATTTATAAAATAATCTAAAAATATTATAAAATTAATTATTTATATAAATTATATTAAGAGTTAAAATTATTATAATGATAAAAAATAATTTGTGTTTTTATCGGCCATATGATTTTAATTAAAACATTTTATTTATTTATAATAATTAAATATATATGCAATACAGAAGAAAAAAAGAAAGTTAAAGATATATATGATAAAATAGAAATAATATTAAAAAATAATGATACTATTAATATATAGAAAAAAATAAAAAATATTATAGAAAAAATTATATAGAATGAAGCAGAAAATATATTAAATATATTAAATAATATAATTGATGAAATAAAAAAAATATATATAAAAAATTATAATATAACAATTATAGAAGATAAAAATTATAATTTAATATCAGAAAAAATAATACATATGAATAAAAATATATTTTTAAATATAAATGATAAAAAGTATTATGAAAAAGTATATGATATATTTTTAATATATTCTAATAGTGAAAGTTTATTAAATATTTTAATTAATAAAAATGTCAAATTATGAAATCCATTAGAATATCATAGTTTAATAGTTAATTGATTACAAGATATACATATATTTCAAAAAATTATAAAAGAAGAAGATTTTTTATTTTTTAAAAATATTGATTCAAAATATAAAAAAATTAAATCTTATAACAGAATGCAATATAGAAAATAAAAATTCTGGACTTAAATTTATATATTATAATAATTCTATAATAAGTAATATAAATCAAAATATAATAAATAAATATAACTCATTAAATAACGAATTAAATAAAATAAATCTCAATGTAAATATTATCAATACTAAAGTAAAAGAATTATTAGATGAAATAAAAAATTTAAAAAATAATATAGATATAAAAGAAAAAAAATTTAATATTATATGAAAATTTAAATATTATAAATTTAATATATAAACAATTAATTGATAAAAATTTTTATCTCTTTTATCCATAAAAAATTATATTAAACTTATAGATTTTTTATTTTCTATATTATAGAATTTTCATCCTTAGATATTTGAAATAGAATTATAGATTATATCAAATTTATTAAATCAACTTAAATCAAATAATTTTGATAGTACTAATATTAAAATTACTGGCAACTGAGATGGGTCTACTCTGAGACGCGAAGACTATTGTTGTTCCAGTAGCTATAGAGCTATAGGTGCCTTTGGTGATGTTACAAAGAACTTCAATCGTCTGATTTCAGAGGTCATACCTGCCAACATAGGCAAGTAGGTGGTCCACAGAGCAATCCGTGGAACATTAGATATCGTCTGGCGGAGTAAAGGTGCATAAGGCAGCCATTAGAAACTTTAATTAATTTAATTTTAAAAATTAAAATTTCTTAAAAAAAATATTAAAATTACAAATATAGATATAATAGAAAATTTAAATTTATCTAATAAATTAAATGAACAAATTTAGTATCAATTTAATGAAATTAATGATTCAATAAAAAATAATATTATCGATATGGAATACTTTATAAATCAATTATTAAAAATTTATATTAATATTTTTGAAGAAGATGAAATTAAATTATATGATATTTGTATTAAAACATGAATTAATAATAATTTAAAAACTATATTTGATAATAATAAAGATTTAAAAAATAAATTTAATGTTAATAATAAAGATCAATTGTTAAATAATGTTTGGTAAAACTGATATAGAAAAATTTAGTAAATTATATTTAGATTTAGAAAATTCTATAAATGAAGTATTAGTAATTGATGATTCAGATATTAAATTAAATATAGATAAAATAATGTTTACAAAAGTTATTTTAATATTAAAAGATATAATAAAATAAACATAAAATAAATATACAAACTGATGATAATAAAAAAAATTATATATTCTATATTAATTTTAATAACTTTTATTCTTATAATATTTATTATATTATATATTTTTAAAATATAGAAAAAAACATATCTATCGAAAACACATTTAATTATTAAATTATATTTATATAACCTAACCTAACCAATGTTTAATCTTATTTTTTTAATCATATGAAATATTAATACAATGGATAAACCTGAAGAACAATAGACCAAATATACAGATTTATATAAAAATATGAAAATTTTTGATTCTTTTTTGGGAAAATATATTAATTTTTATGAATTTTGTATAAATACTAGATTAAAAAGTATATATATTAAATATTCTCATTCTGGGGTTATTAATATGAATGATATTTCAAAAAATATTAATTTAATTATACTTTAGTATTTAAATTTTATAGAAAATACATTTTTAAAAAATAACATAATATTGGAAATGTTAAGTAATAATGATTTATATACTGAAATATTAGATGAGTGTAAATCTTTTAATATTACATTAAATTTATCAGTAGAAACTAATAATGAATTTATAAGTTCTTTTAAAAAATTGTGAGCTTATTTAAATAATAATATTCATTCAAAAATATTAAAGCTGCTTATAAGTTATTTAAAAACAATATTTGATAAAATTAATAATATAGAGAGTCAAGAAAAGACTATTAAAGATAAGTTATTAAATTTATGACGTCAATAGTTTAAAGAAATATTTATGATTAATATGGAAAAATTATATGATTTTGAAATTTTTCTTTATCATTTATTTTGTAAAATAAATAGTAGAAATACTATTCAAACAAATAGAATTAATTCTGATCAAAATGAATTTAAAATATATTTAAATGATGTTAATAAAATCTTTTTAGTTAGTTCAATCATATCTTAATCCAGAAATATATAAAAAAAATATTAATGACTTTAATAAAAAATATTAGGAATTAAAAAATTTGAAAAGTAATGATGAAAAAAATATAAAACATAAATTATTTGAAAATTCTATAATATTTAATAGGGAATGGTTTTTATTAAAATCCGATAATATTCATATTCAATTTTTTTATTTAAAATATTTTCTATAAATAATATTTTATTTGAATTTTTCAAATTATATATATAAAAATATGGTAGAATTAGAATATATTTTTTTTTGTATTATTAAAAATTTAATGCCGAAAAAAAAGATATTTTAAATATCAACTTAATAATTTTTATAATATTATTACATTTAAAAATATGTTTATATATAAAATAGGAAACCCATTAGAAAAATATTTAAATTTTATTACTATTATAATTGTTCAAAAAAATCCTTTAAAATTAAAAAACGATGATCTTAAAAATATAATTGATAATCAAATTAAGATATTAAATGATTATAATTTCATTATCGAAGAATTAAATAATATTATATCTAAAAAAAATCAATGGTGATAATAAAGATGGTGATAATAAAGATGGTGATAATAAAGATGGTGATAATAAAGGTATTTTAAAAAAATGTACTCGAAAAAGAAAACATTTAGAAATAGAAAATATAATAATTCAAAAATCTGAAATATTAAGTAACAAAAAAATAATAAATTTTCTTGAAAATTCGATATTTTTTGATCAAAAAATTTTAAAGTTTTTATATTTTATTAAATATAATAAAGAATATATAAATTATTATAGATACTCAAAAAAATTTTATTTTCCTTTTATTAAACTATCAAAAAAATATAATTTCTCAAATAATAAATTAACTTATATCTTAAATTATGAAACCTTTGATGAAATACATAAAAAATATATAAATTATTTAGAAGAATTAAATAATTTATTAAATTCTAATTATAATGATGATATATGAAAATGTTCACTTAAATGAAATAGAAAAAATGCAATAAATTCTTTTTTAAAAATTAAATATACATTAATAATTATATACGAAATTATTAATAATATTAATGATAAATTAACAGATGATATTAATTTTGGATATAAAAAATAATATAGAAAATTATAATGCTTAGGTTTTAAAAAATTAATCAATTATTAAATTTAGTTGTTAAAGATTCAAAAAAAATAGAAAAGAGAAAATTAATAGGAAAAGGTAAAATCCAGTAAGAAAAGGTGAATTGAAAAAAAAATAATAATAGATGAATAGATGAATCTAATAATAGATGAAGAAGAAGATGAACCGGTACCAAAAAAATAAAAAAAAAAAAAGATGAATCAGAAGTAGTTGAATCAATAATTAAACCAATAATAATAGATGAAACAATAAATGAATCAGAAGAAGATGAACCGGTACCAAAAAATAAAAAAAAAAAAAAAAAGATGAATCAGAAGTAGTTGAATCAATAATTAAACCAATAACAGTAGATGAAACAATAAATGAATCAGAAGAAGATGAATTGTCAGATTAAATAATAAAAAAACAAAGATTAATCAACATAACAAAAATAATTATTTTTAATTTTTATTCTATAAATATCAATTAATTATAAAAATAAATATATTTTAAAACTCATGTCAGAAGAAACAAGATTAAATAAATTTATGGAACTAGATTTAAAACAAGAAACAATAAGAGGAATATATTCAATAGGTTTTACTGAACCTTCTGTTATACAACAACAAGTAATCCCATTAATAAAAAAATAATAAAAAATTTATTAGCCCAAGCTTAGTCTGGTACTGGTAAAACAGCTGCTTTTATCATTGGAATATTAGAATTACTTGATCCTGAACTTTATGATAAACCCTAGGCTATAATACTTTCACCTACCAGAGAATTAGCTGAACAAACTTATTATGTATTTATGAGATTAGGACAATATTATGAATGACTTAATCTTAGATTATCCATAGGACGTGTTCAAACTATAAGATCACAATCAACAGGTGTTGGTAATGTTATAATAGGTACTCGGGTAAAATTAAAAAGAAATTGAAGATTCAATTATTTCAACCGCTTTTTTATCTCTATATGTGTATTAGATGAAGCTGATAATATGGTAGATAGAGGATTTCAAGAAGTAGTAAAAGATATACTAAAAGAAATGCCTGCTGAAGCAATATTCACATTTATATCTGCTACTGTATCAGAAGAATTAAATAAAATAGCTAATGAATTAGTAAATGAAGGAGAATTAGAAAAAATAACTCTAGATATAATAGAAAATTTAAATTTATCTAATAAATTAAATGAACAAATTTAGTATCAATTTAATGAAATTAATGATTCAATAAAAAATAATATTATCGATATGGAATACTTTATAAATCAATTATTAAAAATTTATATTAATATTTTTGAAGAAGATGAAATTAAATTATATGATATTTGTATTAAAACATGAATTAATAATAATTTAAAAACTATATTTGATAATAATAAAGATTTAAAAAATAAATTTAATGTTAATAATAAAGATCAATTGTTAAATAATGTTTGGTAAAACTGATATAGAAAAATTTAGTAAATTATATTTAGATTTAGAAAATTCTATAAATGAAGTATTAGTAATTGATGATTCAGATATTAAATTAAATATAGATAAAATAATGTTTACAAAAGTTATTTTAATATTAAAAGATATAATAAAAATAAACATAAAAATAAATATACAAACTGATGATAATAAAAAAATTATATATTCTATATTAATTTTAATAACTTTTATTCTTATAATATTTATTATATTATATATTTTAAAATATAGAAAAAAACATATCTATCGAAAACACATTTAATTATTAAATTATATTTATATAACCTAACCTAACCAATGTTTAATCTTATTTTTTTAATCATATGAAATATTAATACAATGGATAAACCTGAAGAACAATAGACCAAATATACAGATTTATATAAAAATATGAAAATTTTTGATTCTTTTTTGGGAAAATATATTAATTTTTATGAATTTTGTATAAATACTAGATTAAAAAGTATATATATTAAATATTCTCATTCTGGGGTTATTAATATGAATGATATTTCAAAAAATATTAATTTAATTATACTTTAGTATTTAAATTTTATAGAAAATACATTTTTAAAAAATAACATAATATTGGAAATGTTAAGTAATAATGATTTATATACTGAAATATTAGATGAGTGTAAATCTTTTAATATTACATTAAATTTATCAGTAGAAACTAATAATGAATTTATAAGTTCTTTTAAAAAATTGTGAGCTTATTTAAATAATAATATTCATTCAAAAATATTAAAGCTGCTTATAAGTTATTTAAAAACAATATTTGATAAAATTAATAATATAGAGAGTCAAGAAAAGACTATTAAAGATAAGTTATTAAATTTATGACGTCAATAGTTTAAAGAAATATTTATGATTAATATGGAAAAATTATATGATTTTGAAATTTTTCTTTATCATTTATTTTGTAAAATAAAAAGTATAAAAAATATTCAAACAAATAGAATTAATTCTGATCAAAATGAATTTAAAATATATTTAAATGATGTTAATAAAATCTTTTAGTTAGTTCAATCATATCTTAATCCAGAAATATATAAAAAAAATATTAATGACTTTAATAAAAAATATTAGGAATTAAAAAATTTGAAAAGTAATGATGAAAAAAATATAAAACATAAATTATTTGAAAATTCTATAATATTTAATAGTGAATGGTTTTTATTAAAATCCGATAATATTCATATTCAATTTTTATTTAAAATATTTTCTATAAATAATATTTTATTTGAATTTTTTCAAATTATATATATAAAAAATATGGTAGAATTAGAATATATTTTTTTTTGTATTATTAAAAAATTTGATACCGAAAAAAGATATTTTAAATATCAACTTAATAATTTTTATAATATTATTACATTTAAAAATATGTTTATATATAAAATAGGAAACCCATTAGAAAAATATTTAAATTTTATTACTATTATAATTGTTCAAAAAAATCCTTTAAAATTAAAAAACGATGATCTTAAAAATATAATTGATAATCAAATTAAGATATTAAATGATTATAATTTCATTATCGAAGAATTAAATAATATTATATCTAAAAAAATCAATGGTGATAATAAAGGTATTTTAAAAAAATGTACTCGAAAAAGAAAACATTTAGAAATAGAAAATATAATAATTCAAAAATCCGAAATATTAAGTAACAAAAAAATAATAAATTTTCTTGAAAATTTGATATTTTTTGATCAAAAAATTTTAAAGTTTTTATATTTTATTAAATATAATAAAGAATATATACATCGTTATAGATACTCAAAAAAATTTTATTTTCCTTTTATTAAACTATCAAAAAAATATAATTTCTCAAATAATAAATTAACTTATATCTTAAATTATGAAACCTTTGATGAAATACATAAAAAATATATAAATTATTTAGAAGAATTAAATAATTTATTAAATTCTAATTATAATGATGATATATGAAAATGTTCACTTAAATGAAATAGAAAAAATGCAATAAATTCTTTTTTAAAAATTAAATATACATTAATAATTATATACGAAATTATTAATAATATTAATGATAAATTAACAGATGATATTAATTTTGGATATAAAAATAATATAGAAAATTATAATGCTTAGGTTTTAAAAATTAATCAATTATTAAATTTAGTTGTTAAAGATTCAAAAATAGAAAAGAGAAAATTAATAGGAAAAGGTAAAAATCCAGTAAGAAAAGGTGAATTGAAAAATAAACCAATAATAATAGATGAATCAGAAGAAGATGAACCGGTACTAATAATAGATGAATCAGAAGAAGATGAACCGGTACCAAAAAAATAGAAAAAAAAAGATGAATCAGAAGTAGTTGAATCAATAATTAAACCAATAATAATAGATGAAACAATAAATGAATCAGAAGAAGATGAACCGGTACCAAAAAAATAGAAAAAAAAAGATGAATCAGAAGTAGTTGAATCAATAATTAAACCAATAACAGTAGATGAAACAATAAATGAATCAGAAGAAGATGAATTGTCAGATTAAATAATAAAAAAACAAAGATTAATCAACATAACAAAAATAATTATTTTTAATTTTTATTCTATAAATATCAATTAATTATAAAAATAAATATATTTTAAAACTCATGTCAGAAGAAACAAGATTAAATAAATTTATGGAACTAGATTTAAAACAAGAAACAATAAGAGGAATATATTCAATAGGTTTTACTGAACCTTCTGTTATACAACAACAAGTAATCCCATTAATAAAAAATAATAAAAATTTATTAGCCCAAGCTTAGTCTGGTACTGGTAAAACAGCTGCTTTTATCATTGGAATATTAGAATTACTTGATCCTGAACTTTATGATAAACCCTAGGCTATAATACTTTCACCTACCAGAGAATTAGCTGAACAAACTTATTATGTATTTATGAGATTAGGACAATATTATGAATGACTTAATCTTAGATTATCCATAGGACGTGTTCAAACTATAAGATCACAATCAACAGGTGTTGGTAATGTTATAATAGGTACTCCGGGTAAAATTAAAAAAGAAATTGAAGATTCAATTATTTCAACCGCTTTTATCTCTATATGTGTATTAGATGAAGCTGATAATATGGTAGATAGAGGATTTCAAGAAGTAGTAAAAGATATACTAAAAGAAATGCCTGCTGAAGCAATATTCACATTTATATCTGCTACTGTATCAGAAGAATTAAATAAAATAGCTAATGAATTAGTAAATGAAGGAGAATTAAAAAAAATAACTCTAGAACCTAAAGATTTAACTCTAGAAGGTATAAATCAATATAAAGTTGAATTTGATAAAGAAGAAGCAAAAATCCCATTCTTAATCGCATTGTTAAAAACAGTAGTCAGTCAAACTGTTATTATTTATTCTAATAGTATAGTTAAATGTGATGAAATAAATAAGGCTTTATTATCTCAAGATTATCCTTGTCAAATGTTACACGGTAAATTAGAATAGAAAAGTAGAAAAGAAATTATGGATAATTTTAGAAAAGGTCATACTAGAATTATAATAACAACAGATTTATTAGCAAGAGGTATAGATGTTCAATCTCTTGGTATTGTTATAAATTATAATTTACCTATGGATAATGCTACATACTTACATAGAATAGGTAGAAGTGGAAGATATGGTAGAAATGGTGTTGCTATTAATTTAGTATCAGCATCTACTAAAATAAAACTAGAACAAAATGTAATAAAATTAGAAACTACAAGATTAAAAGAAATAGAAGATTTTTATCAAATTAAAATAAAAGCTATTACTAATGATGATGTGAAGCTTATCAGTTGTCATTCTATAAATTAATTTTATAATTAATATCTTATATTATTTATTAAAAAATCTCTTTCTAAATTTATTGCGCATTTATAATAAATACTATTTATGTCATTATAAATTTTACAATTCTATACAATTAAAAATATATCATCTATAAATTGCTCTAATATCTTATACTATCCACTATAAAATTTATACTATATTTTCTCTATATCCATAGGATTTTTTATTATCTAATAATAATCTGGAACCTATTTTATATCTACAGCTTTTTTAAATGGTCATGAAGATTTATTCATTTTTAATTTTCTTAAAATTGTAGCTATCTTTATATTAATTTCTTTATTATCTAATAATTTACTTCTCTTTTCATAAATAATATTATATTTAATTTTTAATTTTTTAATATCTTCTCCTGTTAATATCTACTCTTTACTTTCTATACTATTTAATAAAGTCTAATATTCTTCTTTTACTTTCTATTTTATCTTAATATAATCAATCTACTTATAAATATTACACTACATTAATACAGCATCATCATAATCCTTTATATATCCCTTTCATCTAACAGGATCTAATGTAATATAAGAATCAAATCCCTATTTTTTAAAATATCCTACTGAGAATTTATCTGCATATGTTAATATATATTCTATATTTCTAGAAGTCATTAAATTCTTAAATTCAGCCATTAATAAATTACCATATCCTTTAATCTATTCCTTTGTTATAATAGAAAGAAATACAAGTTCTACTATTTTCATACTATTAAATACTCTAAAACATAATCCACCTATCATTTCATTATCTTTTCTTAAACATAAACATTCATGATTTATATCAAATATTAATCTGATAATATAATCTTTTGGCATTTTTGGTAACTAATCTGAAAATATTTCTTTTAATTCTATTAAATTCTTAGCAGAATTTTTACTATAATCATTTTTAATTAAATTTAATTCTGTAATAGTTTCTTTATTATTAACTTCAGTCTAAACAATATTTGTTTTATTTGTATTTATTTCCAAAAACTATTTAAATCTATAAAATAAATTATTTTTTAGTATTCATTTATCATTAGAAGAAAAGAAATTATCATCAATTATTTCATGTAAATGTTCTATAATAAAACTAGAATCTAAATATTTAAGAATATTTTTATTTTCATATAATATCTACTAAATTTTATCTTTTTGATCTATAAATATTTCTTTATTTCAAAGATTATTTTTCTTAAAATTAAGAAATATTTTAAATTTTTTTATTATATTTTTCTCCTCTATTACAGGATTATTAAAAATATATCTATTTAAAAAAATTTCTAAATTAATTTTATTAGAATTTTTTTCATATCACATTGCCAAATATTTATAGATAATTTAGTGTTAATTTTAAGAAACATATTAATTATGGAAGGTCGTGATTTTAAACATTTAGTACATGTTTAGGTCGATAAAGAAACTAGAAAATATATAGGAGTTCCTGATGAATGAAGAAAATATTTAGAATCATAGTTTGGTTTAGATCCAAAGAAAATAGAATCTACAAAATTAAAAAAATATAATTCTAAAATACCTTTAGTAATAGAATATATGAAAAAATATTTATATAATACAGATTCTTTAAAAAAAGAAGGTATATTTAGATTAAGTCCTAATTTTGAATTAGCTAAAAAAATAAAAGATGAATTAAATAAAGCAATATTTAAATCATGTGAAGATTCTCATGTTATAGCATATTTATTAAAAGTTTGATTTAAAGAATTACCTATTAAAATTTTACAAAATATTAATTTTGAAAAATGAGATAGTGATTTTGAAAATATAGATTTAATAATAGATATGATTGAAGAACCTAATAAATCTTTATTTCTTTGATTATTAGATTTTTTATTAGATGTATTAAAATATAAAGAAAATAAAATGACAAAAGAAGGATTATGTATAGTTTGAATTCCTAATTTATATTTTTTAGATTATAAAAAAATAAAAGAACCTAAAAAATATTTACAAAAATTATGTTTATTTTTAGATTATTCTTTAAATTGAAGAAAAAATTAGATAAATGAAGAAGAAATTGAAGTTAAAGAAGAAGAATTAGATAAAAAAGAAGAAATTAAAAAAATTGAAGAAGAAATAACCGAATTAAAAATAATAAAAGAACAGAAAGAAGAAATTAAAAAAGAAAAAATAATTTTAGAACAAGATAAAGATTCTTTATCTGAAATAGAAGAAGAACAAGATAAAGATTTTTTATCAGAAATAGAAAAAGAAAATTTAAAAAATAAATCTTTATCAGAAATAGAAGAAAAAAATAATGAAGAAAATAAAGATTTTTTTTCAGAAATAGAAGAAAATATAATTTCAAGTAAAGAAATTTTTTCAGAAGAAGAAAAATTAAATAATTCAATAATAGAAAATAAAGATTTTTTTTCAGAAATAGAACAGGAAGAAAGTGATCAAAATACAAAAAAAGAGAAAGTACTTATATAATAAAAGATATCTTAAATAAAGAAATATATGAAATTATTAAAAAAATTGAAAATAAAGATGATTAATTAAAATTTTTAATTTTTTAAATTTTTTCTTATATTATTTGCTATTGTTTCCATTTCTTCATTTGATATAAATTTAAGAGATTCATCTTCTAAATTTTTGTAAATTTCATTGTTGTTTTTTAAATCATCTTTTTTTCTAGGTATAATATGTATATGTAAATGTTCAATTGTTTGTCCAGCATCTTTCCCATCCTATATTACAAATGTAAAAGATGTTGCTTCATAAACTTTTTCTAATGCTAATATTATTTTATATGCTAAGTTTATTAAATCTTCTCTTTCTTCCTTTGTTAGTTCTTTAATTCTTATTTTTTTATTATTAATCGGTGAAATTAGTAAATGTCCCCTTAAGAATGGTTTGATATTTACAAAACAGAAACTCAATTCTGTTGCTGTAATTATTTGACATTTATCTAATTCTATATTAGAAAAATAAAAAGTTCTATTTGGGTCCATTAATATTATTTATTATTTTTATCATTATACAATTTCAGAAACAAAACTAGTCACTGTCTTGTAGATATCAAACCATCCTGAATTTTATTAAAAAATTTTTTTTAATAATATATAAATATATATTTATTGACTTTAATTTAAAAATGAAAAATTGAATTTTTTTATAAAATTTTAATTTTCATCTCAATCTATTCTAAATTTATTATATCAAATTTATCTTCATCTATTTTATAATTAATATGAATTTTTTCTATATAAATAATACTTTCTTCTTTAATATTATTTTTTGATACTATCTATGGAATTGTTATTTTTATCTAAATATTAATTTTTTCTATATCATATTTTATTTCTAATATTTTACTTATATAATAAACTTTTTCCTTTTTCTATACTATATAATCATTTATATTTATTAACTATTTTTTTATAAAAATACTTTTTTATAATAACATAATTATCTTCAATTTTTCCATATTTTTTATAAAAATTCTTTCTATATTAAAATCATTTTTTCTTTTAAATATTTTTCTTTAATTTTCTATACTAAATATGAATTTTCTAAAATTTATAAAATAAAATTTCTTTATCATATTCTTTATTTAAATTAAATTTTAATTTTTCATTTAAATCATAAATTATTTCTTTATAATTTATTATTAATCTTTTTTTCTTTTTATTTATTTTTTTATATTTTTCTTTTTCTTTCTAATATAATTTTAATAAATTTTTATTTTTATTTAATAAATCTATATTAATTCTATTTTTTTTCTTCTAATTCCTATTGATGTTCACTTAACTATTCCTAAATAAATTCAATCTAATTTTTTAATAACCCATTCTCTATTTCATATATATTTTCTAATTTATTCTCTTCATTAGAATCAATAATTAATGATTTTTGTAATATCTTTTCTTTTAACATATTAATTCTTGTATTGTTCTTCATTTTATTTATAAAATATTCATTGTTATTATATTCTTTAGATAATTTAGAATCTAATTTTAATAAATTATTATAATTTTTTATATTATTATTCTATATATTTTCATTTAATGTTTTTAATATTTCAAGATCTAAATTAATCTAACTTCTAGATAAAGAATTAATACCTTGTAAATCTAATTTAAACGATGATCTTCTTTTTTTATTTTTTTTTATTTCTTCATTCATTTGTGTTTTATTTAAGAATGGATATCTCAAAAAGAAGAATCATAAGAGATTATAAAAATATTTTAAAAGAATCTTTAGATTATATTTATGCAAAACCAAATGAAGATAATATAAATATATGAAATGCTTATATTTTAGGTCCAATAAATACAATTTGAGAAGGTGGAATATTTCAATTAGAAATAATATTTACTGATGAATATCCTAATAAAGCACCAAATGTAAAATTTAAAACTGATATGTTTCATCCTAATATTTATTTAAATGGTAATATTTGTTTAGATATTCTAAATAAAAAATGAAGTTCATCATATGATATAAAATCAATTCTTCTTTCTATTTAGTCTCTATTAAATGATCCTAACTGTGATAGTCCGGCTAATCATGAAGCTTCATAGTTATATTTAAATGATAAATATAATTATATTTAGAAAGTGAAAAAAATGTATTATAACTTCTTGAAAATATTAAAATTTATCACAAAAAATATATTATTATTAATAATGGGTTCTGGTAATAGTATAACAGCAATATGTACTTGATGTAATTATAATAAAATAAAAATAAAAGAAAAATATAGTACATGTAAAAGATGTGGAGCTGTACTTTATTCAGATAATTCATATGAAGGAAAACTATTAGAAAATATAATTTTAAAACCATACGAAGAAGATATGGAAAATTTTATTTTAGTTACTAGTCAATTATTTTGAAGAATGGAAGTTGTTTCAACATTTAATCATGGCTCTGTTTTTATTAATCACGGTGATGTTATTAAAATAAAAGATGTTAGATTTAAAATAATTTCTTCATTGCCTAAGAAAGGACATATTACAAATAATACTTTAATATATATTGATATAACTTCTGGTTATTTAAAAAATATTCCTATTACTGATTTATATGTTAGATGAGTTAATACAAAGGGAAATGTTAGAATAACAAATAATATTTATACTAATGTTAATACTAGAGATATAATGTTTATAAAAAATTAGAATGTAAGATATTATTTAAATGAAACTATATATATTAATGGAATAGAAGTTAAAATAACTAGATTAGATCAATAGTCAGGTTATATTACAGATCAAACTAATATACATTTTATTGATGAACAATTATTAGATTTAAAAGAAATTGGATTAGTATCTTTATTAAAATATAAAGAAAATAATTTAGTTTTTCAAGAAACAGAATCTTTAAAACATTTTCAAATTTATGATGAATTTAAAAAATTTTTAAATGGAAAATCTATTTATTTAAATACATCTATGGTTATTAAATTAAAGAATAGATTTTATTATATTTATAGTAAAACAGGTCAACCTGGTATAATTTCATTAATAACATCTGTTGTAATATTTAATTCTAATAATGTTGTTTATAATTTAACAAATATTGCCTTATTTAGTAATATAAAGTTTACACGTGATTTAATTAAAATATTTGAATATAGAATAAAAAGAAATCCTGAAAATGAATTATATTCTTTTAATATAATAAATAGTCAATTTGATCCTATGAATAGAAGAAGTAGTTAGAGAATAAATATAAATTTAAGAGAATTTAATTCTATAGTAAGTGGAATAAATGGAGATGGAATTAATATTTTATTATCAGAAATTAGAAGTAGAATGAATAGAACATATAATTAGAGAAATAATAATAAGGGATTAAATCAAAATAAAATAGAATAGTTTCCAGTAAGTAAATATGAAAAAAATATAAAAGATGATTCATGTGTAGTATGTTTATAGGAATTTTAGAAAGCTGAAAATATAAAAACTATATCTTGTTTTCATTATTTTCATCCTTATTGTATTGATAATTGATTAATTAAAAATAATAAATGTCCCATATGTTATTTATAGATAAATAATTAATTATATTTTTAAAAATAATATTTTTCTATTTTAAAAAAAAATCGTCATATTTATATTTAATAACGATTGTTTGTGTTTATAAGATACATATAAAATATGAAAAATAATCATAAAGTAAAAATGGAATGGGACGAGTTTAACAAAGATTGTTTTTTAAAAGAAAATATTAATTAGGATGAAAATTATACTATAGAAGCATTAGATGAATGTATTTATTTGAGATGAAAATATAAAAAAATTAACAAAGAATATGATATTTTATATAGTATAAAAAATACTATAGAAAAAATTGAATTTGAAATGAAAAAGGGCGTTTATGAAATTAAAATAAATGGTAAGGAAATAAATGATATTTTAAAATTACCGGATTATATTGAATTTAGTCAAGATTTAAGAAAAATAAATTCATATATTTATACAGGTCCACAATGTACTATAACTAAGTAGAGAATAAATTATATTTTATCTAAATATACAGAATATATTACATTAAATTACAATAAAGAAATTAAAGAAATAAGAAAAAAAACAGGAAAAGATTTCTATACATGTATTAAAGTTGACAACCATATACATGCAGCAGCATGTATGACATCTAAGCAGTGTATAAAATATACTAAGAAAAAAATGAAAGAAGAAGGAGATAGGATAATAGAGGAAGGAAAGTCATTAAAAGAAATAATAAAAAATCAAGGATTAAAAGGAAATAATTTAAATTTAAATACATTATTAGACAATGATTTTAAGGATACGTATCATAGATTTGACAATTTTACATCTAATTATAATATTTATGGATCATATTTATTAAGAAAAATATTTTTAAAATATGAAAATTTAATTGAAGGAGAGTATTTTGCAGATCTTATACATATGGTTATAAAGCATGCTTAGAAATCAAATACTTATTTAGAATTAAGATTATCATTATATGGAAAGAATAGAAATGAATTAATAGTATTATCAGATTGAATTATAAAATATAAATTACATGAATATAAAAATGTTTTATTTATAATATAGATACCAAGATTATTTAAAATATTTTTAAACTAGAAAATAATAAAAAATTTTTAGGAATTTTTAGATAATATATTTTATATAATGTATGAAGCTACAATAAATAAAGAATTATATCCTAATGTAACAAAATTTTTAGAATTAGTAACAGGATTTGATACAGTAGATGATGAATCATTTCCTGATTTATTATTAATGACACCATATTTATCACCGGAAGAATATAATATAGATTAGAAAACATCATATAGTTATTATAGTTATTATTTTTGAATAAATATTGAAAAATTAAATTACTTAAGAAAATTAAAAAATATGAATGTATTTACATTTAGACCACATTGTGGAGAGGCTGGACCAGTGCATCATTTAGCAACATCATTTTTATTAGCTAATTCTATAAATCACGGAATTAATTTATAGTATAGTCCATTTTTATTATATTTATATTATATAGAAAATATAGGTATTTCTATGTCACCATTATCTAACAATTATTTATTTAAGAAGATAATGGATAGTCCATTTTTTAAATTTTTTAAATTAGGATTAAATATAACATTATCAACAGATGATCCATTATATTTACATAATTCAGATAATCCATTGATAGAGGAGTATAGTATAGCGAGACATTTATGAAAATTAACTAATATAGATATGTGTGAGATAGCGTATAATTCTGTATTATAGTCAGGATTTAATAAAAAAGAAATTATAGGAGAATATGAATTACCATCATATATAGGAAAAAATATATTTAATATAGGAGTATCAAAGTCTAGATTTAAATATAGGCATATAGCATTTAATAGAGAATTAAAGTATTGAGAAAATATTTCAAAATTCAATAAAAACGAATCAAAAAAATTAAAATTTTTTACTTATTGATATGCATTAAATTCATATGATGATGTTATTAATAATATAATAGAAATTAAATCAATAAAAAAATTTGAAAAAATAAAAACATATGAATTAAAATAGGATTATGAAATAAATAAGGAGTATTAGGTATTAGATTATAATGAAAATAATTTATTAATTAGGATAATAGATAAAAATAACAATGAGGGGTACGTGTATATTAATGCAGGAGTTATTATACGAAGATTAGTTTTTTTTAAGTAAATTATATTTTTTAATTGAGGTTTAATTAATCCGAAAGATGGAAGAAATATAGATTGATAAAAAAGTTATTAATAGGGAAGAATATAAAATTATATCGATATGAAAATATTTTTTTTAATATTAATAACACTTTCTGTTACTATAACTATAATATATATATCATTTTATTTTTTAAAAATTAGAAATTATAATTTATATATTGAAGTTAATAAAATACGAAGAGATTCTGAGAAAACATTAAAATTATTATATTTAAAATATAATTAGATAATTAAAGATAAAACAAATATTATTAAAAATCTATTTTAAATGAAATTAAAATAGAAAAATTGGTTATAAATATGAATTAGATATTAAATTCTTTTTTAATATCTTTATATTAGTAGTCGGAAATTTAGTCTATTATAATAAAATATTCAAAATTATGAGATGAAATATGTACTATAGAAGAAGATAAGTATAATATTTCTGAATATATGGATGTATCATATAATAAGGAAACAAATAATAATATGTATTATTATTTAGAAAATATTAGAAAAACTAATGAGATAAATAAAAAAAATATTAAAGAAATAAGAATAAAAAATAATTTATTGGATAATATTTTAAAAATGAAAAGAACTGTTATTTTAGGTGAAAAAATGGAAGTTAAAAAAGGAAAGGATGGAATCGGAGAGATTAAAAGTAAAGATAGTATAATTTTTTTTAAAATAAACAATAAAATTCCTATAGGTGAATTAAGTAAATCAATACTTTTATATGAATTAAGAGATAAAATAAAAAAGGATAAATCTGTTATATATTTTAAAAGTATTTTATATTTATTATAGGAAAGTGAAATATGAAGTTTAGTATATGAATTTAGTATAATACTATCTATATTAAATTAATTTTTTTAAAAAATTAAATTAATTAATTATATTAAAGTTATTATATGCTTCTAAAAATTTATGAAGATAAATTTCTTTATTTCTGAATATATTATCATATATTTGATTTATTTTTTGTATCTATATATTTAGAACATAATTTTTTTCTAATTCACCTTGTGCGATTTTTAATAAATTCTATTCTGTTTCAGCTCTTAAATAAGGTTTATCAAAATCTATCATCAAGTTTTGATATCCTACTATTAGTCCATATCCTATATTAGTAGGAATAAAATAATTATTAATAAATTTACAATAATTTCTTAATTGAATTTTTTCTATATGTTTTGCTATAGTAGCATCTGTACCTATACCATTTTTATCCATTAAAGATATTAATTCTGATTCGGTTAAATATTTTGGAGGGTCTGTTTTTTTATCTAATAACTATAAGGAATCATATTTTAATTTATCATTTATTTTAGTATTTAATAGGGAGTCGGGTAATATTATATCTTGTCATGACTATATTGTATATATTTCTAAATAATTATATTGTAAAATATTTAAACCTTTAATATGAAATAATTCATTATAATTATTTTTTATTATAGGAATAGAAATTATTATTTTAACTTCTTTTCCTATAGCATCCTTATCACAGCATGCTAAAAAATGTCTTACAATAAAATCGTAAATTTTATAATATCTATTATCTGTAAAATTTTCATTAGTTAATAATTTAGTTGGATAAATGGGTAAATGAGCTTCATCATTTGTTTTTCCTTTTTTTATTGAGATGGAATTATTTAATAATTTTTTACAAAATTCTGAGTATATAAAGTTATCTATAAATAATTTTACTATCTTTTCAGCATCAAAGGATAAGGGAAAAACATTTGTTTCTGTTCTAGGATAAGAAATTAATCCTTTTTGGTATAATTTTTCAACAATATCCATAGTTGTTTTAGAATCTATTTTAAATTTCTATGAACATAATTTCTATAATAAAATCGTAGTTAAGGGATATGGTTTATATTTTTTTATATCTTTTTCTTCTTTGGATATAATTTGAAAATAATCTATTTCTAATAATTTTTTATATAGAATTAATACTGGTTTAAAACTATATATTCTTTTTCTATCTCAAGTAAAAATTGTATTTTTATATTTCAATTCTAATACAAAAAAATCTTCGGATTTAAAATCTTGAATTTGTTGATATCTTTCTACTATAAATCCCAAAGTAGGAATCTAACAAGGACCATATGAAACTACTATTTTCTAATTAAAAGATAATAATTTTGTTATTCAAGTTGTTTGTAATATAGTGAATGTATAACCGGATCTTAAATCTAATTCCATTCTACAATCAACAGCATTTGATTCATTTAAATTAATAATACCTGGTTCATTATATGCTTTTCATATAATATCTGATATTAATGCATTAAATTTAACTCTTTTAGTATTATTTTTTAAATTCGCATTAGATAATATACATATTTCATAAACTTCTTTAGCTATATTTTCACCTTCTCTATCACAATCTAGTCAAAGATATAATTCATGGCAATTTTTTGATTCTATTAATAATGTATTATAAATATTATTTTGATTTGGATCTATTATTTTTTTAATATTCATAGTAAGATATTCATTAGGATTAAAAGAATATCAATTTTCATAAATTTTATCGAAGGTTAAATTCATCACATGACCAGAAACAGAAGTTATTTTCATTAAAATATTATTTAATTTGAATTCATATAGTTTATTATATTTTGATTTTGTTTCTTTTGTAACAAAATTATTATTAGACAATATTTTTGTTATTTCTTTTGCTACTGAATTTTTTTCTGCAATATGTAAAATTCTTTTCATAATTCTTTTGTGGGTTAAAAATATATTATTTATTCATAAAGATAAATAATGTTTATTAAAAATTTATTTTCCGCTATAATTAATTATGAAAGAAAATAAAACAATAATTAGAGAATCAATAAATATAGATATTTATGAAGTTCATGGAACAAATATGAAAATTATTTTATATAAAAATTCCAATTTGACAATAGAAAATATTATAAAGAAAATATGTAAAAAAATTTATAATGTTTGAGAAAATTATAATTTTTTTAGTATAAAGATTTATTATAAAAATTCGAAAGAAGAAGATTGGGAAAAAATTGATATCTATAATTGAAATTTTTATATATTATATATGAAATTAGAGAAATTAGTAAAAAAGGGAAAAATCTATGTATATTTTTTTCTATTTTATAAGAAACATTTTTCTATATTAGAAATAGAAAATTTAAAAAATACTTCAAAAAAATATATTAATTTATTATATAATTAGGTAAAAGCGAATTTTAAATTAAATATAGAAAATTAGAAAAGTATATCATATAAAAAAATATTAAAATTAATATCAATAGAAATATTAATATTATCTAAAATAAGTAAAATAGCATATAATTATTTATTAGAAAATAATAAAAATGATTTTTTTAATGGATATTATTGTAAGATAGATATTAACGAAATTAAAAATTTATTAAAAAATATGAATATAAAAAATAAAAAAATTTCTAAATTACAGATAAAATATATATTTATATTATCTGGTTCATTATATTTTATGATAAACAAATTTTAGGTTAAGAAATTAACAGATAAAAATAATTTAGAAATTAACGATTTAAATTTATTTTTTAATTAGAATGTATTAATAATAAAAAAAGAGAATAATGGAATAATATTATTTCTATCAATGTGAAATATTGAAGATATTTAGTTGATATTAAAAAATTATATTTCGATAAAAACTTTAAAAGATAAATTTGTTCTTCATTTTGATTTCAATTGTTTATTTTTATTTTAGTTATTAAAAAAACTTAATGTATTTTCATATGATTATATCGTTTAGAGATATAAAAATAAACACAAAGTATATAAATAAATATGGATGATAATGTTATAAGAATTGTTGTGTTAGGAGATGGTGCAGTGGGTAAAACTGCATTATTAGTAACTTATACTTAGAAAAAATTTCCAACAAATTATGTACCAACTATATTTGAAAATTATAATAAATTTATTTAGAATAAATGAGGAGATTTTAATTTATAGTTATGAGACACTGCAGGATAGGAAGATTTTGATGATATAAGAGAATTAAGTTATAAAGGAGATATTTATATAATTTGTTTTGATTTAAATCTTAGAGCGAGTTTTGAAAATATAAGACATAAGTGATTAAAAGATTTAAGAAAAAATACTAATTGTCCATTTATATTAGTTGGAACAAAATCTGATATTAACAAAAGAAAAGTAAGTCAAGAAGAAGCATTTAGTTTATTAGTATCTAATGGAGGATTAGGATATGTAGAATCTTCAGCATTAAATTATGTAAATATTGATAAAATATTTGATTTATGTATAGATGCTATAGGAAAGAAGAAGAAAAAGAAGAAAAAATGATGTATATTTTTTTAAAAATTTTAATTAAATATTAATTAATTCTTTTATTATTTTCTAATTTTTTTCTTAGATTTTTTAAGTTTTTATTTTCTCTTATTAATTCTTCTATATTTTCTTTTATTTCACTTATTTCTTTATTATAATTTAAGATAGTATTATATAATTCATTTTTTTCTGTATTAAAAAATTCGACATATCCGATTCTAATAATTTTATATTTTCTTTTTGTCTTTTTCTAAAGTTTTGAGCATTAATTCTATTTCTTTTCTTTTTTTCTTCATCATTATAAGTTGACATTAGTTTAAGTATCATAACATATAATAAATTAATAAATTAAATTAACACTAAAATATATAAAATGATTTGTTTTATGTTTTTATTCTATTTTATATTATCTTATAATAATCATGAATTTAATAATATAAATACTAACAATATGAGTTTATTTTTATTAAATATTTTAGAGAAAAATTCAGATTTATTGGATTTATATATTGAAAATCTAAAGATTAATAATAATAAAACTGAAAGGTTTAAAATGTATATAAATGATAAATATGGAGAAAAAATAATGGAAATAATAATTAACAATATGGAATATATTGAAAATATGAGTAATGATTAGTTCCCATATTTAGATGATATATTAAAAATAATTAGAATTATTAAAAATGAGTCTTTAAATCATAATGAAATTATATGTAATATAATAATTTTATTTAATGATTTAATAAAAAATCAAATAATAATATATGAAGATAACGATATTGATATTCCATATATTACTAAAAAAACTGATGAAAAATAGAATTATGAAGAAGATATTGAAGATAATTTAATAGAAAATTTAGTTATTATGGATAATATAAATTTCTATTATGAAAAATATAAAAAAGAATTCAAAAATATATTTATTAATTATTAGAATAAAATTGAGAATATTATTATTCAAATTGAATCATATAAAAAAAATTATTATGAATTTAAAAAATATATATATGATATTGAAAAAATTAAAACTTATTTCAATGAATTTAAAATAAAAATTTTATTGAATTTCCTATTTCAGAAAATATAAATTTTAAAAAATTATTAGGAACAAAATATGGCATTGTTATATTAACTTTATTAAAATTAATTAAAGATGGTAATATAGTTTTTATAGATATAAAAAATGAAATAAAATATAATTTAAAAGATTTGGATAAATGAATAAATAAAATTTCAGAATATCAAATCGATAATGAATATGATTTATTATTAGATATTATGTTTTTATTAAAATAAAAGATATAATTATATTTAAAAAGATATTAAACATTATAAAAAAGAAGAAAGTTTTAATATTTATATTGCTATATGAATAATATTTATAATAATATTATTAATTTGTATAGTTTATACTATTTTAATAATATATATAAATTATTATTATAAAACTAAAAAAAATTAGACTTTTATAATAAATACAAAATTAATTAAATAAGTATAATATTTTTAAATTCATTATATTTTTACATATTATATATAAAAGATAAATATGTTTAAAATTTTTAAAAAATTATATATTATTTTAAAATTTAAAAAATAATATTATTAACTTTAACTTTATATATTTAATAAAATTTATAAAAATAAATAAATAAATCTTCTATATTTTATAATTTAAATCGTATTATATTAATATTCCTAATAATTTTATTAAGAATATTAAAATTTATATAAGGAATAAAAATTAGAAACATAGATTATAAGTTTAATAATAAAAATTTTTTAAAAAATATTATATATTTTTATTATTAATAAAATAATTTTTATTAAAATATATGTTTAATTTATCCGAAAATTAAATTTAAAATGTTAAAAATATATTATATTTTTATATAGTTTATTATATAGTTTATTATATCAATAGATAAAACTATAAACAGCAAATTATTATATGATTTTATAGTAGATGCATAGCAAAAGGTTGAACAAAAGAAAATATTTTATGAAAAAATATTATTTAATTTTGTAGAAGCTATAGAAAAACTAGAAAAGGAATTAATAGATTCTATGTTAATTTATTTTACATAGGAAAAAATTATAACTATAAAAAATATGTTAAATTTTAAAAAATATGATTTATATAAATCAGAATCACAAAAAAATAATAGTAAAATATAGCTACTTAATTATAAAAATCAATTATCTTTTTAGTTAGATTTTTATAGAGATTTTTTAATGAAAGATGATATTATAAGTCAAATTCATTCCCGCATACATTTATTTTTAGAACAATTAAAAAATGTAAGAGAAACTATAACATATCCTAATTCTTTTTTTATTAAATTATGAAATAATAAAGTAGAAAGTATAAATCCTTTATTAATGGTAAAATCACAATTAATTAATGTTGAAAAAATAAATACAATAAGTAACAAAAGTAAAGTAAAATATTTCTTATATAGATTAAAATTGAATTTTTTAAATATTTTTAAAAATAATATATCAGATTATATAGAACAATATATGGAATATTTAGAAATAAAAGAGAAATATATAATTCAAAAAGAAACAATTACTATTATTGTTGAAGATTTAAATTATTTATTATCTGAAATAAAAAAAATTAACTAACTAAATTTTAAATATTAGATTTTCTTTAACTGTTATAAAAAAGATAAAATTTAATTTATTTTATTTTTAAATACAGAAAGAGAATATGTTTAAAGATTTTTATTTTTAAAATTAATTATAAATTAATTATTATATATAAAAATTATCAAATATTTATTATTTCTAATATAAAAATTAATTTTGAAATAGGTATTATTAATTAAAATATTTATAATAATTAATTTTTTTATTTGATATTTTGTGTTATCGGATTAATTAATTTTATGTTTAAAATGTATTTATATATTGTTTTATAGTTTTTCATATATATTATAATATCATCAGATTCTGAAAATATAAAAATAATAACAAATTTTAATAATGAAATAAGTGAATCTGTAATTGAAATGGAAAAAAATGCTAAAAAATTATCTATTAATCTTTCAGATTTATTAATAAAATTTAATGAAAAAATAGATGAATCAAAAAAATTATTTTATTTAATAAATAAAGGAATAAATTTTATAAAAAATATAATAACTTGAACTAAATTATTTAGGGAATATAACAATATAACAGAAGAAGAAAAAAAGAAAATTAATTGAAGAAAAATAGAACTTAAAAAATGATTTTGAAGAATTAGAAAAATCTAAATTAATTTTATTATCTGATTATTCAAAAATCCTAGTAATGTTTGAAGAATTAAAAAATATAAAAATTGATATAATTTTTTCTACTTCTAAATTTATTCAACAATGGAATGAAAAAGTAAAAAATATAAATTCATTATTAAAAATAATTCATAATAGTATTTCAAGAGAAGCATCTTATACATATAATAATAAAAAAGAATTATCAGATTTTTATAATTTAAAAATTAAATTTATAAAAATTTTTGAATCAAATGAAATTATAAATGAGAATTATAAATGAGAATATAATAAATTTACAGAATTAAAATTAGAATATTTAGAAATAGAAAAAAATTGTATTTATTATACTGAAACTATAGAAAAATTATTAGAAGAAGTTGAATTAATTAATTAATTAATTAATTAAAATAAAATTATAAGTTAAAAATATATTTTTAAAAAATTAAATTAAGTAAGATATTAAACATAGGTTTTTATTGTTTAATTAATTAATTAATTTTAAATATAACTTTTTTAATTAGTATGATTCTCATTATTTTATAAAAAAATAATAATTATTTAATTATCATTTTCTATTTTATTTCATACTATATATCTTTTTGGAATATCATATAAATAAAATTCATTATTTTCTTTAATATCTTTTGTATTAAAATTATAATTAAAATCCTCTTTATCATATTTACTATATATTATAAAATGTATCTAAATATCGCATAAATTTTTTATCATTTTTTTCCAATTTCTGGATCATTATAATCACCATCTTTACAATTTAAATATATAAGATCTAATAATATTATACTTATATTTTCATTATTATAAAATATTCTTTTTATTATTCTTTTCATATATCCATCTTTAAATAATTTCTCTTTTGATTCTTCATTAATATCATCTTCAAATATATTAATTGAACATTTATATCTATTTGTGATTTTATTATTTTCAGGCATTAATATAGATCTATATCAATACCCTTTTATTTTATCATCATATTTTTTTACTACTCTCTATTTCTTTACTAACAAATCATAATAATATATAAAATCTCAATCATCTATCTATCCTATATACTATATATTATTTGCACTTATTATATTATACTTTTCTTTTGTAGACTAAGTAAATAATATTTCATTAAATATTGGTACAGGCTTTTTTTCATTAGGATCAATATATTCACAATCTTCAAATAAATCCTTAATTCCACTTATATTATTAATTAATCATCCACATTCATCTATAAATTTATCAAATATTTTATTTAAATATTTATTAAGATGATTATCAATATTATTGAAAGCAATGGGCTAAAATATTTTACATTTATCTATATTCTAATTGACCTCACTTCGTTTTATATTAAATTTATTATATAATTCTATTATTTTATTTTCATGTTTATGTAAAAAATTACTAACCTTGGCATAATATAAATTAAGGTTTTCATTTTTACTTTTCATAATAAATTCTCTATTTTCTATAATTTTCTAACTTAATAATTCTTCTATTATTATTTTAATAGATTCTGGTTCAATTATTTTTGTTTCTTTAAAATAATTTTTAAAAATTATTATTAATATAATAACTACAATTATTAATAATAATATAATAAATATTGTTTTTTTATTATTTCTTTTTATTGTTATTTTTTTCATTTAAATATTAAATTATAATTTTTATGTTTATTACTATTTCTAATTATATTTTAAATAATCCTAGAGTCAGTGAATGGTAATGTGAAAATATTATGAGATACACCTATTTAGACTGATAAGAGATTATCAGATGAATAGTTTATATCACATAATGTTCCTGATATTGTAGTCCTGGATAAGAGTAAGAAAACATGCTGAATCATTGAGATTACGGTCTGTAGTGATAGGTATGTTGCCTTAAAGGAAAGAGCTAAAAAAGAGAGGTACCTTCCATTGGCAACTGAGCTGGGTCTACTCTGAGACGTGAAGACTATTGTTGTTCCAGTAGTTATAGGTGCCTTTGGCGCTGTTACAAAGAACTTCAATCGTCTGATCTAAGAGGTCATACCTGCCAACATAGGCAAGTAGGTGGTCTATAGAGCAATCCGTGGAACATTAGATATCGTCTGGCGGAGTAAAGGTGCATAAGGCGGCCATTAGAAACATTAATTAATTAAATTTAAAAATAAATAAGAATTATTTAATTATTATTTTCTATTTCATTTCATTTTTTATATCTTTCTGGAATATCATAAAAATAAACTTCATTCTTTCTTTTGATATCTTCCATGTTATAATTATAATTAAAATCTTCTATATGATATTTACTATATATACTAATATGTATCTAAACATCACATATAAATTTTTTATCATTTTTTTCAATTAGTAAATCATTATAATCACTATCGTTATAATTTAAATATACTAAATCATGTATAATTATGCCTATATATTCATTATTATAAATTATTTTATTTATTACTCTTCTCATATATCCATCTTTAAATAATTTTTTTGCTCATTCTTCACTGATATCATCTTCAAACATACAAATTATACATCGATATCTATAATATTGAATTTCTTTATTTTTAAGCATTAATATAGTTGTTAATAAATATCTTTTTATATCATCAATAGAATATTTTTTATAATGTTCTTTTGTTTTATTAATAAATCATAATAATATATAGAATCTCATTGATCGGTATAGCCCATATACTATATATTGTTTACTCCTATTATATTATACTATTCTTTTTTAGACTAAGTAAATAACATTTCATTAAATATTAATATAGAATTTTTTTCATTCGGATCAGTAAATATATAATTTTCAAATATATTTTTAATTTCTTATATATTATTATTTTTTATAACAGATTCAATTATAAATTGATTAAATATTTCACTTAAATATTTATTAAGATTCTTATCTATATTATTAAAATTAATAGGCTAAAAAAATCTACATTTATTTTTATTTTAAACCTTACTTCTTTTTATTTTAAATTTATTATATAACTCCATTATTTTATTTTCATGTTTATGTAAAAAATATTTAATTTCTACATAATATAAATTTATATTTTAATTTTTATTTTTAAAAATCAAATTTTGCTTTTTTTATAATATTCTAATTTAAAAATTCTTCTATTTTTTTTTTAATATATTTTGTTTTTATTTGAGTTTTTTTTTCTTTAAAAATTTTTTAAAACCAATATTGATATAAAATTATTGATATAATAATAAATATTATCTTTTTATTAATTTTTTTCATTTAAATATTTAATTATAATTTTTATATTTTATATCTTTTTTACATTTATTTATAAAAATATATTTTAAAATAATTATTATTTTAATTAAATAAATTTATAGTATTTTTAACTTATTTTTATAATTTTATCTAATAATTATTAACAAATATAATAATAAAAAATTATAATAAATAGAGAATAAAAAAATTATATAATATTAATAAATAAAATTATTTTATTATTTATATTGAATATAGTTGAGAGATAAGTATTATTTTGAATAGAGTTTAAGGATAGATTATTTTGATTATTAAGAAGAGAGTTTATTATTGTTATAAGAGAATTTAATTTTTCTTTATTGATAGAGCTAGAGATGAATTTTAGATTATTGATAGGAATAAGATTATTTATAATTTCATATATTGTATTATTAATTGGATTATGATTTAATATTGGCATAAGAGTATTAAGTATAAGATCTGATATTATATTATTTATATTATCTGGATTAGGAGAAGGAATTAGTTTTGATATTTCTTGATTATTTAGTATATTTACAGTATCTGAATATTCTATTAGATCATTTAGGCATAGTATAGTATTATAGGGGCTAATTACTATATCAGGATTATTATTAGGTATAAGAGAATATGATCAGATGAATTTTTTAATCAGTTTAATAGGATGGAAGTTGAACCACTACCAGTACCACCTGATGTAGAATGAAAAGAATGAAGCCTTCAAGGTTATTATCACATTTTTCAGTTTCAGAATTTATTAGTTGTAGAATATTATCTTTATTTTTAAGAGTATTATTATAACCATTAGATCAATTATTTCCGGTGAGAGAACCTATATTATGAATATTTTTATAATAATAGAATTTAGAAATAGGGGAATTTTTAATATTATTAAGGGAGATTTGATCATTATCAAGACATATTGATCTGAATATATAATTATTATCAGATATTTCATAGAATAAAGTTGAATTATTAGATAAATTATTATTAATTAATTTATTAAGGAGAGATATAGATAATTTATTACCAAATTGGCCCTAATTGTATTATTATTATTTGTTTTGGCATTTTAATTTAAATTAGTTTAGTGTTTTTTATGATAGTATTATGTATTATTTGTTTAGAATTATGAGCATTTATTATTAATATATTAGGGAGAGATGATAGGTATAGATTATAATTATTTATGCATTGATTTTGGAATAAACTATTTTCATATCGTTCAGTTTTATTAGAAGATGATCTATATGAATTCATTTTCATATATATTATTAGACATGGAGTTAGAAATATTGAGAAGATATCTATCATATATTTTAAGGGGAATGTATTATTTGATAGTGCGTATACTATACATGAGTGATAATATCTATCACATAAGACTGTATAATTTTGATCAAGACATGATTTTATTTGAATCATTATTTGTTGGATATTAGAAGCAAAGAGGAAGAAGAGAGATTTATTATTTATATTTATTTTTTTATTTAGATATTGTGATATTATAGATCCAGTAGGTGTGGATCTATCAGGGCAAGCAAAAGTTATATTTTTAATATTAAGGGAGTCTAAATAATTTTTTAATAGATTAAGTTGGGTTGATTTACCAGAGGAATCAATACCTTCGAATACAATAAATTTATGAATCATTTTTTGGGGTTAATTTTTTATTTATTGTGTTATTTTTTTAATTTTAGATTTCATTTATTAAATTATTTTATTACATTCTTTTTTATTTTTATAATATGATAAGAATTATTTTTTCAATGTTATTGATTTTCTACTTTTCAA